>NC_091127.1:117625833-117946458 GCF_040183065.1 Periplaneta americana
GCCTTGCTTGTCTCGGTTAGCTCCCCCCCTCACAGTTAGCTGGTTACTTCACGCGCTTACTATTTATTTTCTTTATTTGATATTTTCAATACTTTCTTATCAACGGTGCACCAGTAAAAAAATATGTGTTTATTTGTACTTTCAATGCGGAATCTAACCATATATTTTAAAAATATTTTTTTCGTGGTCAAAGGCGTCTTAATGAAGAAAAATCTAGATTTCTCTATTTCCATAAAAAGTAAGAAAAACTGTTTACATGTCAATATAAACTTTAGTTTCTCAGCATCAAAATAAACAATGGTTTTGATCACTGGGTGAAAGGGTTTCGGAGCCACAAAAGTTTAAAGTTGCTAATTTTATGAAAATTCGATAAATTTAAATATCTTTAATTTACACTCTGTGAAGTTCTGATGCCTCAAACTTTGCACAAAGCATTGTATCACAGTTGTCAACGGACAGAAAAAGTTTCATTGTATTTAAAAATTGCAAGGTCAATTTTCTCTATATTTCGGTCGATTTGAGATGGAATAGCCCGTATGTAGACTACATGAGAGCCATTAGACCTACATTAAGGCCCTTCTCCCCTGTGCTGTTCCTAAGGTAGGCCTATGTTTTCTTAGTGATGAAAATGACCTTTCAGAAGTACGAGTAGTTACAGGGAGAGTAGTTGTTGAAGAAAATAGGGAGACTAAGCGAAGTACAATATTTAACACAGAAAATTGACAAATTATTCAATTCAATCAGCGGTATTGAAAAACAACTTTATTCTACACTTAGACAGGCCTAAATTAAGAGTATTTTGAGACATTTTGCCTCGAGTAATAGTTTAAAACAAATTGTAAACATTGCTTACATAAGTAGTTGGAAGTTCTGATTTGCAGTTCTAATTTGATTAGATGTGTCGTGCTCCTGTTTCGAATGTATGTTCACTTAATGTTCGTAAGAGAAAGCGCACTCTGCATGAGATTTGCTGCCTGGTGTGCTTACAACACAACTGACTAGTTTTTTTTCTAAATTTGTAACTAACTTTGTTTGATTTGAAACTAGTGGGCCCTGAAACTATTTCTGGCAAGTATTACCTTCTACAGAGATTGCACATTTCAGTGCATCTTTGAAATAACATAATCAATCATATAAATAACCTTCAATCACAGAAAAATTAAATGTTTCGAACAGATTTTTACATTATGCAAATTACATGTCCATAGGGTTGGTCAATTTCTTACATCGGACTTATATTAAATCCAGTTTGTCTTTCTTTGTAAATAAATTTCATTTGGCTAACTCTACAACCGGAGACTTAAGTATTTCCGGCGAACAAATACTGTCTTCAACCGCATGGTCCGAGGGCACGCAACACAAGGTTGCGAGGGGAATTCCACTGTTTTATTGATTCTTAGAGGCCCTGGTAAGGTTGCCACTTTGTCGTTCAGAATGACTGTGACTCATGTCTCGAGGTCATCGCTTGGCTTCACAATATTCCACAGCACTCATGTACAGTAACTCTATTGTGGTATTATAATATTGTTTCTTGCTCCAGACCGTCCACCAGAGGAACAGAGCTTGATTCGTAACAGATGCAGATGAGAGATTTGTTTCCCTCCTTCAGGAATTTGGTTAACATGCACGGTGATACGAGGGGCGGAGGGGATATCAGATACCCTTTCCTTTTTTAAAAACATACATTGGAAGTAAACATATTAATAGGCTTAAAATGAATAACCTACTAATACTACGTATAATTGTGTAAGTAATGATGCATCTGCTATTATTCTTGGTGGTGATGACATTCAACCTACAACTACATAGTGATCAAACAACTGATAACAAAATTGCGAAGTGGACAAAATATGGAACATCCTACAGAATCAGTGATGGCACAGCTCTCTAGATTACGCAAGGATCTTAGGATCTTGTTAACGAAAATCGACAATATTTATTACGGTAGATATACAGTACAGTAACTGACATTTTGCTGTACGCTGTGAAGCTTTCAGAGGATATAATGAATGTTTATTGTTTAATTGTGTGTATAAGTAGCCTATGTGGGTAATTCTACGAAACCAAGGACAAAAGCATGAATTTTAAAATTAAAATTTTGTTTTAAACTTCAACCTTTCCTTGAAGTACATGAAGAGAAATTTCACAACATTAATGTTATTTGCGTCATTCTCCTATTTTCGCGCGAGTTAGGTCGGTGATATTAGTGCTTGCTACTCCTTTGGACAAGCAACTCTTTCGGTTAATAAACCTGTCTTGTTCTGAGATCGATATTATATTGCGCGCACGCAAGCACGCACGCACGTACGCAAGCACGCACACACAGTAGCTTAAGGTAAGTTATGACATGTTTAGACTTGAATATTACGTGTACATTTTCCTTATACATAATTGGAGATAAATACAACCATGCGCCACGTACCCTGAGTTACTAAAATATATATATATATATTTTTTTTTCATAGATGTGTTGGTAATCACATTTGTCTCTTAAACTGTTTATCCCTCTTAGTAGTCATCCTTATCTTCCATCACAGCAAAAAATATTAATTTATGACATTATAGATGAGCCTAGCCTATTTTGAAACCTGAAGATATGTAACATGAGTTACGCAGAGGTAACGTTAGTCACGACGACACTTAATGAAACTTTGCTTCAATATTGCCGTAAATTAGAAGTTAAAATTCTTGAAATTTGAAAGAAAGGAACAGAATTACTTTCAGTACGAAGTTTTTAGGTTAGACCTATATATTCAGTGTCACAAATTTCAAAATTTACACTGTAGATAAAAATAAATTATGGTTTATTTAACGACGCTCGCAACTGCAGAAGTTATATCAGCGTCGCCGCTGTGCCAGAATTTTGTCCCGCAGGAGTTCTTTTACATGCCAGTAAATCTACTGACACGAGCCTGCCGCATTTAAACACACTTAAATGCCATCGACCTCGGCTGGGATCGAACCCACAACCTCGAGTATAGAAGGCCAGCGCTATACCAACTACGCTACTGTAGATCTCTTACATTAAGCATTATGTCCTTTCAAACGTACGGTTTTCAATTATTTTTTTTTACATGTGGTATTAACAGCTCTTGACAGAATGAAGGAAAGAATATAGAGAAATATGAGTTAAGAATTTTACATTTTGTATTGTAATTCATTTAAACATCACTGAAGTGTGCTGCAATGAAGAAGGTAGGCTAGTGAGAGTAACTTGAAATACTATTTACACTTGAAATTAATTCACTGCGAACCTAAAAAGTGGAACATAGTAATTTGTAACGTAAATCACGTAGCCTATAACAAGCGTTTTTCCTTGTGAACATGTCAAAAATGATACTGGAAATTATACGCTTTGTAATCTCTTACCATGTGTTATGGTTTTTAATTGTGATAAACGAGAATGATTTTTAAAGTAGGCCTAGTGTGAGAGGTTAATTTCTGGGAAAAAAATATTGTAACGTGAGTTACAACACTGAGAATGCCATTTGACGATGTAATCATAGTTAAATATTTCTGTACAACATTTAACTTTTTTTATTTAGATATGAGTTTAACGTCTGCAGAAAAAAATGAAGAAGGAAGAGAAAATCAAAGTAGGAAGGAAAATATGAAGTCTACAAAGGAATACAGCGAGAATGGATGAAAAAATGTTGTTCAAAACAGAAAAAAAATTAAATGAACCAAGAGAGGAAAACAACAAAAAGAAGATGAAGAAAGAAGACGAGTGAGGGAACAGGTTGCTAAATGTAGAAGACTGAAAAAAGAAAGACAGGCAATTGAAAACAGAGAGCTGCAAAACAGCGCTTAGAACCGGTTTATATTCGACCGGTCGCAGAACAACCGGCGAGGTTGAGCATTCAACCGAATATCCGTCCTTCAAACGGATGCGCCTGATGTCTTGCTGGTAGTGCTGCTCATCGGAGTGACTACTACCGCGGAGGAATCTGAGATTGCGAATAAAGCTGTCCACCGGTGATCTCCGGTACTATCGTAGGTGGAACAGGGAACATACGGAGGGATGCGGTGGTTCGGAGCGAAGCGAAGTTGTAGGACGTAGAGCTCAAGGACGACCGGCGCGTACGGACTGAGGGTAGTTGTGAGTGGAATAAAATGGCACAAAATTGTATATCCGTCGCATGGAAATTCTTTAATTTAGTTGAAGATAATAATAAAATCGCACGCTGTGAACTTTGTAGGCGAATTTACTCTAAGGGTGATGGTACTTCGAATTTGTTACACCATTTGAAGCGATCGCACAATTGCGAGATTGAAGAAAGTAAGTAAATTTAACTGTTCAAAACACTTTTTAACTGTTTTAAAAAGCGTGTTTACTTTGATTTATATATAAAAGTTCTAATAAATAATTTCGTGGTTTTGTGTGCAGACAGAATAACAATGCGAATGAAAAACTGAAAAGCACAAGAATTTCAGCAAAAAAGGACCCTCTAAGATTGATCCAGCATATTGTTACGAGATGAAACTCCAAACTTCAGTGATGAGCAGCTTATTTGAAATGAAATATGAGTTGGTGATTGTGTTGCCAGAAAAGCCAAACGCTCCTAGGACGCTAACAGATCTGTATTTGGAAATCTCTATGGCGTGGACCAGGTTGGATAGATTCTATGAATAGGTCTAAATTTTAAAATGTAGGTATGTAAGTGTTTAGGCTAATATTAAGAGCCGCGGTTGTGGTACTCGTATTTGCTGTCAAAAATAAATTATTACCATTCAGATACACATTGACGGTTAATTAGTGATATCATCGTTTTCGTAGTTTTAAAATTACGCAAAACATTTGATATTTTTTTAACTGCTTTGGTGCTATTGTCCCAAAGACCCACAGTCTAGAAAAAAAGTCTTGAAATTTCTATAAAACGTAACTTTCGAGGTAATAAAAATCATACATAACTTATATGGAATATTTAAAAGACAACTTGAGTTATTAGATTAAAATATTGAGTTTCATTCTGAAACTAAAGAAACGTGTGGTAATAATATAATTACAATTATCCTTAAGTTGATATCCGCTTATATTTTTTATTATAGAGGAAGAGTGACGCGTTTCAGAAGAGGCAGTTCAAATACTGACATCCTTTAACAAAATGATCACAATCCTGTCTGGTGAAGAATCTTAATAAATTATTTTGGACAGTAAACTTTAACCCATTGATACCACAAGTTTCTTTTGTTCCATTCTGAAACTCCCTTAATATATTTTACGTTAAACTAAACCGATTAGAATAATAATTGACAAAAACTGTTTGTGAATAAACGAGTGTTTCCAGAAAAATTATAAATGTTTACATTAGCTACTGAAAAGCTTTACTTCTGCGTTAGTTTTCAGGTAATTTTAATGTTATTAATTTGATCAATGACATAAAACTAATACACCTTTCCACATATACTATGAATTAAAAAAAATCTGTCAGCTAACATAGTACTTCAAGCAAAACGAGAAAAAAAAGAGCCGAAGAGAGAGGGAGAGAGAGAGAGAGAGGGGGGGTAAATAAAAAAGAGAAAATAAACAACAAAATATTACACACTTATTTTAAAAGACGTCAGCGGACTCCAACCCCTACCTGATCCGATTAAAGAATGCTCAGCGGAAAAATGTATGTCTGCGCCACAGCACATATACAATCTGCACGGCATCAATCGGAGGTAACCGGAGGTCTCCGATTGAAAGCGCACAAACAACCGCTCCGGAGAAAAACCTAATCATGAGCAGCACTGCTTGCTGGTTAGACAGAACACAGATGTAAGGGACAGAACACCAAGCGCACTTCAGGATACAGGAACTCTGACGATATTTTCTAACTACACAAATGAAGTAACAATTGAAGGAATTTACTTTTCCTGATTAAAAATGTGTTAGCTTGAAATAGGATTATAATTATTGGACACTTTGCCACATTTAGCCTATCTTCACATCATAACTAACATATATACAGGGTGTTAAAAATACGGGGCATAATTTCAGATATGTATTTCCCACATGTAGACAATCAAAATAGTTCATTACAACATGTGTCCGGAAATGCTTTATTTCCGAGTTATGGCCTTCACAACATTGAAATTCACCGGAACGTTTTTCTTTCAGCAGGTCGTTGCCGTCAGAGGAGACATTAAGAGGGCACTCTGACAGTTCATTCCGAGGCGAAGGTTACATTCAGTGTTGTGTAGGCGTTAGACTGTGCGACATGTATTCAAATCAAGAGCTGGCAGAGATACACTTCATGTACGGTAAGGCGGACGGCAATGCTGCGCTGGCTCGTCGTTTGTACCAGGAGAGGTACCCACAGCGACAATGTCCAGATCGGAAGACATTTGTACGTCTCCATTACCGTCTGTGCGAGTATGGAAAATTTAACTCTCCTGGTTTGGGAAGGGGACGACCAAGATCTACAACTCCAGAAGTACAGGAGGAGATTCTGGAGGCTGTGAACATGACTCCTTCTATCAGCACACGAAGGGTAGCGTTGCAAGTCAATGTTCCTCATACGACTGTTTGGAGACTGTTGAAAGAGTATCAACTGTATCCTTATCATTTGCAACGTGTACAGGCCCTGTCACCAGCAGATTACCCTGCACGAGTTAGGTTCTGTCAGTGGTTCTTGCAGCAGTGTGGTTTAAATCCGAACTTTCCTGCCTTAGTATTATTTACAGATGAAGCACAGTTCACACGAGATGGCATAACAAATTTCCACAATCAGCATGTATGGGCGTATGAAAATCCACGTGCAACTGTTCCATCTCATCACCAGGTGCGGTTCTCCCTCAACATGTGGGCCGGTATCATTGGTGATCGATTAGTTGGACCCCATGTACTTGTAAACAGACTTACGGGGCAGGCGTACACAATCTTCCTGGAAAACACTATACCTCATGTTTTAGAAGACATTCCACTGATCAATCGTCAACACATTCACTTCTTGCATAATGGCGCTCCTGCACACTTCAGTCGTACGGCTCGCCGGTACTTGGATCGAAGGTTTCCTGATCTATGGATAGGTAGAGGTGGCCCAATTGCTTGGCCTCCACGCTCACCTGATCTGAACCCTCTCGATTTCTACTTGTGGGGCCATTTAAAATCATTGGTTTATTCGTCTCCGGTGCCTGATTTGGAATCCCTTCGGAATCGAATTGTGGCATGTTCTGAGGACATACGCAATACTCCTGGAGTTTGGGATCGTGTTCGCAGGTCAATGAGACATCGATGTGAGGTCTGTATTCAAGCAGGAGGTGGACATTTTGAACATCTTCTGTAATGACGACGACCTGCGGAACGAAAAACGTTCCGGTGAATTTCAATGTTGTGAAGGCCATAACTCGGAAATGAAGCATTTCCGGACACATGTTGTAATGAACTATTTTGATTATCTACGTGTGGGAAATACATACCTGAAATTATGTCCCGTATTTTTGAAACATTCTGTATATATATAAATAAGGGTAATGCATAGAGAAAATCTGACATGTAAACAAATAAAAGAATAAAATAAATTACAATTACTTACAAAATAGAAGAGCAAGTAAGTACACACTTACTATTGCAACGTTTATACTTCAAACTCAAAATGCATAGTTTATCTCTGAAAGAGTAGTTGTTAATATAGCCTATGTCTTTTAATAATTCTAAGTGGATGTATTAACATTTCAATAATGAATCATTTTTAAGGAGATAAAAAGTTATTAACAAAAATAAAAGCACTCTTAATTCTAATGATTGTAGCTTCATGAAGCGTGCTGTTGCAATACCTGGGTTGCTGAATGAATGAATGAATGAATGAATGAATTAATGAATGAATGAATGAATGAATGAATCAATCAATCAATCAATCAATCAATGAGGAGAGAGGTGAAAATATGAATTGAAAGGTACACGATGATAATTGCGTTCTTGCAACGATTCTTGGAACTCCTGGATGGCTCAATATTATCTGTCTTTAATGATCCAGAGCCGTCCACCTGAGAAAGACTCGAACATTCGTTAAGCCGAAGATGGAGGAGCTTCGCATACTGTCTATTACGCCAGGGGTTCAGTAGCAATATATCATTTCTATTTTTCGTAACCGGTTGTGCACGACTCTAATTGAAACTCAATCCTCCTCAGTATTCAAGAGTGAGCAATCTCTAGGTAAAGCTACTGCACGTGCTCAACGCTCACTTCCAAGATCTCCAAGTAGAAGAAAATGTGTTGTTACACAGTTATTCCATACAATTGTTTATTTAAACTGTGAACAGACTAAAGAATCGATATCTAAAAAAATTACCAACGGAGCTTTAACAGATGTCGAAATAAATAAGATTCAAGTCTTTTATAAAAGGGACGACATAAGTAGACTAGCTCCTGGCGTTAAGGACTTAGTAAATGTTACAAACTCTAATGACAAAAAAAGAAGAAGTCCAAATTCAACATCTTTTTTCTAGTCTTAAAGAGACTTTTTCGTTCAGAAACCAACATAGAAGGAAGAGTAAATTTGCAGTCCTTCGCTCCAAACATGTATATTTGATATATATTATTTTAATGTACCGAAGTACATATTATATTTCCATGCAGATATTATGCGTCATCATACGATGAAAGAGTAATGGAACAGAGAAAAATCCTCTCCGGCGCAGGGATTTGAACCCGGGTTTCCAGCTCTACGTGCTGATGCTTTATCCACTAAGCCACACCGAATACCCACCCCGGCGTCAGACAGAATCGTCTCAGTTTAAGTTCCAACTCTTGGGTTCCCTCTAGTGGCCGCCCTCTGCACTACGTCATAGATGTCTATGAACGTAGGACTGAAGTCTACACATGTGCTGAGGTGCATGCGTAAATCACTTCGTAATTTAAGACGGCGCTTATTCCGTCGGATCCCGGCCAACTAGTCACTCATAACGAGTGCACCTAAGCACATGTGTGGACTTCGGTCCTACGTTCATAGACATCTATGACGTAGTGCAGAGGGCGGCCACTAGAGGGAACCCAAGAGTTGGAACTTAACCTGAGACGATTCTGTCCGACGCCGGGGTGGGTATCCGGTGTGGCTTAGTGGATAAAGCATCAGCACGTAGATCTGAAAACCCGGATTCAAATCCCGGCGCCGGAGAGAATTTTTCTCAGTTCCATTACTCTTTCATCGTATGTATAGTTGAGTAAAAAATTACCTCATAGCGTGTCCCTTTGTATGAAAACATTATTGAAGCAATCAACACACTTCATAAAATTATTCCTGATTTTCCAGTTCTTTAAAATAAATGATCATTTCTCTGTAATCTTAATGAAGAGTACTGTTGGTTGAGTGAGTGGTAATTATGTGGAAACAAATTGTCAAATGAATTAAAAAGTATCTTGAAGCAAATGATGTTTCACATGAGATCTCATCGCATGAGTGGAAAGTAGATGGTCGTCTCTCCAAAGTAATGGAGACAGGTCACTTAACAACAGGTTCCTTACTCCTAAACAAGTACAGTATACTTCAGTTTAGCAATGTTTATGATATTATACTTACTTACTGGCTTTTAAGGAACCCGGAGGTTCACTGCTGCCCTCACATAAGCCCAGCATTGATCCCTATCCTGAGCAAGATTAATCCCGTCTCCACCATCCCATCCCACCTCCCTCAAATCCATTTTAATATTATCTTCCCATCTACGTCTCGGCCTCCCTAAAGGTCTTTTTCCCGCCGACATCCCAACTAACACTCTATATGCATTTCTGGATTCGTCCAAACGTGCTACATGCCCTGCCCATCTCAAACGTCTGGATTTAATGTTCCTCATTATGTCAGGTGAAGAATACAATGCGTGAAGCTCTGCGTTGTGTAACTTTCTCCATTCTCCTGTAACTTCATCCCTCTTAGCCCCAAATATTTTCCTAAGAACCTTATTCTCAAACACCCTGAACCTATGTTCCTCTCTCAGAGTGAGAGTCCAAGTTTCACAACCATACAGAACAATCGGTAATATAACTGTTTTATAAATTCTAACTTTCAGATTTTTTGACAGCAGACTAGATGACAAAAGCTTCTCAACCCAATAATAACACGCATTTCCCATATTTATTCTGCATTTAATTTCCTCCCGAGTGTCATTTATATTTTGTTACTGTTGCTCCAAGATATTTGAATTTTTCCACCTCTTCGAAGGATAAATCTTCAATTTTTATATTTCCATTTCGTACAATATTCTGGTCACGAGACATAATCATATACTTAGTCTTTTCGGGATTTACTTCCAACCCAATTGCTTTACTTGCTTCAAGTAGTTATGATATTATAATTGAAATAAATAATACTTTTCGATTGCAGCGATATTTTACTACTTAATTAACATATTATTCCCAGAACATGAATTTTACCAGCAATCGAAAAGTATTGGGAATAAATCTGAATAAGGAACAAAAAAAAGTTTCCTTCCCAGGCAGGATTCGAACCACGAAAGTCTTAGTTACCAGTCTATCGTGTTCTGGAGTGAACAAGGCTCTAAAATCAGCTGCAAGGGTCCGGTTTTTTGCCATTACTGTACATATTATAATTTATAACTGCTAGAATTTTCGAAGTAATGACCCTGTTGACTGCATTACAATGAATCAAATAAAGAGCAGGGCAGCAAAGTATAAACTGTTCTGGGCGGCAGAATGGCTGTATGCAGCAAGTTCATATTCTGTGATACGGACCCTGATTCAAGGGAAATATTTAAACGTTGAGAAATCCATGATATCTAGGCTAATTTACTTGGAATATATATTTTTTTAAATGAGACATTGATTTATTTATAGTTCTCATTTACATAATTTTTTTTGGCTCCAAATATTCAAGATATTTACATTGTTCAACGTTAGATCTCAGATTATGCGTGGATACATGCGAATATTTTCATTGAATTTCGTTAAAACTGCATGCGTAGGGTCAGGAGGGAGCATTCTGAACATCAAAAATGTATTTCCAGAAAAAGACAAATTTGTGAAAAGAGGTAGAATATTGAGATAGTGTATGAGCAGGCCTATATAAAAATCGCGAAATGTAGAGGCGAAAAATCTCTTACTATCAACTTCCTAAGTGCCCAAGGAATACTTCCGTACAAAAAACCGAAAATGGATTCTTTGACCATTTTTTTGCAAAAATTGAGTCCTAGTATCTCTCAACAACTGTTCATGAAACAGTATTTGTGTTAAATTTATTGTTAAATCAACATAATAGTTTGTTAAGTTTTAATGTCTGTTGGTAAAACCGCACCCAATAATAAATTATATAGAATTCATTTTTTTTATTTATCCATCATCTAAACGTCAAACAGAGATAAAAAGTTTAAGCTAATAGTAATAATTGATAACAGACGCTACCTTGTCTTTTGCAAGTTAATGCAACAACGATTAAAATGAGTAAATTGGACTGTGAGTGTTGTGAAAGAATTGTAACTATCTGTATAAACTGTGGGGATAAAATTTAATTTTGTACGCGTACTTGCTCATGGAAGCCCCTCCCCCTGCCGATCAAGCCTACCCTGCCAACTGCTTTTGGCTTCAGAAGTTCAGGTTAGATTAAACTACAGTCTGATCCGTTGGGGTATGGATAATATTAATTTATTATTATAAAGCTAATATGATATTAGGAAAAATTTCTTGGTACTTATATTATGATTAAAAGATGGGGCTTTCCATATACGACAATCAACAATGCATAATCTGAAAGGACAAATGAAAATCGTAGATGATTAAAATGGCTACTACAAATCAACAGCGGGCACATTGTGTTTTTTGGTATGCTAAATTTGAGAGTGTTAAAAGAGTTAAAAGGGAATTTCGACATGAGTGCGGTGTGCGTATTGTATCTAAATCTGATTGCATAATGTTGTGGTATCGAACATTTGTAGAAATAGATTCTTGTTAAAAAAATCACGCAGGAGGTCGCAGGCGAAAACCAGTACGAGAAGCGGCTAACTCTTGGCTTTGCCCCCAAACTCCCCAGATCTAATCCCGCCTGACTTCTTCGTGTCACAGAAACCCAGGAACATTGATGATCTGAGAGTAAAAGTTACTCAAGCTTTTCAACAAATCACCCCCCTTATGTTACAACGGACATGGGCTGAATTGCATCACCGTTATGAGTTATGCAGGGTGCGCAATGGGGGTCATGTTAACCTCTGAGGAATCTCCCATCTTTCAGTGTTGTATGCACAAAGTTACAACAAATAAAGTTCAGTAGTAAATGTTTTACGGTGTTTTTATTTTATCCATACCCAAACGGATCACCCTGTAGTTTTTTCAGCATGTACGTAGCTTGAACCTTCTCATAGCCGCGTCTCTGGGTTAGGGTGTCGTGCTGGTATTTGTGATTGATAAAGTAGATATTGCAGAGGCTTTTTTTTTACTAAGTACTTCCATTTCCCTCTAGTCTATAATTCTACCAACATTCTTCACCTCCACCTCATTTCATCTATCATCTGCAATACGGTAGTAAAAATAGGCGGGGGGAAGTCTTGGAGGGTAACACGAGTTTACAACGCTGATATAGGAAGGGTATAGGGCTCCGAACTCTGGGGCTCATCAGGCTGCTAGTATGCGGATGGGACCTGGCTCTATCAGGGGCTGAGGCATGATGGTCCCTCTGTCAGAGTCGGATTCACGAATGCCACCTGACTAACTTAGACAATAATCGCATATATGAAGCGCCAAAGTATGCCTAAGTTCGAGTATAAGGACCTGTTCCGTGTCCAGCCCTCTGAAAGCCAAGCCAAGAACCTTCTTATAGCGTGGCGACAATTACAGTATAGCAAATAATTTTTAATACTCAAAGACTGCTTAAGTATTGTCCTTTTTTTGGTCGACTAATATTTATCCTTCCAAGATGTAGCTAGAAGATTATTATTCGTTTCGGATTACAGTAATCAGTCTTCAATTGAACGTGTTCTTTTCACCTGTTTCTGCATTTTATTAACTTCTTTTCAATATCCATTCCTTATCTTATCCGCCAGTGTTTGCTTATGAACAGGAATTTCAAACAAAATCATTGATAAATCGTGCGATTAAATTTTATTTTTGGTTGATATTACTAACATGGACCTTGAATAATATATTCTTCGCATTTGCACTATATTACGTCGCGGAATACTACAGCGTGTGCAGCGGGATTCCCAGTCAAGGATTTTGGGAGGGGAATCCCCTCTCCTTGAAGATGATAAATTGTATTTGGTATATAAAAAGGAACGAAGTTTGACCGTGAAATAGCTGATCAAGTAACGAAGAGTTCTATAGCCGGGAGTTGCAGCAAGCGGTAGAAGTATTTGAAGCAAAAAAGGAATTTGTAGTAGTGAACGTCACGATCAACTGAGTAAGTTAATGTTTGGAACACTGATTTCATACATCATCAAAAGATATATTTTCCTTTGGATAAAATTCGCTTTTAGTTCAAATAATTATGGTCATTGGCGTAAAGCAATTGTTTTTTTTACCATGAACCAATAGTAGGCTTACAACAAAATATAATTATTGTTTGTAATCTACTAATGTGTGATTTTATCTTTTGTATTTTATAGACAGTAACTTCTTTACATATTCCGACAATTACATTTCAGATGCAAGTCTTTAATACGAGAATGTATTTCATATTATTTTTTTTTAGTCAGCAGTCCTAAGAATATCCTCTTTTGTATTTTGTAGACAATAACTTCTGTACGTATTCTCACAATTACATTCCAGATGAAAAACTTTAATACGAAAATATATTTCATATTATTCTTTTTTTAGTCAGCAGTCCTAAGAATATCCTCTTTTGTATTTTATGGACAATAACTTCTGTACGTATTCTGGCAGTTAAATCCAGATGCAAGACTCTAATACGAAAATATATTTCATATCATTTTTTTTTAGTCAGCAGTCCTAAGAATATCCTCTTTTGTATTTTATAGACAGTAACTTCTGTACATATTCTGACAATTACACTCCAGATGCAAGACTTTAATACGAAAATATATTTCATATTATTTTTACATATTCTGACAATTACACTCCAGATGCAAGTGTTTAATGTGAATATATATTTCATGTTGTTATTTTTTTCTTTTGGTGAAACTAGCTGTAATTTCGGAAGTGAAAATTGTTGAATTTATAACGGATTTTTCTTTTTGAGAAGATGCAATTGGTTGTATATGCAAGGCGTAACAAAAGCGTAAACTAACCAATCCTAACCTGCCGCAGATTCGTATAAGGAAGGTGATTAAACTGAGTACGAAGGCAACTACCTCATTGTTAGTTTATCCCTTTTTTTTTAGTCAACTGTTCTAAGCGTAGTTGGAACCTCATAAGTAGGCTTCGTTGAATTGCCACATGCAGCATGCAATCAGGTTGCCGATGTACGATAGTATAGAAGAGGTGAGCGACCGCCCGGTCTCGAAGTATAAGCAGTTCATGTTAAGAGATGTGACCGGTCCAAATAGATATAGCAGCTACAGCTAATGTATACCTATGTAAGAACTTGTTTTTGCATTACTGTGGTTGGAATAGTCAAAGTTTAACATTTGTTCAGTGCAGACAAGAATTCAATCAAACATACTACAATGAGAGTATTGCTGTTCCAAACAATTGCTCCTGGAATATCCTTATCCCCGCAGCCAGTCTTGACCCGTTGGAAAACGTGGTTGGATGCTATTAATTATTATGCAAAATATTACGGCAAAATACTGGAGGTAATTGATGCATTGGATAGCACAGACAGTTCCACTGTTGCAGCTGTAAAATCATTGCCTTCTGAACAGCCACTGGAAGATATTCTGTTCATTGATTCTAATTTTAAAATCGTGTCCAAAAGCATCACCCTATTAGAATCGTCTAAACTACAATTCTTAGAAGCCCTTAATATATTGTATAAAGTATCACAAACCGTTATCCAAAATAACAATTCACTAATTTCAGAAAAAGTGAAATGTAAGTTGAGAAACATTATTGTTAAAAATTCTGCCTATTCACAACTTCATATTATAAATGATGTACTATCAGGTCACGACAAGACGTCTGAAGTTAGCGTACTAAAAAGTAGTGACTTCCCGTTCTTCAAATATGCACCCATTACATCATGTGTTGTTGAACGTATATTTTCTCAAAATAAAAACTGTTTAAGTGACCATCGGAGGAGGTTAACTTTGCAGTCGCTCAAAATGTACGTAACTCTTCACTGCAATGCACATATTCAAGGATGATGTGAGTATATTACATTAAACTTTAAGAGCTAATATATCTCACTACAAAATAATTGTGTATTTACATGTTTAGACGTTTCCTACTTCAATGATCATTCATTATATTTCTTGAACGCAGGATATAGGTTTTATTGTAACCGTAGTATATTGCTCATTGTTTACATAAGAGGCATACAATACGCTCCCTTCTCATACAGTCTATACCGCGTGCGTAGTAAACCTTGCGATTCTCGTGGCAATTCCACGAAGTCTACTCATAAGTTACATCAATAAGGTATCAGCTTGAGACAACTAAGTCAGGAGATAACTGAAGAGTGTGACCAGTTCCTTTCCCTCTTTGTCATAATGTAAGTTTTAATTGCGACTTGTGAATTATTAACTATGTTAACATTTTGAAACGGGTTCCCCGATGTTTATCTTTTTAAGGATGTTATAGATCTTCCTTTTGTAAAACATCTGAACATATTCTTATAACTTGCTGGAATCTTTCTTAACACGATGATGGTTACAACCGCAGATAGGATAACCAAACATAATTTTGTGCAGGGACATTTTTATGCAGGAGTGGGGAGAGTTTTGAGATGCTGTTTCGAAGGGTTTGTTCTATGTGGTTTACTTAATGTAATTTTCTTCGTGTTCACAGATATGGACAAGGCAGGACAAGACAACCGGGCTAATCAGCTAAACCCAAACAATGAGAAAACTGGTCCAGGTGGGTATTTCACTCTTCTCTGTTGTTGTAAGACATCTATATTTCGGTTATAAAAAATTACATATTTCTGTTAAAATTATGGTATTATTGTATTTACACGATCAAAACATAAAATGTTATGCATGCCTTTCAAATATTGTTAAAATTATCATCAACTGGCATGAAAGAAAATAATAATTTAGCCAGAAATGAAAATGTAACATGTCTGATGAATACACTTCATCTTTATGTATTATTTTGCACCCTCAGTGCAATAATGTAACAATACAAAATGCTAGTTCAGAGAAAATTACTTCTAACTTTCAAATCACGAAATTAAAACATTTCAGGTTAACATGTACTTCTGCACATGTCATAGCTTTCCATCACGACAGCACCAGTGAGCTGAATTAGAGATCAGAGGGCTAAACATTCGTACTGAATTATCTTATGTATTGACTTTGAGGGTTGCAGTTATTGTCACTGTCGTGATGTTGTTATGTACAGATCTCTTATTATACATTTCTCGTACATCTGTCTCTGTGCAACGTCACAATTTGCGGTAAGGGGGAAGAGAGAAAACTGAAGTTTGCAATGATTTTTAATGTTCCTACGCCCAGGATCTAGATGAGCCATTTGAAATTTAGCGGTCAGTCATTCGCAGAGATATGATAAAAGAGCTGTAAACTATTTCAAATAGGAAAAAGTCGTATAAATTGTAACAGACCTGATTGTAGTAATTGGCAATCACACTATAGTTCTTAGTGTTGGAATAAGACGTTAATGTATTATTAGTGTTTTAATTGTTATACAAATAACACCAGTGTAGTTCGTTAACATGAGTTTCTTCTTACAGAGGCTGAATATATGATTTTTGTAAGGTGCTCTCATCTGAAATTCTAGACTTTTTAGCATTTTTCTGCAAATACAATTTCATAATGGAGTTATTAAACTTGAAAAATGAAATACTACACGCCACAAATGTCTTTGCTGTTTCAGTAAGCAATACATAGTTTTTCTTGAATTTAAAGAAGTCAGTGCCCGCCAATAAACTGATGTCACACTCCACCTTACCACTGCGGTGGTTGAGTGGTCTGACCTCCGGCTGTCGCGCAGAGGGCCCGGGTTCGAGTTCCGGTCAATAATGACACTTGTGGCGGACAAGTGTCGCAGCTGGGGCTTTTCTCGGAGTTCCCCCGTTTTCCCCATATTAGGCATCTACATCATTCCGTCGTCATTTCTCCAATTTGTCGTCATTCCATTGCATTCCCCAACGCACAGAGGGGACTAGCTTAGGGATGAGAGAGGGGTTGCCTGTTCGAAACTTGAGCGAACCTTAGTGTAGTTAGCCGGTAGAAGTTTGTGAATGCGCCTAGCTTGAGAGTTAGCGCAATAGATTGTAACTTGATACGTCGCTGCATCTTGTGCATAGAACGTACCGGTAATAGAAGGCATTCTGAGCAACTGCTCTGAAATTAAGGTAAGATTCTCTCCATTTCTTTAAATTGGCTAGTTACGCGAAATATCATTTGCCAAACTGTAGTGCTGTGAGATGGCAAGAACGTTATCCGCGAGAGTTGGCGAGCTGTTTACCAGACTGCAATACCAAGGGAATGCAGGAGTACCGGTCCGTTA
The DNA here is from genome assembly GCF_040183065.1 of Periplaneta americana. NCBI lineage: Eukaryota > Metazoa > Arthropoda > Insecta > Blattodea > Blattidae > Periplaneta > Periplaneta americana. The sequence goes on from NC_091127.1 coordinate 117,643,346, forward strand.
GGTTTGGCAATATCAATATAATGCAGGAGTACCGGTCCGTTAGGTTTGGCAATACCAAGAGAATGCAGGAGTACCGGTCCGTTAGGTTTGGCAATATCAGTATAATGCAGGAGTACCGGTCCGTTAGGTTTGGCAATACCAAGAGAATGCAAGAGTACCGGTCCGTTAGATTTGGCAATACCAAGAGAATGCAAGAGTACTGGCCCATTAGGTTTGGCAATTCCAATAGAATGCAGGAGTACTGGCCCATTAGGTTTGCCAATTTCAAGAGAATGCAGGAGTACCGGTCCGTTATGTTTGGCTCTTTCTGTGAAGTGATACATAATAATTTTAAGTTTTGAAATCCGAGTATATTAATGAATCGCATCTCTGTATTTTGTAAATCAGATTAGTTTGTTCAAGTGCTTAAAATTGCTTTTGGAATCGTTTCAGGTCACGATACTGGCTATCCAGGCAAGGGGACAAAGGATGACCTAGACAACCATAGTAATCAACTAAATCCAAACAACAAGGAATGCAAAAGAAACAAGTAATTTCGCTGGATTATGATGGCAACAGTAGTCTTTAATTAAGTTTTGTTCTCGTTTACTAAAATACCTAACTTCAAGGAAGTGATACCTATTTGTAGATTTGGCGATTAACCTGCACTATCTTGATAATAGATAATAGGTAACTTTTCTTATTATGAGTGGAATAAGACCAGCAAGTCTTTGAAATGAATTCACAAAAATGTTTCATCCAGAACAGAGTTTCAGCTCTGAATCATTTGGCTTTCTATTTTTTTCTTTGTAAATCTTTGTCAACGTGACGATTCAACGGAAAAGATTCAAGAGAGTTCCAAGTGATTACAGGTTCAATCCCTGTTCTGGATGGTACTTTTTAAGTACAAAATTTCCAGTTTAACAATGCCAAATACTGTGAAAACGTAATGACATAAATTTTATGAAGCTGATTAAAACAAAGGAATTTAAAAATTCAAACATCATATTATTAATCCCAACTGTCGAAGACACTGTTGCCATGTTTGTAACTTACACTTTTATTGGAATAAAGTTACCTTGTTAAATTAATTATTCATCCACTTTATTTTGTCCCTTCCTTCTCTAGGGAGTTTTTATACTACAGTTAAGTTGCGGAGTTCGTCAATAAGACACCGGACATCATTTATATGAAAATATATGGACTTCTGTGACAGGAATTTATTACATTCCCTGAAAACCACCATTGTGATATTCAGTACAGAAAAGAAATTCAAGGTTCCATAACAAGTAATCTGTACTTTTGGTAACTTACAATCCTAACACAAAATGTAAGTAAAGTACGTACATTAAGAAGTGTTGCTCTTCACCTTGAGATATTCATGCAATACTGATGAGAAGTTACGGATTTTGTAAAAGGGAACCTGTGCTTTGGATCATTTATGGTCTACACAGAATTTGAATTCCTATATTCCAAAGCGTTAAATTTCGATCATATAAATAAATAAATACATAAATAAATAAATAAATAAATAAATAAATAAATAAATAAATAAATAAATAAATAAATAAATAAATAAATAAATAAATAAATAAATAAACAAACAAACAAACAAATAAATAAATAAATAAATAAATAAATAAATAAATAAATAAATAAATAAATAAATAAATAAATAAATAAATAAATAAATATTCAATAAGTATTTAGGCATAATTTTCGACAGTCATTTGAAATGGAACCAACACATTAATTACCTTTGTAATAAATTACGTAAAATAATATATTAATTTGTTTTATTGAGTAATTACTTGTCAATACGTTTATTACGCACAATATACTTAACTTTATTTCAATCGGTAATTATTTATGGAATTATAGGATGGGGTAGCTTATTTAAATCCAATTAATCCACTTTATTTATTACAGGAGAAAATAATTGAAATATGTCTTCATAAACCAATTGATTTCCCATCTCAAAAATTGTTTTTAGACTTTAATGTTCTTAAAATAAGACAAATTTATTATATTGTATTAATAAAATTCATACATAAAAATAGAAATAATTTTGAATTATATTCTCATAGCTATGCAACAAAAGGTATAAATTCGTTAAGATTGTTTGAACCAAAATGCAACACTGCTACAGTAATTAATAATAGTAGTAATTTAGGCTCAAGAATATATACAAATTTATATTTAAATATCCTAATCTTGTCAATTCTAATAGTTCTAGTACTAAATTTAAAAAGTTATGTATGGATTTTATAAAAATTGAAAAATTGTACATTTTAATTTATATATTCTTATTGCGTAGTAGACTTAAGGCAAATTGTATTATATACTTCTCAATTTCAATTCAGGAATCCGCCCATGAGCACGAGTTCTACTTTTTCAGGGGCGAGCTAAAGTTTTTCTGTTTATATTATATCGTATGTTACAATTATTAGATAAATAAATAAATAAATAAATAAATAAATAAATAAATAAATAAATAAATAAATAAATATATTTTTTTAAATTCTATGTTTTATTTAACGACGCTCGCAACTGCAGAGGTTATATCAGCGTCGCCGGATGTGCCGGAATTTTGTCCCGCAGGAGTTCTTTTACATTCCAGTAAATCTACTGACATGAGCCTGTCGCATTTAAGCACACTTAAATCCCATCGACCTTTTCCGGGATCGAACCCGCAACCTTGGGCATAGAAGGCCAGCGTAAATAAATAAATAAATAAATAAATAAATAAATAAATAAATAAATAAATAAATAAATATTCAATAAGTATTTAGGCATAATTTTCGACAATCATTTGAAATGGAACCAACACATTAATTACCTTTGTAATAAATTACGTAAAATAATATATTGTTTTGTTTTATTGAGTAATTACTTGTCAATACGTTTATTACGCACAATATACTTAACTTTATTTCAATCGGTAATTATTTATGGAATTATAGGATGGGGTAGCTTATTGAAATCCAATTAATCCACTTTATTTATTACAGGAGAAAATAATTGAAATATGTCTTCATAAACCTGTTGATTTCCCATCTCAAAAATTGTTTTTAGACTTTAATGTTCTTAAAATAAGACAAATTTATTATATTGTATTAATAAAATTCATACATAAAAATGGAAATAATTTGGAATTATATTCTCATAGCTATGCAACAAAAGGTATGAATTCGTTAAGATTGTTTGAACCAAAATGCAACACTGCTACAGTAATTAATAATAGTACTAATTTAGGCTCAAGAATATATACAAATTTATATTTAAATATCCTAATCTTGTCAATTCTAATAGTTCTAGTACTAAATTAAAAAAGTTATGTATGGATTTTAAAAAATTGTAAATTTTAATTTATATATTCTTATTGCGTAGTAGACTTGAGGCAAATTGTATTATATACTTCTCAATTTCAATTCAGGAATCCGCCCATGAGCACGAGTTCTACTTTTTCAGGGGCGAGCTAAAGTTTTTCTGTTTATATTATATTGTATGTTACAATTATTAGCTGAATGAATGAATGAATGAATGAATGAATGAATGAATGAATGAATGAATGAATGAATGAATACGAATATAAAATTGAAAAGTGTGACCCCAAAACATGTTCAGTCCATTTTATGGAGGGACTGGACTAGTTTTTTATCCATTGGTCTACGAACTGAGCAAAGTTCTTGGAACTCCTGGATGTCTCAATATTATCTGTCTTTCATGATCGAGAGCCGTCCACCTGAGAAAGACTCGAACATTCGTTAAACCGAATAGTGGACCACTCCGCGAGACGGAAGAGCTTCGCATACTGTCTATAGCGCCAGAGGGTTCAGTAGCAACATATCATTTCTATTTTTCGTAACCGGTTGTGCACGACTCTAATTGAAACTCATTCCTCCTCAGTATTCAAGTGTGAGCAATGTCTAGATAAAGCTACTGCACGTGCTCAACGCTCACTTCCAAGATCTCCACGAAGAAGAAAATGTGTTGTTACACAGTTATTCCATATAATTGTTTGTTTAAATTGTGAACAGACTGAAGAATTGATACCTAAAAAATTACAACAGAGCTTTAACAGATGCCGAAACAAATAAGATTCAAGCCTTTTATGAAAGAGAGGACATAAATAGATTAGCTCCTGGCATTAAGGACTTTGTGAATGTCACAAACTCTAATGACAAACAAGAAACAGTCTTTTCTTAAAGAGACATTTTTAAGTTCAGAAACCAACATAAAAGTAAGAGTAAATTTGAAGTCTTTCTCTCCAAACATATATATTTGAGTAAAAAATAATGTGTGCCTTTGTAAGTATCAAGAAAACTTTATTGAAGCAATCAACAAACTTCATAAAATTATTTCTGATTTTCCAATATTTTAAAATAAATTACCATTCTTTGTAATCCTAATAGAGAGGACTGTTGGTTGAGTGAATGCAAATTTTGTGAAAACAAAGTGCCAAATGAATTAAACAGTGTCTTGAAGAAAATGAGATCTCATGACATGTGTGAAAAGATGATGGTCGTCTCCTCAAAGTAGTGGAGATAGGTTCTCTTCAAGAACTTATTTAACACATTACAGCTATTGCTCCACAGTTTTTTCAACATTTATACGTAAAACGAGAGCAATCTAGAAGTTACCAGAAGGAAAGAGAGGCTGTAGCATTTTCTACATTCAATCCTAATTTAGCCATGCCACAAATTGATTTTGCAGAGAATTTTACTTGTTTGTTAGGGCGAAATTTAGAGCTACCATTGGGTACAACCTCAAGTTAAGACTATTCACATGTAGCCTTTGGCATCCTGGCCGGTAACTTGATAAAGTGATAGCATCTGATAACTTAAACCCTTCAAAAGAGACTGTTATTGCCTACATTGATAAGGTCCTGGATGAATTTCAACAAGTGAGTATCTGGTGAGACGGTCCTTGTTCACAGAACTTTTTTGCCACTGCACACGGCAAAGGTCCAGTCAATGGTATTGGAGGTACTGTTAAGAGGCAGGTGAAGCACGCTATATATCTGAGAGAGGTTCTGTTACAAATGCATAAGAATTTATAAAAGTGGCCAGAAAATTCTCAGGAATAGATATAATGGAAATGACTCCAAAAGAAATTGTAAAGGAAAATGAGGATCTGAATATGATATTTAATGAAGCTAAGACAATTAAAGGAATAGCCAAGATCCACAGCATCACTATAAACCAAGAAAATTTAAACATCTACTTCCTCTCCAAAGAAACTGGACTTGTATATTCAGTAACCTCTTCAAAGAAAAACCAAGAAAGCAAAATAATTAAGAGACCAAATGTACATTCATAAATATACGAATCTGAGTCAGATTTAGATACTCAAAATGATTCAGACAATGCAGTTGTCAAAACAACAGCAGATCTAGACAAGACGATATCAAAAATGGTGCACTCATATTAGTTAGATTTAGCCTAATGGCACGAAAGGAAATTAAGAATATCGATATTCTGCAATCTGTCAGAGTGCTATTGATAATAACCAAGAGCTTGAGACAATGTGTCTCAAGACTGCTGAAAATTGTATTTTTAAAATAAATGAAGGCACGTCATTCATCCAGTTGAAGCAAATTATTCAATTATTATCTACTCGAACAGTTCAGATGAGAGGAAATAGAATGTATTACAAGTTCTGTTGGAAAGTTGCTGTGAAAGAACTGTGAAACGAACTTGTTTTTCTTAAATAGTATAATTGTTTCTAAATTTAAAAAGAACTGTGAAACGAACTTGTTTTTCTTAAATAGTATAATTGTTTCTATATTTAAAAAGAACTGTGAAACGAACTTGTTTTTCTTAAATAGTATAATAGTTTCTATATTTAAAAAGAACTGTGAAACGAACTTGGTTTTCGTAAACAGTATAATTGTTTCTATATTTAAAAATGTAAGATTCATGACATATTTGTCTAGTTTATCATTCATTTTAAGTTTGTTTGGAAGTTCTTTGTTTTGTGTGGACAAAGTGTAACGTGAGTTACCGACATTGCAAACCCAAAGTCATCAGTCATCAGCAGAGTGCACCCTCGGGCTAGCGTCTCTAACTCGCGGATAAGAGAAGCACTTTGTTTTGTGTGGACAAAGTGTAACGTGAGTTACCGACATTGCAAAACCAAAGTCATCAGTCATCAGCAGAGTGCACCCTCGGGCTAGCGTCTCTTACTCGCGGGTAAGAGAGACACTAGCGTACATCCGTGGCTGCTGGCGGGTATGCTTTCTACCTCTCCCTTCTGCACGACTCGACGGTGCATATTGCGATACACTCTTTATCATTACCTATTTCAGAGAATTCTGACGACCACTGCTCAAAGTGCTTGTAAATTATTTCCTTGTAGTGAAATGTTGTTTATTTATAGTTTGTCAGTGTATTTAAGGTTCACTGTAATCGCAATGAAACAATGGTATACAAATATTTCCTCAATTCACAGGAATTTATACTTGTTTGTTGTATGCTCTTTTTATGTAACATGAGTTACCATATGTTTCAGCCTATTTACTAAAAATATTGCATATTATAGATTATTAATCACCACTGCTTTACAGATGACTATATTATGCATATGAAGAGATACTGAAATTATCAAAATATTATTTCCCACTCATTAGAGAAATTAGATATTTCTGTCTGAATGTAACTTGATTTACTGTGGAAGACCCATGTATTGTCCACCGCTGTGGAGTAACAGCATGTCTGACCGTGAAACGAGCGAACCTGAGTTCAAATCTCAGTTGGGACAAGTTACACGATTGGAGCTTTTTTCATAGGTTTTCCCTCAACTAATTGAAGCAGAATTGCTGGGTAACTTTCGACGTTGGACCGTGGACTCATTTCGTCATCATTTATTCAAATGTTGTCATCATTACCACAGATCGTGTTAAGTTCTGGTACTACAGCCTCGGGCTGATTTGCAAGCCTTTGCGCCTCTCCTCCGGAAAAAAAATATATAATGCATTTGTATTTTTACGTGTGTGGACGCATTCGTATGCTCATGATACTATATATATATATATATATATATATATATATATATATATATACACACACACACACACACGAGGCGCATCCAGAAAGTAAGTTTCCCGATTTTTTCCCCTTGAAAGTAAACGTAATTAGCCGTGTCAATTGCGCATGCGTAACAGATCTATGACGTATCAATCATATGCCAGCCGGACAGGTCCCGCCTGGTGCCAGTAGCGTGGCAGCAGTAGTCCGAAATGGAAGCTCTTATTCCTTCTCCCGCCGCCTGCGAGGTTCGGTCGGTGATAAAGTTCTTTAATGCACAAAGCATTGCGCCAATTGAAATTCATCGGCAGCTCTGTCAGGTCTATGGGCCGAACGTCATGAGTAAGCAGATGGTGCATCGCTGGTGTAGGCAATTTTCCGAAAGTCGTCAAAGTGTCCATGATGAAGAGCGCAGTGGGCGACCGTCCCTCATCAATGATGATCGTGTTGAGCTGGTGCGGCAGTGCATCATGGAGAACAGTCGGTTCACGATTACAGAGCTGAGCAGCCATTTTCCACAGATATCGCGATCCTTGTTGCATGAGATTGTCACTAAACACCTGCTGTTCAAAAAAATGTGTGCCAGGTGGGTGCCGAAAAACCTGACACCCGAACACAAAATGCAACGTTTAGGAGCAGCACAGACATTTCTGCAATGGTATCATGATGACGGCGACGAGTTCCTCGACAGGATCGTCACGGGCGATGAGACTTGGATTTCGCACTTCACCCCGGAAACCAAGCAGCAGTCAATGCATTGGTGGCATAGTGGATCTCCGGTCAGGACGAAATTCAAACAGATGCTGTCGGCACGGAAAGTGATGTGCACGGTGTTCTGGGACAGGAAGGGCATTCTGCTCATTGATTTCCTTCCAAGAGGTGAAACAGTGAACGCTGACCGTTACTGTGAAACACTGCGAAAATTGCGACGTGCCATTCAGAACAAGAGGCGTGGAATGCTTACTGCAGATGTTGACAATGCTCGTCCACATACGGCTCGGCGCACAGCATCTGTTTTGACGGAATTTGGCTGGGAGTTGTTTCATCATCCACCCTACAGTCCTGATCTTGCTCCCAGTGATTTTCACGTTTTCTTGCACCTCAAGAAATTCCTCTCCTCCGGTAAGCGTTTTGGCAACGACGAAGAGCTGAAGACGTCTGTCACACGCTGGTTCCATTCACAGGCGGCAGACTTCTACGACAGAGGGATACAAAAGTTGATCCCACGATACGACAAGTGTCTCAATCCTGATGGTGGCTATGTTGAAAAATAGCTGCAACATTGCTGTACCTGTTGCCAATAAATGTTTTCCTGAAAGTGTGTGTTCTTTTTTTTTTTAAATAGGGAAACTTACTTTCTGGATGCGCCTCGTATATTTATGAATTAGCGGTAGCTAATTTTATCATCCGATTGTGCCCCCTCCCTCTCAAAAGAAATCGTTCTATTTGCGCTTATGAATCTGACACTGAATAAGAATATTTACCACTACAATGACCGTCTCATTTGCTTATAGATTAAGCCCGTTTTCTTCGTACCACAACATTGGAATGAGTATAAGTGTGCACGGTGTATACAGTACGACACATGCCCTTCAGTACAGACTCTGCTCACAATCACAACAAATAACGCGCACTACAAGGTCACTCTATAACAGGTTCCTTACTCCTAAACAAGTACAGTATGCTTCAGTTTAGCAATGTTTATAATATTATGCAGTATACCTATGTCTCAGTGGTGACATAATTGTGTGTAATTTATATAAGACTGATATAATTTATTTTAAAAGACTGTATTTACATCAGCACTGTAATTTCATTTTAAATTGATAGAAAGGAGTGAGTATGACGATCTACCTTCAACTAGTAATTCAGTGCCAGCGGACGATTTTTGCATGTAGATTTGTGTGAAATGATGGTGCATGCCGGCATTTCTTTCAACAAGGTTGAGGGAGGATAAGCACTTAAAAAAATTAAAAGTGTATTTGTACACAAGGGCAATATCAGAATTTTAAGTTGAATTTTGCAGCAGAGATTATTGTAATTTAGGCTTTAACATTCCGTTAAAAGTGGTGCCTGTGAAACGGAAACATTTTAAGTTGAAAATATGGCGTTTGAGAAATTCTCTCTCTCGCCTAATCCGCTCACTGAAATCCTCAGTTATATAGGCCTACACTCCACTCCCACGTAGGTATTTTGCGTCTTGCAAAATCATAACTTTTAATTTATAATTTGCGAGTTTGCAAACTATTGGACGCCTCCTGTTCCAAGATCGCCTCACTCGGTGCGCCCTCTCAATGTCCCACTCCTGGAGTTCGATGCCTAGTTGGGCCACTACCCGTCGCACCATGTCTTCTAACTGCTCCCACGTCTCTCTTTCCTCGTCCGGTAGGCCGTAAATTACAATATTATTTCGTCTGGACTGATTCTCCAGATAGTCAAGTTTGCCTTCTATCATTTCAACTTTGGATATCACCGAGGCCAACGAGGTTTCTATATCCAGAAATCTGTTCGTCGCAGAGTCCACTTTAGAGAATCCTTCTCGCATCTCTGCCCTCATGTCCTCTACCATCTTCTTCAGCGCTTCCATTCTCCCCTTCACTAGACACACGCACCCGGCAACACGTCTGCTCTCCACCACAGCTACGGACCCAGCAAAGATTATGTTTATTTATTTTTTTAGACAACACAACCCTACTCTTAGAACAATTATTTCATATGTGTCTTTGTTTTCCTTGATGCGGACGTCGTCTGTTTCATCGTACAGCACCACGCGCCACTACTCTTCTTCAAGTTATTGATTGGCTCATTGCACAAACTCCGTACTCACTTAAGGGGTTAGGTACAGCTTAAAGGAGTAAAATATTTGGAAATATTAAACATTTTTTCCTCCATTACTCTATATTGTACAATAATGAAAATTAGTATGTGTAAAACACTGTCCTGGTTTACGATAAAGATATTTTTACGGTTAAAAATGATTTATATATTTTTTTTCAAAACTAAAAATTCACTATGCAGTGATGAAGCATTTCCCTCATAACACAAAAACTATCCAACATTCTGTGATGAAATTTTTTGTGTGTCTTTATGCATGTCATATCTACAATATGATGCAAAATCTCTTCTCTACCTTTGATAGATTGTCTGATAAAAAATAAATTCACTTTAAAAATGTGGTCAAGTATAAGTATTTTTGTTCTAACACAAAATAAAAAAAAAAAAATTATTAAGGAATGTAATTGAAAGAGCATGATATTGTAAACATGGGTTTAAGCAATAAAATAAAAGAGAGAGAACATGAAAAAAATTACCTAACAAGTTTATAATATGAGGGAAACGCTTCATCATTGTACAGTGAAAAATACAGTATACTGCGGGACAAAATTCCGGCACATCCGGCGACGCTGATATAACCTCTGCAGTTGCGAGCGTCGTTAAATAAAACATAACATACATATATCAATTTTTTTATTGTACAGGATATAGTAATGGAGCAAAAAAATGTCGAATATTTCCAAAAATTTTACTGCTGTAAGCTGTACCTAACCCCTTGACATTAATGATTAGGGACTAAGATTCCGGTCTCTACTTATGGAAATGATTAGCGATGTTATTCTCTTCGAGTGTTGAGAACTACATGATTGTTTCAGTTCGATCTATGATATGAGTGGAAGCAGAATTCCAAAATAAAAACTGTCATCTATGGACATTTAAGCTTGTTCATTAGGTGCTGACTGCCTTTTGAAGAGCGGAGGTTCGCGAACCACAGTTTGGGAAACGATGATCTAAATTAACGCCCAAATAAGCTGCTTCTGCTTCCCTAGCAATGAATTTGTTTAAAAATGTTAACTGAAACGGTTCTTTAGCCGTCTCATTGTAGATATTACGACTGAGATTTTTGAGAGGTTAATTTTTATTTCCCAGTCTATTAACCAGACTTTTATTTTAAGTAAGTACGTGACTTTGAAGTACCTTATAATATGCATTTTATATGTCCATGTCTGCTTACTGTATATAGAGAAAAGATTGGTAATATTGTGATAGTTGTTTTTGAGAATTTATTACAATTTTATTGAGAGAGAGAACGACCAGTTTTGTGCAGAAACTTGTCCACGAACATTTCTTTAATACTTTGAAGCAAAAACCCGATATTCCTCTCGCTCAGTAAAATTTTAATACTGTAGATTCTCAAAAAGAACTATCACAATATTACTCTTGTCACGTTCACACCTGTGGAGTAACGGTTAGCGCGTCTGGCCGCGAAACCAGGTGGCCCGGGTTCGATTCCCGGTCGGGCAAGTTAAGGCTGGTTCACAACAAACCGGAAACGAGAATCGGAACGAAAACGAAAACGGTGAAATTGTTAAAATGTGTATATTTAAATGTGAGCATTCACAATTAACGAAAAGCTTACCGGAGCCCGGGATCGGGAACGGAGAGTTGGCCAAGTTTCAACTTTGGCGTTCACGTTTCCGATCACAGCCCACTAGATTCATTCTATAGCCATCTAAAAGGTATTTTGTCGTCGTATATTTTGTAGCAAGAAGACCGTGACATAACCTATGCATTATTTTGTTCTGTGCTGTGCATCATGGAGCAAGTTTTATTTGATGAGATTCTAATATTGTATGTTGAGGAAAATCCTCAAGTTTACGATAAGCGGTGCGCCTCGTATAAAGATGAGAAAATGAAGGAGAATACGTGGCTTTCAATAGCTGCATCTTTGAACACGGATCGTAAGTGAATCATATTTTATTACTGTATTGGTTGTATTACACACTACATATTCATGCTTCAATTCAATAACTACTGTGTGTTCATTTTTGTTCTATTACAAATGTTTCTTCTCTAATTATTTTACGTTATGGTAGACTTAAAATAGGTTGTGATAATAAAGATGCATGGGCATATTTATAGTACCGTTGAAATTTTGAAGTTGGTTAACCTGTGTTTATGTTGGCTGCCTTGTACTCATGAGAGAACGTCATTGGTCAATTATTCACAAATAACATCAGAATGCCTAATATGACTTTGCATATCGTTATTGACATGCATATCGATATGCATATTCACGTTCTCTGCTTCTCGTTTTCACTCTGCTTCTCGTTCCCGGTTTATTGTGAACCAGCCTTTACCTGGTTGAGGTTTTTTCCAGGGCTTTCCCTCAGCCAAATATAATCAATTCTGGGTAACTTTCGGTGTTGGACCCCGGACTGATTTCATCGGTATTATCACCTTCATTTCATTCAGACGCTAAATAGCCTGAGATGTTGATAAAGCGTCATAAAATAACCTACTATCACAATATTACCAACCTTTAACCTACAGCTGCATCGTCAACACAAGCATATCTACTTACGTCATCTTCGCATGAAACTTCGAACGACGCGATAGCTACTTAAATATTCAAAGCAGGCCAATTTCGTATAATTCTGGATACATTCGGAAGTTTTTCCTAGTCACTAATTTTCCTTTGTTTGATAAAATGAAATTTCACGAATGAAGACACAGACGGAAATTAATATGAAATTTAATTTGTCATATCATGCAAATCAACGCATTAAACGAATAAGTTACGACTTTGATTTCTGTTTAATGAGCTATTACAACGAAGAATGATTTTAAAAAGATAAATGGATACTCAATCATGTGAAGCCTGGTATTATTACGTGTGTTTAAGACTAAAGGAAAAAAAATCTATTTTTGGAAAATTTTTGTGATCCAAATTGTACTAGACTGTGTTCCGAATTCCACCTACAATTGTGTAAAATCAGAAAAGTTAAAGTATAAAAAACGTTAATTTTTTTTATCTTATTCATGCCTTATTACTGATATTTAGATAGGAGGCTTTTTGATTATAACAAATTTGCAGTTCTGTATTATGTCTTGTGTTAAAAAAAGTGTGTTAAGTGTTCGAAATTTTAACACTTTAACCAACGTTAACGGTACACGAAATGCTATCTTTATCGTAAATCTCACTTTTTAGAAGGATAGAATTCAGTAATGCTTGCATTTCCTTATATTATCTGGAAAATATATAAGAACAAGGTAATGTTCTATTAAAATATGCATTTTTATCTACATTCAAATGCATGTAAAAACGTTACTCAAGCTGTAAATATTTAAGACTATTGCTTTCGCGTGCTGTATTAAAGCATCAGTGCAACACTCATTCACATACTGTACGATGCTACCAACGCATGAAGCAGAAATTCCACTACAAAAGAAAAAAAAACAGACTTTCTAGCTGAAATAGAGACAGAGATTTTGTGGAAGGTTGAATAGTATTTATTTATTTTATTTACCAGAGCTTCCTCAAATTAGAGGCTGCCATTAGACAAAGCATACAAAACAAAAAAAGAACAAATTGATGATGAAATATAATAGAGTAAGAAAAATGGCAAACAAGTAAACAAACTGAATGACGCTGTCAATACAAGTTAAAACAAATAATTAGCACGCTTATACTTAGAGTTCAATAATAAACCACACACAGAAATGTTCAGAAAAGACTATTCAGTTATGAAGAAGAAAAAAAAAATAACATTTTGGCCTACTATCTTACCTTAAGTTCTGCGATAAGTCAGAATTCAGTTTTGTCATATGTCTGGTTTGAATGCTATACTATTATTTGTCCTTGGCTTTGTTGTGTAGTTCTTGGTTGTGTTGGTCTTTCTATCTGTTTTTTTTCTTTGTTGGTAACTCTATAGCATCTATTAATGCTTCATGGTTGTGCTGGCAGATGGAGTTACTTGTCAACAATGTAACGCTGAAATGTGTATTCAGATTGCTGCCCAGCGACGGTCCTGATGTATTTTATGTTTTTGATAATTAGCTAATTAATATTAACCCGGCACACTCACAATCACATTCATACAAATTTCCAGACTCTAGACACCCAGGGAATTTTTCTTCTTCAAGAAAAATTCACTAAGCGCTGAGCCCGGGAATTGAACTTGGGACCTCCGGATCTGGAAGCCAGCATGCTGACCAACAGACCACAGTTTTTTAATTATTGTTTTTATGGATATGAACGGTAAATTTTTATTCATTTGATTATATGGTTAGATCATTTAAATCAGTCTCATTTGGAAGAGAAGTATATGGACTAGGTAAGCATATGAAAAGAATATACTTATGTATAACAACAAATTTTTAACACTTGTATAATTTTTATCTCTTGCATATGTTGCGAATAGTCTAATATTAGTGTGTCGTGAAAAACAAGTCCTATATGAGCCTTGTTGTCAGCATCTTGGAGCACAATACCACATTACACATTGGACAGTTTTTGGGCTCATGTTCGGTGCCCGTGGCACAATCCCACGTAAAACTTTAAATCAACTTAAACAATATAAAATTTCTGATGCAACGATTGATGCCATAGGATCTCACGTGTTAAAATCATCCTTAGCTATAATTAGTAATCATTTGTACCCAACAAAATTTTTATTGTAAATGATTTCCTACGTTTTCTTATCTTAATGTTTTTTCTTTTTCTTTCCAAGTGTCACAAAATTGTTTTGTTTACTTATTATTCTTTATGAATTGATTAGTAGGCCGATCTATCGAACCCTTATTTAGGGCGGCTTTTGTTTAAACAAGCTGAAAGTAAGTATCTCTACGTGTCGGGATGGTCAGATGCGTGAGTTAGTAAGAATGATAACTGATCCAATCCCCCCCGAGCGGAAATGAGGTTCATCCACCGAAACCACGTGACCAGGCTTGCACTTGTGCTTGCCAGCCCTGACGCATTCTTTTTCATTACTTTCTTCAAGTCCCTAAATCAGTAGCTGCACAGAGCATACGAGATAGGTCAAATAGAACGTTGCGCGCGACGCCATTTCTGTGACAGCTCAAGCTAGCGGACTATTAAGTTTCTATCTACAAATATAAGTATCCGTACCCTTAATAATGTATAAAACTATAATAAACTGTGCAAGTATTTTTATCCTTACTATAATAAAATAATAAGTACATAATACGATTTATAAAACCAATACAACTGGCACACTCACAATCACATTCATAGAAATTTCCAGACTCTAGACACAAAGAGCCGAACCCAGGAATCGAAGTCGGGACCTCCAGATCTGGAAGCCAGCATGCTGACCAACAGACCACGGTTTTTTAATTATTGTTTTTATGAATATGAAGGGTAAATTTTTATTCATTTGATTATATGGTTAGATCATTTAAATCAGTCTCATTTGGAAGAGAAATATATGGGCTAGGAAACCGTACGAAGAGAATATACCGGTAATTATGTATAACAAAAAAATTTTAACACTTGTATAATTTTTATCTCTTGCATATGTTACGCATAGCCTAATATTTATATATGTAATTTTAACTGGTAATGGAAATTACGGGAAAACGACTGAATGGATTTGAATGAATAACCCCTCATTTTGAAGCTTGCAACCCAAAGATTTTCAGAAAAAATAGTAGTTTTTAGTGAAATGTCAATTTTCCTAGATAATTTTCCTATTTTCCAAAATCCATCTGTCGTTAGTTTTGAGAACTAATGGCTTTTCAGAATTAAAAAAAAACACACACACACACACACTACAATAAGCATGATATTACATGAAGGTCTTGACCTGCAGGATCGACATAAATGATACATATAAATAATTTTTATGTGATGATATAATGACAACAATATGTCGATCTTCATTTGTGTGATTTTTTATAATGTCTGTAGTATACAGTGTACAGAACGAAGTTGTATTGCGCAATCAACCGAGTGCACGCAGCGACAGTGTCGAACATGTTTCAACACGAAGAGTTGCTAAGCAATTACAAGTATGTCACGTTGCACGTTGCTACTGCAGCCGATGGAGGTCAGAGGTATCATATGACATATGAACTCCTGGTGATATTTGCTTAAGCGCCTTAAGCCTGGTTCACATTTTTCAAGTCATTTGGTTTCAAGTAGGGATAGGAGGTTAATGGAAAAATAACCGATTACAGGTTAACCAGTTATTTTAAAATTAATTTAACCTGAAGGAAGTTAACCGATCAAGAATAACCGGTTAACCGGTTATTTTTCGGTTATTATTTTTTTACATTTTAAAGTCAGTAAATTAGTGAGGAAAACAAAATGAGAAATTATTTGCAATACAAATCAAAGAACAATTTGCAATCAACTGTAAACCAACCAAAAGATAGTTACAAGAACGTCATTAGATGCTGAAGATCATCAATGACGTCCCTAAACAAAATACAGAAAATAATAAGAGGATATGAAATTACATTTAGTTAATTACTTCCCTCACATTAGCGTTATAGATATGAAAAATAAACTATAACACAAATTGCATAATTTTTACAATTATGATACATTTCGACGGACACTCTATTCTCTTATAACCAATAAAATACTGAAGTCAAAGTTTCTCGCCGTTTGAAATGCTCCAATACCTCCAGATATATGTACATTATAAGCCGATCAGAGAATGTCAACGATTAAGAAGGCATTTATTATTGATACTGAATCAAAGTCGAATTTAATTTTGCCTTCTATGGAGAGATGAGTATAGTAGTAACCCATACCCTATCTATGAATGGCCGACGAGACAATTTTCATACAGGGTTGATTACATACAGTAAAAAATAATAAAAGGAAACATTTGATCCGGTGTATATTTTAAAAAATAACCGGTCGTTCGGTTATTGTGGACCATTGACTATTACAAATAGAATAAGTGAAATCTTTAAACAGATTTAATAATTCTTAATGTAAATGTAATAAAATAAGCAGATCTGATTTAATACAATTGCAAAGGATTTTCTTTAAGCTGTTACAATTCCCCTCGCCCCCCCCCCCCAAAAAAAACTATCAGATTGAACCATGCCAGTTTCGGCCGTCAAATGTCATCCATTCTACTTAATCCATCCTATCTTACTCACTTCTTCTCTATCTACAGTTTAATGGTTTTCAATTGTCTTTCGTACCTCATCTGTATTCACGTTAAAATCTCTACTGTTCAATTCCTCAATGAAATCTTCCTTTGCAGTTTCCTTTGCATTTCTGTTACGATACTTTGAAGTCTCTATAATCCACAGATCTTCGTGATTTTATACAAGTACTTAGTCATTATGAAATAATTAGCCCACCATTTTATTCTTAAGGGGAGAGGATGGTATCTTTTAAAACTTTTTTCCTATTTGGTGTAAAATATTAATTTTTTGTATGTAGAGAGCTCATAGCTGTAGGAACTCAACCAAATTTAAATATTCTGAAAAAAAAATTATTTGGGGGCCAAATTTGAAAAAAATATACCCAATGCAGGATTGTACTAAAACCGATTCAAACTTATTTTGCAATGAATTTGCAAAAGCATGTTCTACAAACTGCCTGTAACAGAATTTTGATATTGGTCCCTACGTTTGTAAAATAAACAATTAAAATTTAATAACAATTTTCTGATTTACTTTCTTGCAAACAAACGGACGTATTTTTAAAATGAAATCAATTAACAAAATTCTGTTACAGAGAAACTTTTCATAATAGTCTAAAGAATGTGTGTTCTAATTTTCATGCATGTATCCTTAATAGTTCAGAAAATATATTCATTTTTGTCTGGCAATGTAGCAAAAAAAATGAAGTTACTGGAAACCGATAAAAGTGGGCGTGTGATTTAAAAATCCATAGCGCAGGAAGTTTAAAAATGACGTTTCAACATCCGATAAGGGCACAAATACCTCAAAATGTTATGTAATGCATTCCATACATATCAAAGAGTATTTTAAAGAATTTTTTTTTTTAAATTTAATTTACCAGAAACAACGATAAAAGTGGGCGAGTGATTTAAAAATCCATAACGCAAGAAGTTTAAAAATGGCGACTCAACATCCCATAAGGGCACAAATACCAACAAAATGTTATGCTATGCATTCCACACATATCACAGAGTATTTTAAAGAATTTTTTTTAATTTACTCATTTTTCACCAAAAAATACCATCTTCTCCCCTTAATATTATGTTTTATGTAGGCCTACTGCATATTTGACACGGTCATAAATGCATATGTCACCCTATGTGAACCTCTCGCTGAATGCAAGACTTGATACTTTAGTGTCAGCTGTTTATGACTTAAGAGATAATATTGTTGAATAAAATCGTACAGATACAGTAGACGGCATGGACAATTATTCTTCGCCAGTAAATGATAGCTACATTTTATTTCCTCCGGTAAGTACAACGTAGTAAAATCTACGTTAAATTAATTTATCAAAAATATTAGTTAACTGTTATTTTTTTAATTTATTTTTAGAGAGAGAGAGAGAGAGAGAGAAATAAATCGTCCGGTCTTAATTGAGGATGACCACAAGGATCCGGAAATGAATAGCAAATAAATATATTTAATTAAGTATGAATATTATTATAAAAATAAAATGTAATAATTAAGCACCATTGAATATCAATAATAAAATAAAATCTTAGATGAGGAAATTTTTCTCCGTTCCATTACTCTTTTATCATATGATGACGCAGAATATCTGCATGGAAATATCATATGTACTTCGGTACATTAAAATAATATATATGATATGCGTAAATCACTTCGTGATTTAAGACGGCGCTTAATCCGTCGGATCCCGGCCAATTAGTCACTCATAACGAGTGCACCTCAGCACATGTGTGGACTTCGGTCCTACGTTCATAGACATCTATGACGTAGTGCAGAGGGCGGCCACTAGAGGGAACCCAAGAGTTGGAACTTAATCTGAGACGATTCTGTCCGACGCCGGGGTGGGTATACGGTGTGGCTTAGTGGATAAAGCATCAGCACGTAGAGCCGAAAACCCGGGTTCAAATCCCGGCGCCGGAAGGAATTTTTCTCCGTTCCATTACTCTTTCATCATTAGAAGATGACCTTAAAATTATATTTATAAATAAAACATTTTATTTAAAATCAGCATATCCTTAAGTAAGACCTTCTGAGTTGTATAAATGAAATTGTATAATCTGCAGGGAATCTTTAAGAATTTGCGAGATGATTTTTTGAATTTCAAAAGATGGTACTGATAATTGTTTTAAAAAATTATATGTAAATTTTGGTATGACTGTCAATTTTTAATCAATTCTTCCAAGAGCAGAACCCTTCTGTTTGAAACTGAGTACATGTGATTTATGACTGCTAGAATTTTCGAAGTAATGACTCTTGACTGCGCATTGCAATGAATCGATTATAGAACGAGGCGACAAAATATAAACTGCCCAGGGCGGTACAATATCAAAATACGGCTATGATTTCATGCACATTAATTTTAAATACAGCATGTTCATATTTTGTCATACGGACCCTGATTCAAGGGAAATATTTCAACATTGAGAAATCCAAGATATCTAGGGTACTTTAGGTTACAAACCCTTTTTTAAATTAGACATTTATTTATTTATAGTTCTGATTTACATAATAATTTTTAGCTCCTAATTTTCAAGATATTTAACACTGCTCAATCTCAACGTTTGATCTCAGATTATGCAGGGATACATATAAATATTTTCACTGAATTTCGTTAAAATTGCATGCGTAGGATCCGCAGGGAGTTGATATAGGAAGAGCGTGGGGTCATCAGGCTGCTCGTGTGCGGATGGGACCTGGCTCTGTAAGGAGCTCACACAGGATGGTCCACACATCAGCGTAGGTTTCACGATGCTGACTTGGGGGCGGGAACCCCCAGCTTATCAGACTACTCGTCTGTGGATGGGGCCTGTTTCTATCAGGGGCTAAGGCACGATGGTCCCTCTGTCAGCGTCGGGTTCACAAATGCGACTCTGTCGAATATGGATAATCATCGCATATATGAAGCGCACAATGGGTCTAAGTACGAGTAAAAGGACCTGTTCCCTGTCCAGCCTTCTAAAAGCCAAGCCAAGAACCTTCTTATAGCGTGGCGATAATTACAGTTTGTATAGCAAATCATTTTTAATACTTAAAGATAGAGTTACCATCCGTCCGGCTAAAGGAGGACATGTCCTCGTTTTTAATCATTTTATCCTGTCCGGCTAACATTTTAAAGAAATTCGAAATATCCAGCATTTCGCATTTCAACTAGAATTAATATGAATATTGAATAATGTGCAATATTATGCATAGAATATCTAAACAAATGATGAAAACCTATGAAAGAATTTAACTGCTTTCAATGGTTGAAGCTAGAGTACATAAAACATAAAATATGATGATATATTGACATGCATTGAACTCTTACACTTTAAAAATGTCAGTATTCATGATTCTAAGCTATTCTATCAATTTTATCCTTCAATGTACAAAGATATACTAATCAAGTTAATTTGAACAAAGATATAAGTTTAGATAAACAATCGTGCAAATTATTCAATTCCAATAGTTCTGCGAGCACTGAAACTTTCTCAAAACTCAAATAAATATGTCAATTCTATTTATTTATGCCAAATCACAATGGAAGTATTGAGAGAGTATTTTCCCTAATATATGCTGAATGGACAAAAGAACGAAATCGCATGCTAACAGAGACAGTCAGAGGTATCATCATAGTGAAATATAATTTCAAGGACATGTTCTGTGAACAGTTTCATAGTTATTTGTTACAAGATACAAGTTTGTCTCTTCAGGCTCTTGTGCACAAAGTGGGCTCCACCGATAAGTAGGGTACAGATGTAATACTGATCTAGCAACTAGTGAGAAAACTGACTAAGGTGAGCCATTGTTTTTATCTTTAATTTTGTTCATACCAATTTTTAAAAAGTCCTCCTTTTTTCAGAAATTTCCTCTTCTTTTAGATTCCATGTCCTCCTGTAGAATTTCTTCCCATGGTAACCCTACTTAAAGACTGCTTATGTAACGTTTTTTGGTCCACTAATATTCCTCCTTCCAAGATGTAGATAGATGATTATTATTCGTTTCGGAATACAATAATCAGTCTTCAATTGAACGTGTTCTTTTCATTTGTTACCACATTTTGTTAACTTATTTCTGTGTTTACTTCTTTTAATGTCCATTCCTTATCTTATCCATCAGTCTTTGTTTATGAACAAGAGTTTTAAATAAATTGATAAATCGTGCGAATAAGTTTTCCCTTTGGTTGGTATTACTGACAATGACCTTCAATAATAATTATATTCTTCGCAGTTGCACCATATTGCGTCGCGAAATACTACAACATGACCAGCGGGATTCCCAGTCAAAGGAGGGGAGTCCCCCCTCTTAACGATTGTATAAAAAGTAGTTGTCTTGGTATATAAGGAGGGACGAAGTTTGACCAAGCAAGAAAGAGTTATCTAGTCGGGATTTGCAGCAAGCGGTGGAAGTATTTCAAGCGAAAGAAGTTGTAGCAGCGAACTACACGATCAACTAAGTAAGTTAATGCTTGAAATAATGATTTCATATATGATCAAAATAAATATTTTCTTTTGGGTAAAATCCCCTTTCAGTACAAATAATTATGGCCTCCGTCGTAACGCGTTTTTACCCTGGGCCAATACAACACAAATATAATTATTCCTTGTAGTCTAGTAATGTGTGATTTTATCTTTTGTATTTTATAGACAATAACTTCTTTACGTATTCTGATAATTACATTTCAGATGAAAGTGTTTAATACGAAAATATATTTTATATTGTTATTTTCTTAGTCAGTAGTACCAAGACTATCTTCCTTTGTATTTTATAGACAATAACTTCTTTACGTATTCTGATAATTACATTTCAGATGAAAGTGTTTAATACGAAAATATATTTCATATTGTTATTTTCTTAGTCAGTAGTACTAAGACTATCTTCTTTTGTATTTTATAGACAATAACTTCTTTACGTATTCTGATAATTACATTTCAGATGAAAGCGTTTAATACGAAAATATATTTCATATTGTTATTTTCTTAGTCAGTAGTACTAAGACTATCTCCTTTTGTATTTTATAGACAAAAACTTCTTTACGTATTGTGACAATTAGACTCCAGATGCAAGTGTTTTTATACGAAAATAATATTCTATATTTTTTTAGTCAGCATTCCTAACACCTTCGTTTGTATTTTATAGACACTATCTTATCTTGTATGTTATACGAGTAGATTATAAACAATAACTCCTTTACGTATTTTGACAATTACACTCCTGATGCAAGTGTTTAATACGAAAATATATTTCATTTTTTTTTTTTACTGGAGCCCTAAGAATATCTTCTACTATATTTTATAGGTAACGTATTTTGACAATTACACTACAGATGCAAGAGTTTAATACGAAAATATATTGCATATTATTTTTTTCCCTTAGTCAGCAGTAATCGGAATATCTTCTTTTGTATTTTATAGACAATAACTTTATTACGAAAATATATTCCATATTATTTTCCCTTGGTCATCAGTACTCAGAATATTTTCTTTTATATTTTATAGATAACTCAATTTATTCTGGCAATTAAACTCCAGATGCAAGTGTTTAATATGAACACATATTTCACATTATTTTTTTTTTAGACATTAGTCTTAAGAATATCTTCTTTTGTATTTTATTGACAACTAGCTTAAATTACCCGGCGTTGCCCGGGTTTTAAATTTTGGTCTGTTTCTAAATAAACTGTTTGTTAGACTTATCGGAGATCTCGGCAAGGGAACTACTGTATATAAAACCAATACGAACACATATTTACTTATGTTTTCTCCTCCCTAGTGACGAATATTAAAGAAAGTGCCACTAATATCCAAAGAAACTGACTAATCGAAATAATTCCATCCCACCTATGAATAGAGTTTTAACAACATTAAGACCTTATGCTACAGGGATATTTAAGATATTTAACATTGTGATTGACGATAATATTTATCGTACCACGGCATTATGCATTATTAAGCCTTTCTGCCCACAATATATTTAATTTCCTTCAAGGCCAAACTACAATCTGTAATGGATGGATTCTATCAAAAACATGGATTTCAGGGTGTTTTGCAGTAACGGAGACTATACTCATCAGAATTCACTCTCCTGGAGAAGGCAATGTAGAACACTACCACAACAGAAACTCATATTTTTCTATAAACGGCCAAGTCATTAGTGACCACAACTTATTAATAAGAGATGGATTAACAGTAACAGTAAAATAGGCTCTATATTATTATTGCAATATTATAATATTGTAATATTATCACAAATATTACTATAACTTATAATAATTGCTTAAAATCGAATGGCTATAATAGCAATACGTGGGATAAAAACATCTCCTTTCATTTTTCTAGTTAATATTGCCACTCATATTAAGTTTCGCATGAGTTTTTGACACAAATTCTTGTTAGTGCATAATTTTGGTGAGTCAATATTTCGCAATAGTAGGTCTACTATGGCTATTCAATATTAAGTAAACTATGTGGTAGCAATCCTTATAGTTTGAAAGAATTCTAGAATTCAATTGGATAAAACAGTCTGCTCACTGTCTACAAAACTGCATCGAGGAATTCATAATATGGTCCTGGACTGCGTAAAGATACTTATTGCACGAA
Organism: Periplaneta americana; assembly: GCF_040183065.1. Lineage (NCBI taxonomy): Eukaryota > Metazoa > Arthropoda > Insecta > Blattodea > Blattidae > Periplaneta > Periplaneta americana. The sequence goes on from NC_091127.1 coordinate 117,666,852, forward strand.
TTATCTAGTTTTAGCCTTCATGATGTGGAACAACAATGTAATTTAATTTCGTGTTAAAATTTCCAAGACCTCATGAAAGTCTATGTTGAATACAACAGACAATAATAAAGAACAATTGACTGTAGAAGATTTTGCATTTTAATATAATACATGAATATTTGATCTATTTATTTTTATTTTTTATATATTTAATTAATTGAACTTCCATTTGCACAATTTTAATGTAGCCTATGTTCTTCTCTTGGTTATGAAGGTTAAATGTGCAAACTTTGGCACATATCGGTCAAAGCGTGTAGATTTGTATAGAGAACATACACACCCACATACATACATACATACATACATACCCACATTCAATTTTATATATTAAGATAACATCTTCACGTATTCTGACAATTACACTCCAGATGTGTTTAATACGAAAATATATTTCTTTTTTTTTTTTTTTTTTTTTTAGTCAGCTGTCCTAAGAATATCTTCTTTTGTATTTTATAAACAATAACTTCTTTACGTATTTTGACAATTACACTTCAGATGCAAGTGTTTAATACGAAAATATATTTAATATTATTTTTTTTAGTCAGTCTTAAGATTATCTTCTTTTGTATTTTATAGACAACTACTTCTTTACTTATTGTGACAATTACACTCCAGATGCAAGTGTTTAATATGAAAACATATTCATATATATATTTTTTTTTTAGTCAGCAGTCCTAAGAATATCTTCTTTTGTGTTTTAAAGACAATAACTTCTTTACGTACTCTGTCAATTACATTTGAGATGCTGGTATTGTTTTATGTTGCCCATACCATCTCAGGATCTCTTTAATATTTATTTAAAACTTCAATATTATTTCTTCCCGAAAAGGATATTCAATCAATGAATCAATTATATCATCATTATTTATCGCCTATGTTTCTGTTTTCCCGAAACACAAACACTGGACCACACTCACTACTCATTATGAAGCACAATAGTATAACACCCTCATTTAAGTCATAAACTGATACACGAAGGAGAGAGAACAGTGTGGCCTCTGTCTACTAAACAGCGGGCATTTTTAGGTTATTTATAGCCTAGGAAGATGAGTCACCAGTCATCGATGCTATTCTGCCCCATCCCACCCTTGAGATCTGCCCAAGGAGTGAGGCTGACCAGGCTACGTGGCTAGAGGAAATTGTGCCTGAGTTACAGCTCTTCAAGTGTAACCTCAAAGCCCGCGAAAACATACGAAACGCAGATCTGGGCAGAAGATCTATGGCCACAGGAACAAATTTTACTGCAAGACAGATCTACATACACCACAGTGTTCAAATACTTCTACAGTGGTATATGCTTCATTCAAATAACTAATATATTATATAAAAAATTGGTGTTTGTGTTTAAGAACGTTAGGGATCTTCCTGTTGCAAAACACTTTAGCATTCTTTATAACTCTCTGAAATCTTTCCTAAGACGATGATGATTAACAACCCGCATATAGGATCATTATTTATAATCTGATGCAGGGACACTGCGAAGGGTGATGGGGAGAGTTTTGAAATGCCTCTTAAGACAAGAGTTTGTTTCGAAGAGTTTGTCCTATGCGGTTTACTTCATGTAATTTGCTTCGTGTTCACAGATATGGACAAGGCAGGACAAGACAACCGGGCTAATCAGCAAAACCCGAACCATGAGAAAACTGGTCCAGGTGGGTGTCTGTATTTCAGTTTAAAAATACATCGTTCTGTTTAAATTACGCAAATACACGACCAAAACATAATATAATGTTATGCATGCCTCTCAAATGTTGTTAAAAATTAACATCAATTCTCATGGGGAGGGTTATTTTTACGACGCTGTATTAACATCTAGGTTATTTAGCGTCTGAATGATATGAAGGTGATAATGCCGGTGAAATGAGTCCGGGGTCCAGCACCGAAAGTTACCCAGCATTTGCTCGTATTGGGTTGAGGGAAAACCCCGGAAAAAACCTCAACCAGGTAACTTGCCCCGACCTGGATTCGAACCCGGACCACCTGGTTTCACAGCCAGACGCGCTGACCATTACTCCACAGGTGTGGACTCATGGGGAGGGGGGAAGGTACTCTTAGACATGAAAAAATAAAATGTCTAGTCAACACACTTCATTTTTACGTATTATCTCGTACCCTCAGTGCATTAATGTTACAATACAAAATTGATAGTTTAGAGAAAGTGACTTTTAATTTTCAAATCATGAAATTAGTGCCAGCGTTTCTGGCGCATGTCCTTGAGTAAAATGCCAGTTAGTGAGCACTTGTTGCCAGTGCAGCTGAGAGCGGTACCACCCAACACTGACTGCGTCAATGGCAAGACACTCGCACTTTGCGTTTCTGGGGTGTGTCCTTGAGTACATTGTCCAGTCAGTGGCATGTTGCCACTTCGGCTGAGAGCGGTCCCACCTCCTAAACAGATGTGACGTCAGCAATCTGCCAATTACAGTACTTGTCAGCTTTCATGCCCACAGACTCAGGCGAAGATAAGATACTCGCTCTTAACGTTCCCATTACTTATCTCACACGCCAGAAACGGTGACTTTCGTTATACCTCTGCACATGGCATAGCTGTTCATCACGACAGCACCAGTCAAATTAATTATCACTCCAGCCAGGGTCAGGTGTGTTTCTAGAGTAAACAGATAGAGGGTCGCACACACTGTCACTGTTGTAATTTTGTTAGAGATCTCGTATTATATCTCTGCCTCTGTGCAAAGTCACAGTTTGCGTAAGGAGGAAAGAGAAAAAGAAAAGTTTACAATGATTTTTAATGTTCATACGCCCACGAAGTAAGATAAGCCATTTGAAATTACCAGTCATTCACAGGCAAAGATATAATAAAAGAACTGTACGCCTACATGGTATCATATAGGAAAAACGTCGTATTTGTTAACAGACCTGATTGTAGTAAATGGTAATCATACTAGTATTGTTCTTAGTGTTTGAGTAAGACGTAAAGTGTATTATTAGTGTTTTAACTGTTATATGCATAACAAACACTAGTCCAGTCCGTTAATATGGGTTTCTTCATACATAGGCGAATTTTGTAAGGTACTGTCATCTGGAATTCTAGACTTTCCAGTACATTTTTGCAAATGCAATTTCATAATGTGATTATTAAGCTTGGAAACAAAAATACCACACGCCACATGTCTTTGCTGTTTCAATAAACAATTCATATTTTTTTCTTGAATTTAAAGAAGCCAATGCCTTGCCAATGAACTGTTGTCACAGTCCACCTTAACCCTGCGATGGGTGAGTGGTCAGATCTCCGGGCCGGATTCGAGTCTCGGGCAATAGTGACACAAGGTCGCAGTTGAGGTTTTTCTCGAGGTTCTCCCGTTTTTCCCCATATTGGACATTTTTATCAGTCCGTCACCATTTCTCCAGTTTCGTCGTCATTCCATTGCATTCCCCGACGCACAGAGGGGACTGACCTAGGGACAAGGGGAGTTTTCCTGCTCGAAAGCTGGATTCGCAGCGAACCTTAGTGAAGGCAGCCGCTGTGGATTTTGGAATGCATGGAGCCCGTAAATTCCATTCATACTTCACCTTTACTGCAATGGGTGCGGTGATTATAGTTGAGTCTGAGCTCAAAACAAGCAAATTTTGGAGTTCTAATCAGTTGGGTGTGAATATTTTTTCTTGAATTTAAAGAAGCCAATGCCTTGCCAATGAACAGTTCTGCCGTATTATCGTGGTCCAGTTGAGAACAACAATATCAAGGAATCTGATGTAAAATTTCTTGTTTCCAGTCATTCAATATTCAAATAAGGACCTTACATAGATATTTGTTATTGTGACTTGTGTCCTACTCTCGGCATGATCTGCACCTGTCATGAACTGTTTTTTCGCACAGAATAAAACATTGTTTGTCTGAACTTAATGAGCACGAAATTTAACAAAACTCCGATTTTTCTACGAAAAACTATTCAGATGGTTCATCCCTATGGAGTAACTGTTAGCATGTCTAATTGTGAAACGAGAGGGCCCGGCTTCAAAATTCTCGTTGGGTCCCCTCTTCCCCCTCAACCAATTTAAGTGAAATTGCTAGGTAACTTTTGGTATTGGACTCGAAGTCATTTCGACATAATTTATTCGTATGTAATTATTGTCATTATTAGCACACTCTGGTTAAGTTTACGATGCAGCGTGCTGTATTCTTAGGAGTCTATAAGAGCACGAACGTTCGGCGACAGATATCATTCACAAGCATTGCTCGAGCATTGGCTTGTGACGCACGGAGGTGGCTGACCTAGGGACGAGTGAGCGAACCTTGCTGTAGCCATTCTTTGTGGGTTGGAAACGCATTCTGTTCGAGGGTTAATGCAATATATCTTCTAGCTCACAGTGTTCCCCTCCTGAAATTCAACTCAGAATCATCCAGATGTGTTTGTTGACTAAAGAGGATCTCCATGACAAAAAAACTTTCTTACTTTCTTCGTGCTGTGATAGTGGCCATGGTTATAGATGTAGTTACAGGCCTAAATAGCAGCAGTAGCAGTCTTACGATACAGTTTTTCTGCAGCTCGAATATTTTTAATTACAGTCTTGAGGTATAATTTGTCTTTGTTTTCAAGTCTGACAGAAGAAAAAGTGTTTCTATACTGTATATTTAAAAAAAATGTGATGCAATACTGATTGGTAATTTATGAATTAAGGTTCCTTCCGAGTCTACGGTTTAGAAAACTTTGCAAGACAGGATACGATTGTTTCCAAGATAGTTGGTGCAGCTCCTGCATTTATTCCAGTGAGAGATTCTGCAGCCTCATTTCCAGGTCAGAAAACTGTATGTGACAATTAGGCACAATTACCTAAAATGTTTTCTCATGTTTGTAAAGATACCTACTCTTCAGCTGGCTTTCAAAATAAAATGTTGTGAAATTATCATCTTTCAATGTGGGAGTTCCCTCCATAGTAAGATCATATGTTATCACTATAATCAAATTTTATACAAATCTGAATGATAAACATATGAACACCTTACACTCGCACACCTTCATATAAAAACTGGATCCAGGAGAATTATAGATCTTCAAGCTAAGCATAGAGAAATTCACTACGAAATTCGAATGAAAACCACAAGTATTTTAATGGTGAATATTCTCTGGAGATTTTCAGTTCTAGATGTTATGGATCCGTCCATTTCCATCTCTCCCAAGACATTCCTGTGTTTATAATGTGGAGTTGAATACAAATTTCTAGAATTTATTGTTCTTCTGAAACACGTAGTTTTTCTCTATTTGGTTCCAAGTAGCTATATTATTTGGTCCTTAACCTGTGCAACTTTTAGTACTAGAATTTATTGTTCTTCCGAAGCACGTAGTTTTTTTCTCTATTTAGTTCGAAGTAGCTATATTCTTTGGTCCTTAACCTGTGCAACTTTTAGTTCTAGAATTTATTGTTCTTCTGAAGCACGTAGTTTTTCTCTATTTAGTTCCAAGAAGCTATATTCTTTGGTCCTTAACCTGTGCAACTCTCTAGTTCTCGAATTTATTGTTCTTCTGAAGCACGTAGTTTTTCTCTATTTAGTTCCAAGTAGCTATATTCTTTGGTCCTTAACCTGTGCAACTTTTAGTTCTAGAATTTATTGTTCTTCTGAAGCACGTAGTTTTTCTCTATTTAGTTCCAAGTAGCTATATTCTTTGGTCCTTAATCTGTGCAGCTTTTAGTTCTAGAATTTATTGTTCTTCTGAAACACGTAGTTTTTCTCTATTTAGTTCTAAGTAGCTATATTCTTTGGTCCTTAATCTGTGCAACTTTTAGTTCTAGAGTTTATTGTTCTTCTCAAGCACGTAGTTTTTCTTATTTTGTTCCAAGTAGCTATATTCTTTGGTTCTTAACCTGTGCAACTTCTAGTTCTAGAATTTATTGTTCTTCTGAAGCACGTAGTTTTTCTTATTTAGTTCCAAATAGCTATATTCTTTGGTCCTTAACCTGTGCAACTTTTAGTTCTAGAATTTATTGTTCTTCTGAAGCACGTAGTTTTCTCTATTTAGTTCTAAGTAGCTCTATTCTTTGGTCCTTAATCTGTGCAACTTTTAGTTCTAGAATCTATTGTTCTTCTGAAGCACGTAGTTTTTCTCTATTTAGTTCCAAGTAGCTATATTCTTTGGTCCTTAACCTGTGCAACTTTTAGTTCTAGAATTTATTATTCTTCTGAAGCACGTAGTTTTTCTCTATTTAGTTCCAAGTAGCTATATTCTTTGGACCTTAATTTGTGCAACTTTTAGTTCTAGAATTAATTGTTCTTCTGAAGCACGTAGTTTTTCTCTATTTAGTTCCAAGTAGCTATATTCTTTGGTCCTTAATCTGTGCAACTTTTAGTTCTAAAATTTATTGTTCTTCTGAAGCACGTAATTTTTCTCTATTTAGTTCTAAGTAGCTATATTCTTTGGTCCTTAATCTGTACAACTTTTAGTTCTTTTTTTTGTTGTTCTTCTGAAGCACGTAATTTTTCTCTATTTAGTTCTAAGTAGCTATATTCTTTGGTCCTTAATCTGTGCAAATTTTAGTTCTTTTTTGTTGTTCTTCTGAAGCACGTAGTTTTTCTCTATTTAGTTCCAAGTAGCTATATTCTTTGGTCCTTAATCTGTGCAACTTTTAGTTCTGGAATTTATTGTTCTTCTGAAGCACGTAGTTTTTCTCTATTTAGTTCCAAGTAGCTATATTCTTTGGTCCTTAACCTGTGCAACTTTTAGTTCTAGAAATTATTTTTCTTCTGAAGCACTTAGTTTTTCTCTATTTAGTTCCAAGTAGCTATATTCTTTGGTCCTTAATCTGTGCAACTTTTAGTTCTAGAATTTATTGTTCTTCTGAAGCACGTAGTTTTTCTCTATTTAGTTGCAAGTAGCTATATTCTTTGGTCCTTAATCTGTGCAACTTTTAATTCCTGAATAAGAGCTAAATTTATATACATATTTTTTCTATATAGTTTCTCGTATTCCTTGAGAATTTAATATGCTCTTACGTCGAGAGAGGAACAGATTGTAAGGGTGTTCGAGAATATGGTGTTTAGGAAAATATGTGGCGCTAAGAGAGATTAAGTTACAGGAAAATGGAGAAAGTTGTATTGTATTCTTCACCTAACATAATTAGAAATATTAAATCCAGATATTTGAGATGGGCAGGGCATGTGGAACGTGTGGGTGAATCCAGAAATGCATAAGTATAGAATGTTTTTGGAAAGGCTTGAGAGGAAAAAAGACCTTTGGGGAGGGCGAGATATAGAGGGAAGGATAATATTAAAATGGATTTGATGGAGGTGAGATATGATGCTAGGACTGTATTAATTATAATGAGAATAGGGACCGATGCGATGGCGGGTGAGGGCGGCAATGAACCTCCGGGTTCTCTAAAAGTCATTTGCAAGTAAGTAAGTAAATAATGAGTTTCTTTCTATCATGGACACAAACAAACCAAATTTGACTACCAAATGTAAAATCTAGGTTTCATAAACTCAGAACACTACAGTGTCCTTTCCTTGTAATCAGTAGAGTTTGAGCTGTCGTCGCTTCTACTAATATTTTTTTCTTAGTTATTTAACGACGCTATATGAATTACTCTGTTATTTAGCGTCGATGAGATTGATCATAGCGAGATAGTATTTGGCGAGAGGAGGCCAAGGATTGGCCATAGATTACCTGATATTCGCCTTACGGTTGGGGAAAACCTAGGAAAAAACCCAACCAAGCAATGAGACCAAGCGAGAATCGAACCACTACTAATCTTAGTTCGCTATTTAATAATATTAAATTGGATTATAATCGAAATTGTATTTATCGTTATTTTTGCCAGATCAGGTACTGCTGACCGACGTTCGTACTATCTCGAACTTCGAGTCACACGCCCAAGTGTTTGTTTCTTATAACGTAGGCAATACCAAGAGAATGTAGGAGTACCGGTCCGTTAGGTTTGGCAATATCAAGAGAATGTAGGAGTACCGATCCGTTAGGTTTGGCAATATCAAGGGAATGTAGGAGTACCGGTCCGTTAGGTTTGGCAATATCAAGAGAATGCAGGAGTACCGGTCCGTTAGGTTTGGCAATAGCAAGAGAATGCAGGAGTACCGGTCCGTTAGGTTTGGCAATATCAAGAGAATGTAGGAGTACCGATCCGTTAGGTTTGGCAATATCAAGGGAATGTAGGAGTACCGGTCCGTTAGGTTTGGCAATATCAAGAGAATGCAGGAGTACCGGTCCGTTAGGTTTGGCAATAGCAAGAGAATGCAGGAGTACCGGTCCGTTAGGTTTGGCAATATCAAGAGAATGTAGGAGTACCGATCCGTTAGGTTTGGCAATATCAAGAGAATGTAGGAGTACCGGTCCGTTAGGTTTGGCAATATCAAGAGAATGCAGGAGTACCGGCTCGTTAGGTTTGGCAATATCAAGAGAATGCAAGAGTACCGGTCCGTTAGGTTTGGCAATATCAAGAGAATTCAGGAGTACCGGTCCATTAGGTTTGGCTCTTCCTGTAAAGTGATACCGGTATATATCATTTTAAGTTTTGAAATAACAATTTGCAAATTTACGAGCATATTAATGTATCGTATCTCTGAACCTTGTAGACCAGATTAGTTTGTTCAAATGTTTAAATATTGCTTTTGGAATCGTTTCAGGTCGCAGTGCTTACTACTCAGGCACGGGGACAAAGCCCGATCTAGACAATCACAGTAATCAAAAGAACCCAAACAACGAGAGGTACCAAGGAAAGAAGTAATTTCGCTGGATTATAATGGCAACAGTAGTCTTTAATTAAATTTTGTACTCATTTACTAAAATACATAACTTCAAGGAGGTGATATTTGTAGAGTTCAGCCATTATCCTGCACTATCTTGATAACAGAACAGAACAGCATTCTCACATATCACGTCTCTAATTTCATCACTTGATGTAGTTAAAATATATTATGACACTTCCTAAGGTCATAATGTCACGATAAACCCTAGAATATGGATGTACTTGCTTTCACTCTACAAAAAAAAAAAAAAAATCTTAATTTAAATCTTAACTGTGACATTATTTTTTGTCTCTAAGAGAATCGTGTGTTCGAATCCTGATTCACAGAAGAAGGACGGAAGACGGAAACCTCACTAAGTTACGATTTCGAAACTAGATTGGCACTAAGGGACAGAAATGTTCAAAATTGGCAATAAGGGACAGCAATTTTTTAATTTGGCAATAGGGGCCAGCAATTTTTAAAAACAATCAGCCCAGCAATTTTTAAAAACAATCAAACTGAGGTACAGAACTCTTGCTGAAGCCCTGTATTGTGTTGTAAAATTTTATATTTTGGGCCTTTCTCCTCCGTCTTTCAGGCGAAAATCGGAGTGAGGAGCTCATTCAGTAAGGTTTAGATCAGTAACTGTTATTCCTCGCGAAGGATCAGACATACAATTCTTTTTTTTCCTTGTCGTTTAACCTTGTAAATTTTTTGTTATTCGTTTCTGATATTCCAAATTCACTTGTAGTTTGCATTTAAGGACTGTATTGAAAGCTGACAAAGGAAACTGTTATTAACCATGTCTATTTTAATTTTGATATGAATAGTGAATTATAGGTATCATCCGTTTTCCATTAATTTCATGTACTTGTAAGTAACTTTTCTTATTATGAGTGGAATAAGATCAAAAAGTATTTGAAGTGATTCAAAAAAATGTTTCATCCAGAACAGAGCTTGAACTCTGAATCATTTGGTTTTCTATTTTTTTCTTTGTAAATCTTTGTCAACGTGACGATTCAACGGGAAAGATTCATGAGAGTCCCAAGTGATTTCAGGTTCAATCCCTGTTCTGGATGGTACTTTTTTAAGTAGGAGAATTTACAGTTTCAAATGCCAAACACTGTGATAACGTAAAGACATAATTAATATGAAGCTGGTTAAAACAAAAGAATTTAAAAATTCTAAACGTATTATTAATCTCAACTGTCGAGGACACTGTTGCCATTTTTGTAACTTACAATTGGAATAAAGTTACCTTCTCAAATTAATTCATCCACTTTATTTTGTCCGGTCCTTCTTTAGAGAGTTAAGTTGCAGAGTTCGCCAATACGACATTGTACACATCTATATGAAATATGGACTCCTGTGACAGGAATTTACGTTCTCTGAAAACCACTATTGTGATAGTCAATACCAATAAGAAATTGAAAGTTCCATAGTAAGTAATTTGTATTTTTGGTAACTTACAATCTAACACAAAATTTAAGTAAAGTAGGCCTACGTATATTAAGAAGTGTTACTCTCCACCTTGTGATATTCGTGCAATACCAATGAGAAGTTACGAGTTCCATAAAAGGTAACCTGTACTTTGGATCATTTATTGTCTACACAGAATTTGAGTTCCTATATTCCAAAGCATTAAATTTCGATTATTGTAATATTCAATACCGATAAATAAAATTGAAAAGTGTGACCTCAAAACATGTTCAATCCATTTTATGTAAGAACTGTGCTAGTTCTTTTATCCACTGGTTTACGGACTGAGCAAGTTTTCAAGTTGCATGCACAAAACACAAACGTTTAGACAAAGATTGGCGTTGTTTTGGGAGAAAATAAGTTTAAAATATAATGATAGAGGTCTCAATAATAATCATATATGTATATGTATACATGTAGATGCTACCTACATATATTTATAAATCTTAAAAATTGCAAAACCTTAAAATATGATAAAAGTCTCAAACGTAATCACATATAGGCTATGTATAAATCATGAAAATGGCCAAATGGACTGAACGAATTTTGGGATCATACTCTTCAAATGCAGGTTCCAAATAGATAACATGTACTTTGAGTTATTTATTGCCTACACAGAATGTAAGTATATTGCATTTATTGTCTACACAGAATGTAAGTATATTCCAAAGTATTACCTTTCTATCATTGTGTTTAAATATCAACGAAAATTTGAAGGTCACGTAATAAGTAATCTACACATTGGATCATGATATTCAATACCGACGAGAAATTTTAAGATTCTATAATAGGGCATCTATATTTTTGGTCAGTTGTTTACTACACAGAATTTAATAATATTGGAAGGCACTAATTTTTTAACATTTTGAAAACCTGTATCAATATGAAATTTCACAATATGCACGAGGAACCGAATTAAAAAAAAGTCCAATGTTCTGCACAAAATAAGGAAGTTCTACGACATTTGACAATATTTTGCAAAAAGAAAAAACAACAACGAAATGTGACAATTTTTTACAAAAAGAAACATATCAACATAACGCTCTAATATCGCATTTATTCAAGTATCTGAAGAAAATTTGACAATTATCCCAGTTTTTATGTAAATAGTGTTGAAATTTATGTCGAATATTTCTGGGGAATAAAAATAGGTAATTCTGCTAAAACCCATTACACAGTTTCCATATTAGACACTTGTGTCCATGTGAGCTTCCATAGGCCCGCTATTGCTGATAAATATTTTCAGAAGTTGATGTGTCCCAAGGTAAGTTCGCTTTAAAAATTGACAAATTAATTAGAGAACATGAGTAGTACAACGCGCTTTGCTGATAGTTTCCAACCCTTCATATTTCCCCGAATGTTCCGTATATGGCCCTAAGTTTTAACAGTCTTCCGATTCCCGTATTTTTCTACTCTTTGAGCGTTTTATCGCCCTTATTCTTGCATAATGTAAAAATTTACTTGAAACATTTAATTTTTCCAAGATTGAATGTGATCTGTATGATGGATTATATTGTTCCATACATGCAATGATGTGTGCAATCTCTGTAAAAAGTAATACTTCCCAGAAATAATTTCAGGACTTACTAGTTTAAACTCAAACAATGTTAGAGTTAAGCATAAATGCCTCAGGGCAGCATTCTGGGACCGATACTTTTTCAAATCTATATTAATGACTAGACTTCGTGGAATTGCCACGAGAATCGCAAGATTTACTGCGCACGCGGTATAGACTGTATGAGAAGAGGGCGTGCAACGGATGGAGTGTGCCTCTAATGTAAACACTGAGCAGTATACTACGGTTACAATAAAACCTATATCCTGCATTGAAGAAATATAAAATAAATGGTAATTGAAGTAGGAAGTGTCTAAACATTAAATACACAATTATTTTATAGTGAGATATATTAATTCTTAAAATTTAATGTAAGATACTCACATCATCCTTGAATATGTGCATTGCACTGAACAGTTACGTACATTTTGAGCGACTGCAAAGTAACCTCCTCCGATGACGTACATTTTGAGCGACTGCAAAGTAACCTCCTCCGATGGTCACTTAAAGAGTTTTTATTTTGGGAAAATGTACGTTCAACATCACACGATATAATACGTACATATTTGAAGAACGTAAAGTCACTACTTTTTAGTACACCAATTTTAGACGTCTTGTCGTGACCTGATGGTACATCATTTATAATACGAAGTTGTGAATAGGCAGAATGTTTAGCAATGTTTCTCAACTTACATTTCACTTTTTCTGAAATTAATGAATTGTTATTTTGGATAACGGTTTGTGATACTTTATCCACTATATTAAGGACTTCTGAGAGTTGTAGTTTAGACGATTCTAACAGGCTGATGCTTCTGGACACTATTTTAAAATTAGAATCAATGAACAGGATATCTTCCAATATCTGTTCAGAAGGCAATGATTTTACAGCTGCAACAGCGGAAGTGTCTGTGCTATCCAATGCATCAATTACCTCCATTATTTTTCCGTAATGTTCTGCATAATAATTAACAGCATCCAACCACGTTCCCCAACGGTCAAGACTGGCTGCGGAGGTAAGGTATTCCAGGGGCAATTATTTGGAACAGCTACACACTGATTGTAGTATGTTTGATTGAATTCTTGTCTGCACTGAACAAATGTTAAGCTTTGATTATTCCAATCGCAGCAATGCAAAAACAAGAGCTTACATAGATATACAGGGACATCATTTTATTTTTACTTCAATTTTTATTGTAACTGAGTTTTTTAATGTACTTCACTTCCACCTCTTTTACTAATGAAGTTCAACCGTCCTCCACATAGATCCAAGACCGCATATACAGTCATAATAGCCTTACGGTCATAGTAAACAGTACGTTCCAAAAATATGTTCGCGTTTTCCAGTGACTAAAGAGCTTTCAATATTGAATCATTTTCGCACAGGTACTGTCGTCCATTTGCCTACGTCCCATCACGGTTTCCCCCACCAGCTTTTATTCGCCAGCTAGTGGCTGGGCTGTCTTTTCTAAGAACATTAATTTCTGTTAGGAATTGGACGTCTATGTAACATTATACAACTGTTTAAAATAACTTAAATAAAAGGGCCTCGTTAAGTAATTAACTGTCACGTGATTTCCTCCCTTTCTATGACCCTAAGACATAACCACTTGGACAGTAGATAGTATGTCTGAGTAATTTTATATTTTCGGATCGGGCAGAAGTGAAGATTGAATTTATAGTACGTAAGGTACTCTTATATAGAGTAGGTACAGAATTATTTCAACATGAGTTACTAGTACGAAGGACGAAACTGGTAATTGGGATTAGGTACAATAAACTATAGTGCGATAATATGCACATTAGAACTGAAGTCTGTATCGAAATGAACGGCCACCATTTTCAAAAATGTGTTTAAATATCCATATTATTATTATTTTTCAATTTAACTTCATTCTCTATATTGTACGCTAATGTGCTGTAGACAGTATAATATACGCTGCATAATGAATACGTCCACATGGACAGCTCAGTTCGCGAGTAAAAACACTCATTTTTAATACTGTACTGCGTTTTGATTAAACAAAAACCTAATGGAAATTATGAAACTCAAAAGCGCTATATTTCCTAGTTTACGTAAATGGATGAACTACTTTTCTTCCCTCCTATACCTAGTAAAGTGATTTGTTTGTATTTTACGCCAGTATCATCGAACTCCAGTCGTGGAAGGGGATAGCAAACGGCGTTGATCCAAAGGTATAGACAGGTTAATATTAAAAATGTTAGTAAAAATAAAATGATGACCTGTACATTAGCTGTAGCTGCTCTGTCTATTTGGACCGGTCACAACTCTTAACATGAACTGCTTATACTACGAGACTGGGCGGTCGCTCACCTCCTCTATACTACCTGATTGCATGCTGCGTGTGGCAATTCAAATAAGTCTATTAATGACCTACCCTTTAATCCAAATTTCAATAATAGTATTTTAGCGCTATACTCTGACGATTCGGCATTTCTCACGGCATCATGGAAGCCAACTGTTGTCATTAACAGGCTACAAGGTCACCTACGTGACATCGAACCATGGCTCCTCAGATGGAGAATTAAATTAAATATATCAAAAACACAAGTCACCTTATTTAGCAGAAGAAATAAATTCAATAGACCGGGAATGAATCACACAAAATTAGCTATAAATGGATCACAAATCGAGTGGAAAACTTCAGTTAAATATCTCGGAGTAACACTAGACAGACGGCTCACATTTTCTGAATATATACTACAAAAGCTCAGACTTGCCAACTCTAGAATGGTGGAGCTCTACCCAATATTAAATAAAAGCAGACATTTAAACATACATACAGCATTGATTTTGTATAAAACATTAATTAGGTCGGTAATATTATATGCTTGTCCTACTTGTGGACACGCACCTATTACAGTCCGTAAAAAATTACAGGCTTTCCAAAACAAACTTTTAAGATTCATTACAGGACTTCCTAGAGTAACACCTGTTAGATTGATTCATAAAGAACTCGAAATTTTGACAATTCAAGAATATATTTTAAATCAAGCCTTCTGCACGTACACCAAATCGTACAGCAGCAACAACCCACTAATTTCTACCCTCGGTAACTACAACCCTGCTTTAGATAAACACAAAAGACCTAAGAGCGTACTCCACCCACTAGCTTGGAATGACAACTTACAAGATGACACATGACACATGACACATGACTCTACAGACAGACATAAGTCTACTAATGCACTAATAATGTTATTTCTCTGTTTCAGGGTCATCACTTTATTGGCTGCATTATTTTCTTGCAAATAATGTTTATGGATTTTTATGCTCGACCATGCCGAAATGTAGTAATTATACATCTGGTAGCAGTCCTTTAATACATGTCACTGAAGTACACCTATTCATTAAAGTTAAGGTTTTCGATTATTCTCGGATATGCAATCGAAAGACGAGGGAAACGTCACGGAGGCTGGAAATCCAATACTGTCGCAGAAGGTTATGTTCTGTTACCATAATAATTAGCGTTAATTGTAAATAATATTCAAATAAATTCAATTTGTCATCTCGTTTTTCAATTCTAAATCAATTTCCAGGTTATACATTCTCTGCATTACATCAAGGTCAATGACATTATTGTTCCTCGGAAAAAATCAATACTTTCGCGTCTGCGCACATCTCACAATTCACGAACTATGAACAAGGTCACTTCCGATCTTCTGTCAGATACAAATAAAATGAATACTTCTGAATAATTTCAAGTTAGAAATATGGTCGAGCATAAAAAGTCGTATGAAACTTGCCTATAATGGTAAGTATGAAAATTATGAAACTCGCTTGCGCTCGTTTCATAAAAAAACATACTTGCGTCTTAATTACTATCATTATAGGCTCGTTGCATAATGTACTATTAATGTATTTGTATTTTAAATCATGATTAAAAGACAACCTTCCACCTCAATATATACAGACCCCACTGGCTTGTCGTCAGCACGACACCTCATCCTGCTCAAGGTTTTTCCGTGGTTTCCCTTGAGTAATAAGACAAATGTCGGGATGAGCCCTAAAAAATGGGCCACGGACCACTTCCCTTCCCCCACTCTTTTCTCTTCTACTATCACAAAGAAATTGCTAATTTCTTAGATAACCCTATAATATGTTAATAGGGGAAAATATATATACTGTAAGTTACCAGGCCTAACGGCTTCGAAGCTGGGTACCTGGTTCTAATGAACTGCATAGGTAGCAATATAACATGGGGGCATGAGGTAGTTACTCTGCCTGCCACTTCAATTAAATTCCCCAATGTAAAAAAAAAAAGTTAAACATAAAAAATGGCGGGTAGTGTTGTAAGCGTACCAGGCAGCGAAGTTCATGCAGAGTGTGTTTTCTCTTATGAACAGTAAGCGGACAGATGTTGGAAACAGGAGCACGACACATTTAATCAAATCAGAACTGCAAATCACATTCAACTTCAACTGCTTATGTAGGAATTTTTACAATTTGTTTGAAACTATTATGCGAGGCAAAATGTTTCAAAAGTACTCTTAATTTAAGCCTAACTGCCTAAGTGTAGAATAAAGTTTTCTTAGTACCGCTAACTGAATTGTATAATTTGTATATTTTCTATGTGCGCTTAGTCTCCCGTATTTTCTTCAAAAACAGCTGTCAACCCTATATGCAGAAGAAGGAAACACTGCGGAAGAATTATATAACCCTATCAGATTCAGAAGAAAAGTAAAGTATTTATTAATTATCAATATTTTTATTTATTTTATTTTATTTAGCGTCTGAATGAAATGAAGGTGATAATGCCGGTGAAATGAGTCCGGGGTCCAGCACCGAAAGTTACCCAGCATTTGCTCGTATTGAGTTGAGGGAAAACCCCGGAAAAAACCACAACCAGGTAACTTGCCCCGACCGAGATTCGAACCTGGGCCACCTGGTTGCGCGGCCAGACGCGCTGACCGTTACTCCATAGGTGTGGACAATTATCATTATCTTTATACAGGAATTAGACCATCAGTGACCAAAACTTGAGCTGCAGTGATTACATGCGACAGACTATGAAATAAGGAGACTGAGGAAAGGTAGGCCTACTTGGCATGAAAGAACAACCAGTGGTGGTTCCTGTACTAAACATCTTGAGCAATCCCGCGGATAAAAATCTCAAGCTTTGCTGTATCAGTAGGCTAATGTGACTGCTGTAATCAAGAGCCAGTGAATAATATATGATTTTTCTTCCTTCTTTTTTTAACCTTCCTCTTGAATATAATCAGGAATTTTCTAAATTCTTCGCTCGATACTTGGTCGAGAAATTCCTAGTTTTTCAAAATTAAAAACTTCTTACGGAAAAGTGATATAAGCTATTTTAATCATTACTCTTTTGAGAAATTCTGTTCTATTAAAAGGCTTTAGAGCGTGCGATATTTCAAACCCCATTAGATAGCTGACTTCCGTACATTTATTTAGGGCTATGTCATCTTTCTCTTCCTGGCTATGATTTAAGACATGTCAATTCCTGGTGTTTAACAGTTTGTTGGCACATAATATTGAATCATTTTTCTAGAATTTTATTATTGAGTGGATAACTAATAAATAGTTACCCTCATCTAAAGATTAAGAAGATTAAAATTGAGATAAAACCTAATAATTTTATCCTTCTAGGGAGAAGACCTAAAAATGTAAATATTCGTGCACGTACAGAAGAATTATAGGAACACATACTTAGTGGTCAATAATAATAATAATAATAATAATAATAATAATAATAATAATAATAATAATAATAATAATAATACGTTATTCAGTGTGGCAATTAATGTTTCTATATACTCCTAATTGAACTGTTGAGCAAAGTAAACTTATTACATTTTGTCCGATAGAACAATAGAAAAGTTCTCCTTCTCATTCTTTACGAAGCCACCTCTTACTGCTTGCAGAGACAGTTTGTAGAGAGACATGATACCGTCACTGCTTGCCTTCAGTACGTGAATGAAACACACAGCAATGCACAGGAAACTCCTCGTACCCGTTTGAATGTCTGTGATTACACGCTGGATTAGACACTTATGTCTACTCAGATTGCATAAAATAGCATTGTGATCTCGTTTCACTTTTCAGAATAGCAGAATTGGTTACCCAGCTATCTGCAGACGATAATTTAACTCCGGAATCTAGTGGACTATAGCCATTTCTTACGAGACGGAACGGTAAGGTTCAAGCTGCGAAATTAAACCCACAGAAAAAAAAACACAACATCAATGATTATAAAAGCAAGTTAGTGAAATTTTTGCTTATGGAAGATGAGAAAAAGAGATGCTTGTTCGCTACTATTCGTAAGAGTTTTCGATTAGTTACTCGTACATCAGAACCACAAATACCACGAGCCACAGAATGTATGCTTCCGCCTGGCAGAACTATTTTGCTGTTAAACTCGCTGCACTGAAGTGACTTTGTAATAAGAGACTATTTTTATTTTTAAAAAAGTTATGTACTCACCCACGTCATGCAAGGAGATACTGGAACTGTCTACCTTCATTTTCCACACACTTTAACTTAGCCATGTGTGGAATCAAGCTTCGTCTGAAAATAAAATAAGACTAGGATCAACTTCTCTGTCATGCACTTTACTCAAAATCCATTTACAAAATCATCTACTCCTACGTGCTGGATCACTCGATTGAAGTTCTTGCACTAAAGTGAATTTATACGGGTTTGAATTAGACAACTTCTTGTACTAAAGTGTAAGAAAGACGTACTGAGAAAGACGCCGAAGAGATTTAGGCGAATTTTCCAGCTCGTGTCCAATGACATCCAGAGTTTCTTCTGTCAGCACTGCATGTCATCTTTTTCGTTTCTTATCTTGAACATTTCCCAAATTATGAATCGTAGTAAGAACTGAAATTCGAACACCTAAGAGTATATGAATCGTAGATAATTCTCGTTGAAGAATGGAATAATTAGACCTACTATTTTCCACTTTACCTTCCTTTTCGTAGCAGATAGTATACAATAAAAAGGTGTGTTTAGTATCCAATTTCTTAAGAGCCTACGTAACCGTTCAGGATATCTCGTTAGGCAAGGCTACTCTCCACCCGAAATGTCGTCCAAGGCCAAGCTAATCTTCCGCTGGAGTTCCGTCATGCTCTCGTTTCACAGATAACCCGCTCATCCAATAGAATACGGGATCGAACTACGGTCCGCTAGCTTCGGAGGTGCACGGGCGTCCACTGCGCCATAGCGGCGGCCAGTTATGTCACAACTTTATAAAATGAAGTAATTGAAGTAACAAGATTTTAGTATTTGTTTAAATATTGATATGAGCGAAATCACGCAATTTAAATGAGTTAATTTTATTGTGAATTAGATTCAAGACATACTGTACCTTACCGATGTATTCAATCTTTTATGGTTGACGTGAGAAATACTAGCTACTAGGGTTACCATGAGAAGAAATTGTACAGGAGGACATGGAATCTAAAATAAGAGGACATTGCTGAAAAAAGGAGGACTTTTTAAAAATTGGTATGAACAATATTAAAAATAAAAACAATGGTCACTTTAGTTAGTTCTCTCACTACTTGCTGGATCAGTATTACATCTGTACCCTACTTATCGGTGGAGCCCACTTTGTGCACAAGAGCCTGAAGAGACAAACTTATATCTTGTAATAAATAACTATGGAACTGTTCACAGGACATGTCCTTGAAATTATATTTCACCATGATGATACCTCTGACTGTCTCCGTTAGCAAGCGATTTCGTTCTTTTGTCCTTTGAGCAGATAATAGAGAAAATACTCTCTGAACACTTCCATTGTGACTTGGGATAAATAAAGAAATTGAATTAACATATTTTTAAGAGTTCTGAGAAAGTTTCAGTGCTCGCAGAACTATTGGAATTGAAGAATTTGCACCATTGTTTCTCTAAATTTAAATCTTTGTCAAAATTAACTTCATTCGCACATCTTTATACATTGCAGAATAAAACTGATAAAATAGCTTAGAATCATGAATAGTGACTTTTTAGAGTGTAAGAATTCAATGCATGTCAATAGATCATTATATTTTATATTTGTTTATGTGCTCCAGCTTCAACCATTGAAAGCAGTTAAATTCTTTCATAGGTTTTCACCATTTGTTTAGATATATTATTCTATGCATAATATTGCACATTATGCAATATTCATATTAATTCTAGTTGAAATGCGAAATGCCGGACATTTCAATTTTTTTAATGCCTGCCGGACAGGATAAAATGATAAAAAAAAAAGAGGACATATCCTCCATTTGTCGGACGGATGTAACCCTATCTACCGGTACTTGAAAAATTTAAGTTTTCCTACATGTCTGTTTTGGGGCGTGCGATGGCGTCATGATTAAATTGTAACGTTGCAAGCCAGAGGGTCGCGGGTTCGATTCTCAATGGGGATCATGGATTTTCTCCATTGATCTAATTTTTCCAGCCGCACTATGACCCTAGGAGTCGCTAACAGAAATGAGTATCAGGGGCATTTCTTTGGGAATAAAGACGGCAAGCACGTAGGACTGACATACCTACTGCCATTAATGTCGATTGTAAAGGTGAGAGTCTTTTCTTCCCGCTATCCTCAGGGTCGATTTGACCTGTAATGGGGGTTCACTTTTCCCTTAACATTTACAGTACTTGTTTGTTTGATCATGGGACCTGGCAACACTGATCTAAGGCTTTTACAGAAATAGTCAAGTTCACAAGGGACGCGTAATCTTCACTAAAACCTGTTCCATAGGCAAATGGGTTGGCACGCCTGACTTAATGTTGAGTATACGTGATCGAATTGCATCAGCTTGTCACGTGACTTGCTTCACTGCCGCCATCTTATCTGGAACGGAAGTAGGAGAAGGCTTGGCGGGAAGGGAGAAGGGAACTTGCGCACTGGGACACGCCACAGTAAATAACCATCAGAGCAAAAAGGGATTAAGAGGTGAAAATTCTCAAGCGATTGCATCATCACCAGTGAACAATGCATCGATCGGTAGACATGTAGGTGCAGACGGCTGTCACACAATGGTTCCGATCCCAGACTGCAGACTTCTTGAAACAGAGATACAAAATTTGACCCCAGGGTATGACAAATGTCTCATTTCCGGCGGGGAATATGTTGAAAAACGGCTGAACAACTCTGTATTTGTTTGAATAAATCTGTCCGTGAAATTATGTTTTCTTTCTATAAACAGTCCCAGGGTTACTTACTTTCTGGACGGCCCTCATAATTGGGTTCGAGTGGCCAAAATTTGTATAAGCACTTGTTCTGACATTATTAACATATAAGAAAAAAATAACTTTATGTGCCCCCACGAGAAAGTTTGTTAGTCAGTTATTGTTAATTGCTTATATTATCTTCCTCTTCTTCTTCTTTTTCTTCTTCTTCTCCTCTACAGTGCGGTTTTGAACTCCCGACCACGAGCGTTTGTTCATACGGGGGTAAATTTTTAAATTTATATTTCTGTTTTCTGTGTACGAGGTGGAACATAAGGTAGTACATTAATAAAATGTAGGATGTGATTTCTTAAAAGATAACGAACAAAAAAGTTTAATATTTTGCTCGTTTTTGCGAGGTTTTTGAAGCAATAATACATTTATGCAGAAATTTCGATCGCGAATTTTACGAATACTGTTTAAAATACGCTGTACGTCCAACTGCACACTAATGCAATGTAAACATCACAACAGCTGATCAGTTGCGAGTACTACGCAAACCATCTGCCGTCTCGACAGCGATGCTGGATTTATAGACCTTCTGTACGTGACTCGACAATCAATGTTTCCAATGTTTCTTCAATCGATTAATTCGTTATCTGTGAATTTTCTAATTAAAATACTGCTGCAATATGAACATAACAAACGTTCTCTTCGTTGTTACACAAGAAATTACACATATTTTAAACAGTATTCGTAAAATTCGCGATCGAAATGTCGGCATAAAAGTAATATTTCTTCAGTTACCTCGCAAAAACGAGCAAAATGGTATTAGACTTTTTTGTTCGTTATATTTTAAGGAATCACATCCTACAATGAATGTACTACCTTATGTTCCATCCTTTATAATAGATTTTTAATGTGTCTTTGTTTCTATTAATTTAATTATATTTTTCTGGTTTTCTTATTGTAATAATTGAAGACCAGAGAATGATAAGTGGATAAAAACCAAAACCAACCAGTGTTGAGATACTCGAGAAAACCTGTTTTCATCATTTTTTTTCAATATTCAATAAATGTTTTAGTAGTCATTGAAAAGTTTGAGACGGTTCCTCGTATAGGATAAGGAGATTTTCATCAGATTAGTATTTCGTGTTAATATTCTTATATGGATAGTAAGTGTGGGGCGTGTAAGAAAGGTCCAGAACGTGAGGCGGAAGTAACAGGTGGGCAGGAAGGCCGAAGCGAAGCTACGCGGACAGGAAACATGTGTCCAGGCGTAGATTTGACCGCTGGGGGAATGTGTGGACTTTGCCTGCGGATGGTCAGCAAGATGACGCCAAGCCAGGTTCGAAAAAGAGATGGTCTGGTATATGTCAGAGAATTGTCAGAAACACCGGAAGTAGGGGAGAATCTAGTAAGGAGCAATTGTTGAAGAGCGCGTCTTAAGTGACGTAAGAGTAATTATGGCCAATCAGGATGCATAATAGAGACACGTGATTTATAGATAGGAGGGCGAAATTGTATGTTTGGTGGTTGCAAGTAGAGGATAGATTTGGCAGATAGACAGAAGGCATATAGAATGCGTGCAGAGTGGACGCACTCCACATATTCTCGGCGAACCTAACTCGGAAGGATAACAATTTACAGACTTAGAATTTTTTTAGTGGGTTTAGTAAGAAGTCGTGTGTTGTATCATTATTATAAGTCTGAATTCCTTTCTCGTCATTATTATTACATTCGGAATAAATTGTCATCAAGTTATCAATTCTCCGTTATATTACTGGTGTTTTATAGTACAAAACATATAATTACGTGAACTCAGAAATTAGTCTGCCAACTTGTAGGAAGTGAGAGCAGTATATTATACACTTGGACGCGCATTTCTGCTAATCTGAAACGAACACGTAATAATAATAATAATAATAATAATAATAATAATAATAATAATAATAATAATAATAATAAACGTTCTCATAGTTCTTACCAACAACTTCTGGTGTGCGCCTACATCATTTCAACCTACGAGCACGTCTCCCAAACCCCATGTCCCGACCGTTTTGCAGCAGCTGACCTGGGAAATCTCAGCTCTACCGGAGTAATCTCGAGGAGGCTGGCGCCCAAATTAATTAGTGTACATCTTTAATTACTGACATCAACGTGCCTCCGTGAGATACTTTCCATATACAACGGAGCTGGCAGCCGAGGGCAAGGAAAGGCGTCGTGGGCAACGACGACGACGAACGACGACCGTCGCAGATTCTGGCGCCCCAACGTGGACCGACCGTCGCAAGTTTCGGATATCTTTTAACATTTTGTACCATTAAAGTAAATATTAAATGAATCTCCAATGAACAATTTATAAAAATGACGATGGAGTTATCCAGTTCTCACTCTCAACCAAAATTCTGAATTTTTTTCAATACAAAATGACAAAAATGTAAACTTAAACACTAGCTACATTAATAACTTTACTTAAACTGTGTTTTAACATTTAAAAATATAATCATTTTATGCCATTATAGTACAAATTAACTAATTCCCTTCATATTACTTTAACAAATATAAGAATAAACTTATCCAGTTCTCACACTAAAAGAAAGAATTCAAATTATTTCAAGGCAAAATCTGTATGTAAATCAGTGGCGGTGCGTCAATAAGAGCACAAGAGCACGTCAACACCTTGTTTCCATTAATGCACGACTAGTTTTTTATTATTTAATATGGTATTGACGCAGTGGGGATGTATAATATCAGAATCGAGTATTTTAAACTTCACGAATCTTGCATAAACTTCTTATGTAAACTTGGCAACATGCGTTCACGTACAAGCCGTGTTCTTTTCAAGAAGGTTACAGGAATTTCACGCATGCGCGAGAGAAAATTGTCTTTTACTGGTCTCTTATGACTCGTCAAGAGCACAAAGCGTTAAGTGAACAATGAATTTATCCCACAGATGTCAGGTGCATCGATCCCTATCGTTCGCGTGCTATATATCGAGCAAAGACATCTCGAGGAGGACATTTAATAGTCTGTATTTTAGCCTATAGGTGTCAGCATTTCTCACGTTTACTTTGTGTGAATGTGTGTACAGTACTGCTACGAGAGTGTAGTTTGTGAATTACTATACTTCAGTGTCAGCATAATAGCATAGTTTGGTTTTGAAACACGTGCTGGCTGACTGTGATGGTGGTATGAATTTAAGTATCTGCATGGTGGCGTATATTATTTAAGAATAATATTTACTGGCATGTATTTATAGTAATCAATCTATGCGATGGGAATACAGTACTGGTATAGGCTATAGTGTATCAGTGTGTTGTGAACCAAAATGTATTACTGAACACACGCTTTTGTAAATAACTGCACTGTGGTATGTACTATTAATTCTTAACAAACGTAAACAATGAACTCTGTTCAAGCAATTTTGAACAGTAAAAAAACTAGGTAAAATGACTCATCAGCAAAACTTGGAAATCAAAAGACTGGGTTTCATTATTATTATTATTATTATTATTATTATTATTATTATTATTATTATTATTATTATTACATGTTTTGAATTTATATACGGTTTTTCGATAGTGAAACATTGGAATCATGACATTTCATATTAGGCTAAACGTACGATTTCAAATTCTCTTCGGTTTTGGAACACAAAATTGTGAACACACGTAACATTTTATCACGAGCCGCCACTGATATAAATATAAATACTATTCACCAAAATAATATCTGCAGTTAGTTAAAAGAATAGGAAACGTATTTGTATACTAGTATTTTAACTCTGAGTCCATTTCTATGCCTTTTTTATTAATATACACACCCACTTACGAAGACGAATATACCACAGTTTATACACTGTACGAATGAACTTCTCACGCTTCAAAATATTACGCAATTTTTTTTCTGATTTCTTGGTAATGACGATTCGTACAGATTTCCAGCTAAATCCAAATTAATTTAATCCACATGCACTCTTTTCTTCATAGCAACAAAAGTATCATTCACGAGCATATTGTGTATCAGATACTGCATTATTCTCACCTGAATATACAAACATTTTACATATTCTACAATTCAAATAGTAGAAAAAATGGTAAAATTGTAAATTATGTTTTATTTAACGACGCTCATAACTGCCGAAGTTATATCAGCGTCGACGATGGCCGGAATTTTGTCAGGCAGGAGTTCTTTTACATGCTAATAAATCTACTGACATGAGCCTGTCGCATTTAATGCCATCGATGGGGGCTTGGATCGAACCCGCAATCTCGAGCACAGAAGGCCAGCACTCTAACGGCTGCGCCACCCAGGCCGACTCAAATAGTAGAACTGTATAACGTTATATCATACCTTGCATTAGATAGCATTAAAATCATACGTAATAAGTATGCATCTTTTAAGTCATTAAAACTATAAAAAAATACTCTTCTTTACATCTACAGGAAACTTCTGTGTACAGTAGTGGCAAAAAAACCGGACTGACCCTTGTAGCTCATTTCAGAGCCTTGGTCACTCCAGAGCACGATAGACTGGTAACTAAGATTTTCGTGGTTCGAGTCCTGCCTGGGAAGGAATTTTTTTTTTGTTCCTTATTCAAATTTATTCCCTATACTTTTAGATTGCAGCGATATTTTACTACTTAGTTAACTTATTATTCCCAGAACATGAATTTTACCAGCACTCGAAAAGTATTGGGAATAAATTTGAATAAGGAACAAAAAACAGTTTCCTTTCCAGGCAGGATTCGAACCACGAAAGTCTTAGTTACCAGTCTATCGTGCTCTGGAGTGAACAAGGCTCTGAAATCAGCTACAAGAGTTGGTCCGGTTTTTTTGTTACTACTGTACATAGCCTCTTGCATTTGCAGTCATCAGAGTTTCATCAGAGTTATGTTTTGGAAGTAATTTTTCACTGGTGGACATGCATGCTTGTCCACTATTGATGTTAAGTTTTCTTTTCACTTTCCATTTTTAAAGCTCGCTTCTTGGACTTTACGGGAGATTCCTGAACAACATTATCATCACTAGGCTTCGTATTCCAGCCACCTATAAACTGGAATGAGGTTGCCTTATTCGAAGTATATGTGACGTCACAGCGTAGGTACAGGTACGTTCATATACAAAATAGTTACGCATCCTCTGCCCTCTTTCTCTAGAAAGTCAAAATCGGAACGCAGTCATAGTGAGTAGTCTTATTGATCACTGCTCGTACTAGTCGTATTATTTAAATAACTACATGTTTGTGGTTGATTGAAGGTTCATTACAGAAGTAAAATGCCTTAGATAAGACGCTCAAGCGTGTAATATTGCAGGACATATTTGAGTATATTTGAATATTTCCACTTTCAATATAGACAACATTACATATAAATTGTGTAAAAGAAACCTAAAAGTGACGAGAACAGTGCACTGAAGGATACTGGAATACCAAAAAACACAGAAAATGTGTTGGACGTAATCCAAAAGAACCAATACCATCACAATACGCAAATAATGAAGATATTAACTCAACGTTGAGCATGAATTTGTGTAGCCTACCATGATGTTCAGTGTCAACTCCCAATTAATAAATTAGATAATCTACATTTTAGGGAATTTCTAGAAAAGTACGTAGAAAATTAGTGGGATTTCAGTGATAAGCGACATGCAATATCCTAATGAAACACGAAAAATATCAGACAATGGGAATATCTTGTACTACATCATGCACCAATAACGTAATGCGCTATTGAAAGAATTTCTTGCAATATAAAATCATTTCAAGTGACATCCGCATATTTTTAAGTTCCGTAACTTACGAATGCACGGTATTATCCACTGAAAAGATCACGCCGAAAATGAACATCACGGCACAAGCATGTGTTTACTAATATAGCTTCAGAATGTCGGGAGTTGACTGTTCTCCACGAACTCGCAGCGACGACCTGTTTGTTTACATCCTTATCCGTTGCATTACCTGTGTTCGGGTACTATACACTCAATGTGTCTTTAACTTCAGTCTTTAGGTAGCTGGATTACGGAGTCTAATCATCACTATCACTTGAGTCTGTCACAACATAACTTGGATCATCAACAATATCATCCGATAAATCATGAAATTCAGAGAAATTGCCATACTTTAGACATGCCTGATGTACGTACCACACTATTCTGCTGTCACACTGCAAGTGAGATGAAGATAAGTCTGGTTTTTGTCCACTTCTCCTTCTCAACAAAAGTGGAAATCTAGAAAATGATAACCAGACATCGGATTTTAGGGCAAATGCCTATTTTGTTTCTTCAGGAGAAAAGTAAAAATAATTATTAATATTTGTGTTTCATGGAAATTGAAAGGTATTCAAAGAGTTTTATAGTGCCCTAAAATGCCCTAAAACGGTTATTAGAGCCTAATTTGTTAATATTCGCCTAAAAATGCCTAACTCACTGTAAAGTTTCGCATTTTACTCTTACTTTTTATAATTTATACATGCATTCACTGCGAAATTTAAGGCAATTAAAAAGTGGAAAGTTTGCTTCACACCGGCCATGAAACCATTGATAAAGGAAACAAAATGTTTTGAATCTCACGACACTCGCAATAGATTTCACCGAATTTAACATGTTTGGAGGCATAAATGCCGACAAAGAACCAACCTTAGTTTTGAAGCAGGCAACAATCACAACATGTGCTGCTACCGATTCAGAGATATACTATACTATAAAAATGACTGTTTTCGGTCTGAAACCGATTAGCTGTACTGCCCTTCAGAGTGTCATAAAATCACAATTTTTGGAGAAAGAGTGTTTTTGAAATATTTATGAAAAGTCGTAAAACTGCGAATTAGTAGGGTAAACCGTTACAAAATGTTTAAAAGAATGGCCCTCCTAGTGTTAACACTACCAGGAAATGCAACAATAAGTGGAACTTTGTATTTTTGTCCAATTGAATCTCAATAACAACGGTTCATTTGAATGCTCGTTAACAGTTGCTCTTTCCCTCACCTTATTTGTGTTGAGAAGTTTTGAGCGGTAGGACGTTTTCCTGTGAAGTTTAACGCGATAATGCCGAAAAATATAAGTGCAAAATCTACATTGATCCGGCAATGGCTAACAGAATATTCAGAATTCACTTATGATGGAAAAATAATATTCTGCAAGATTTGTAGCAAACAGGTATGTAACAATAGTTGAAATATATAAATTCTATTAATTTTAATGAGTAGGCCTATAATATTTATACATTGACTGAGCTATCCTGAGATATAATTCTTTTTAAGACCACTACACTTTAACCTTTTAAATTCCGATAGTTAAAGTATTTGCAGGTCATTAAAATTTTGATTGTTCGAACCCACTAACTTTGTGATAGAAATACGGCAATACAACAATTAGGATTTTATTTTAATTCAGTTTACTTTACATCTTTAGATTTCGCAAGAAAAGAAGTGCCACCTAAAGCAGCATGTGCAAGGAGCGGCTCATAAGGCTAAAGCTCAGCAGAAAAATCAACTGCAACAAACTTTACTAACACAGCCTACTTCATCCAATCTCAGCAGCAATTTCTATGCTGATTTAACCAGAGCGTTTGTTGCTGCTAACATTCCCTGGAATGCAATTGAAAATCCGGTTTTAAGACAGTTTTTACAAAAATACTGCAAACAAAATATCCCATCTGAGTCGACGCTAAGGAAAAATTACTTAGACAGAATATACAATGAAACTTTAGCTTCCATTCGGGAGGATATAGGTTATTCTTACATATGGGTCTCTGTGGATGAAACCTCAGATCCTATGAATAGGTATATAGCAAATATGGTAGTAGGAAAACTTAGTCCTGATGGGCCTTCGATTCCACACCTCGTATGTGTTAAGGAACTTTCGAAAGTGAATAGCCAAGCCATTGCTTATGTTGTAAATAAAGGCCTACAGTCTTTATACTCAGGTAATATAGACGATTCTAAAGTTCTGTTGTTTTGTACTGATGCTGCCTCATACATGGTTGCTGCAGCTCCACTTCTTAAAACATTTTATCCTAACCTCACGCATGTAACCTGTCTAGCACATGGCCTTCACAGGGTTTCTGAAACAATCCGGAATGAATTTCCTCTTGTCAATTCGTTTATTTCTAACACAAAAAATGTTTTTGTAAAGCCCCATCCAGGATTTCAATATTCAGAGAGAACTTTCCAGATATCCCACTCCCACCTCAGCCGGTTGTTACACGATGGGGAACCTGGATTCAGTCAGTGGTGTATTATTCTAAGTATTTTAAAGAAGTGGTCACAGTTATTGATAAATTACCTTAAACTGATAGTGCAGCGTGTGTGAAAGCAGTGAAAGATTGTCTGAATGACTCACGAGTGAAAAACGATATTGCCTACATAACATCAAACTTTTCTTTCATACCTGCAAGCATTGAACAATTAGAACGTGAAAAACAATCTCTTTGTAGCCAAATAGCAATAGTAAAAGAAGCTCTGCTTTGGGCGAAACTGGGAAAAAAAGTTAAAAATAAGTGGGACAACGTAATAAATAAGAATGTAGGATTTTCATTGTTGGAAAAAGTATCAAGAGTGATATCGGGGGAAAGTGTAAATGTTCCAGTAAGTATTGATGTTTCTATTGTACCTAATTTAAAATTTGCGCTTCTCACATCAGTTTCGGTTGAAAGAAGTTTTTCTGCTCTCAAAATGATTCTCAGTGACAAAAGGCAAAGGTTAACTGTGGAGAATTTAGAAAAAATTCTGGTGGTGTACTGTGCAGATAATTATAATAAAGTCTGAGCATGGAACTGAATTTCAATAACTTAAAATGAGTAATCTTGATATCAATAATCATTATTTCATTAGTTTCAATATATTAAATTTGTGCAGCTCTGTTTATAAATATAATATAGTATTCTTTTTTAATCTTTAAACATACTTTTTTGTGTGTATTTTAGTGTATAACTAAAAATTTCAGTGAAAGAAATGAGTATGATACCTTGATGTGCCTAAAATGCCTATTTTCATAAAATAGAGCCTAATTTTACAAATTTTGAGCTTATTTTAGGCGCCTAAAACTGCAATTTTTAGTGCCTAAAATCCGATGTCTAATGATAACATTCAGAGCCATGTAGTTCTCTTTGTACGAAGTATTTGACTACCATTTCACACCAGTAGATGGAGTAAGAGCTATACTTGCTTTTGGCATTAAAATCTCTATTTCATAAAAAATGGTCTTTATTCACTTATCATTCTCAGGTCTTCAATTGTAATTGTAATAATTGTAATTATTGTAGTCTCCGCATTTGAATACGAGGCAAAAGCTAATTGGGATATCCTGATCTCTAAACCGGTCAAAAGCCCTGATAAAACTGATATTTAACCTTTGCTGTGAATTTCGGTGAAGTTCGGATGGTCTAATAATATTAGTCAAATTCATTCTCCTCACCTCCACGCTGGCCCCCCTCCCCCTGGGATCTTTTGTGATTCGAAAGAACGTACCATCTTTTGCTGAGGCATCACTGGTTTTTTCTTCTTTGTTCCTAAAATGGAGACATAATTCCTTTTTCAAAATAAACCAATATGCTATAACATAGTTCTTCTATGACAGTAATAAGTTACTCTTTTAAATTCGATGTTTTTCATTTTTAGTTTCATTTTACCTCAATTAATTTTAATGCCCAATCTGTATGCCTGTCTACTCATAATTTATTCATTTCGGAATATATATTATATTGCTTGCGCGTGTTAAATATTAGGTACAGTAATTTATTGACTAGTTTCAGCCTGTTGTAGGCTATCTTCAGAACTGGTTTGTGCTGGTCTTCATGTCTTTTGTTTGTGTTTTCTGTGGGGGTGTGTTTGTGTAGTGTAATGTGGAGTCAAAAAGTGTGTGTGTTCTGAAATTTAGTTGTGTGCTGAGAATTTCATGTGTATGTGTTTTTGAGTGCCTATATATTTCGTATTGTTCTAGTGTGTTTATTTTCTGGCTTTTCGGTTGAATATGTAGATCAGCACCAACCAGTTCTGAAGATAGCCCATAACAGGCTGAAACTAGTCAACAAGGTACTGTACCTAATATTTATCACGCTAAAGTAATCTAATACATATTCCAAAGTGATATAGTGTTAAAAGTTGTGTAATCAAGATATATATATATATATATATTTATTATTTATTTAATGTTCAATTTCAATTACAGACGAAATTCTCGGATGAGTTGAGATAATTATGTAATTAATTCTCCAAAATTACCTTTTGCTTCATTTAGAGACTACCTGAAGACCATTCGCAAAACAATTGAAGGGTTCAGAGCCATAGTGGGCCAAGCGCCATTTATTAAAAACGGAGAAAGCAAGGGTTAAAGTTAAGTGAATATCATAGTTTAATGAAGATTGACATATCATTTTGTTTTAATGTGTATAATTTATATTACTTGCTATATGTTTCCATTGAATTATGGTAATAACTTCATTTTAATCCTTGTTTTCTACGGTTTTCGTAAATGGCGCTTGGCCCACTATGGTTCTAACCCTTCAATTGTGCCAACGCTATGTAAACCTTAATAAATTCGTTTATAATCTATACCCGTGGTTCTCAAACGTTTCGAAGACGCGACACACTTTTGGGCGAGACTGTCTTTTTGTGACTACCATACTGATATTTAACCTCATTCGCAAAATACAAATGTTTTCTCAAAACCATTGGATTCCACCCAAAGGACGACAAAAACACAAGGATATAGTGCAACAATGACACGAAAAAGTGAAGTAAACATCATTTCTAGTACTTCAGACTATTACCACCGTGGTGTCGCAATGGTGAATTCCATCAAAGGAAAAGCGTTGCAAACTCGTATAGACTATTCTCAGCAAAATGTGTGAAGACATGAATTCGTTACGTGAAAATAATTTCACCACACGTAAGTAAGATGGCTTTCATAGGGTAGCGTTTTGAAAAGAGTTTTACAGGTACAGACCGATTATTTAATCCTGACAGCTCAGCGACGCGAAAGAGGGGAAGTAATAGGAGTAGCGGGGAGAGTTCCGGAGTAGAGATAAGGGCGAGAGGTCGGTAAAGGAATGCACTACAACTTAACTGTACTGGAAACATAACTCTATACCGCATGCGTGACATCCGATCGCTCTGACTCCAGGCGACAGACGAACCTGACTAACCCTTGGCGTAACTTAATGGACTCGCCTGATCCAGGCGCACATTATCGACGATTGCCAGGACTAAATAATCGTACTGTAAGAGCAGAACTTCGCATGTACCGGACTTAAGTTTGCAGCGTAACATGTCTTGTAAATTGCGAACTTAAAGCTAACGGTTCCGTAGATTCAATTCGCGCTGAGTGATATCTAAATTCAATCGAAATGAGAAGCCAATTTAATGTTACTTTGTTTATTTTAATCCTAAACAGCCGGTTATAATATGTACAATCCCCTTAGACTGATCTAAATGTCAGCTAAGTAATTAGTCAGGATTTTAACCCAAGACTTGAGACGTGAAGCCCGCTGGTCAGTTATTGTAACTTCGACGACAGCTAAACGAAAGAGGCTGAGTGGTTGGAAACACTCAGTTTTATTGAATTCTCCCAGGCTTGGGTCACGTGTCAATTCTGGTGTCAAACTTACTGTACCCCAACCAGGAGAAAATTTCAGGGGAATGAGATGCAGCAGGGTAATGCTGTGAATGAATGTTGATGTCATAAGATGTCATAAGGTCACACACACGTGGGTACACGCATCTCCATTTGCTAACTCTCAAAGCACAAACGATGACACTGATACACACATACTTATATTATCCTAGTTACAAAATTAGATCACGGTTAATCTCCTGGTCTTTTAATCCCTCCATACAGGAAATAACATATGCAGGAGACCGCATGTGTTTTAAACTGACGTTATAACGGAAATATTATCTATCTACTTCGCTCCAATAGATGACGCAATAGTAAGCACATTCCTTTCACGGTTAATCTCCTGGTTGGATAACAGTACTTAGTCTGACAGAAGAGGGGATCATGACGTTGTATATTGAAGCAGTAATTAGGAGAGGGAGAGACCGATTTATTAGCGAAGTGATATCTCCATATTTTTATTACATGTATTCGCGGGGATGTTCTGGCGACTTCGTTAGAATTAGCTTCCCCACACAGGTGTTTCGTCACTTGTCAGCATCGGACAGATTTAGGGCCACCTTGAGCGGGGTTTTCGTATAGAGACTCGATGAAGCATAAAAGCCGGAGTCGGACTAGACCCGTGGGAAAGATACTGCCAAGCTTGGGTTTTCCAAAGAACGGGTATTCTTGTGAGATATACAAACTAATTAGATGTTATGGGAAATCCAAAGTTTAAATTTAGAGATGACATATTTCGCGCCCAATAAGAAGAGATCTTGGTCCAGCTTATGAGGTCACTTTGGACCAATAGGGAATAGATTTTAGGCCAGTTAGTGACGTAGTTTTTAACCAATAGAATAGTTAGTTTTAGCGTAGGATAGGTTTTTATAAATAAGGGTGACGGGGAGCGGAGATAACGACTACTATTCCGCTTCGGAGCGGAGATCATCAAAACAACTTTACATCGTGTCGGCGGCCCTACATACAGGGCAGAATAACTACTTCGTTTGGTGTCGACAGGACTACTATTTCGCTTCGTGTCATAGTGTACTGGACAGAGTATTGAATTTGTAGTATCGGATAGAGCTTATTCAGAGCCGCCATAGAGTCGATACAGAAGTGCGACCAACGATTGAATTATATGTCAGCCGGAAATACATATTCTAGGGTTTACCAAGTGGATACGACAATAAACTTATAGTTTTTGAAGTTTACGCTGCCTTTTATTTAAGTAGCCGGCTTGGTATTATTCCCGACATCAACCTACACCACAACCGTACCTCGGCTACCCTGAGTGAATCTCACGCAACATCGAGACGCACCCACCCTCAAATGGCGTCCAACGTGGGAACTCAATAACGACTACCACCCACAATATTGATAGTCATGGCCATCCTACACGAGACCAGCTAGTGTGAACTGTGACTCGTATCCTTGTGAGGCGATAAGACGGATGACTTAAAGCATACTTGGGCATCGTGCCTCAATTGAGAATTTGTGCCTCACTGACCTTCACAGAGTTTATCGCTCTGAGTGACATCATCTTCACAGACCCCTTTCCTCCCTCACGTAGCTCCTAGGCGTGGGAAGGTTCTACTACATCAGTTATCAGTATATCAGTTTCATAAGCATTATCAGTGGTGGCATAATGGCATTATGAAAGCAGTGTGTACGCGTTAGAAAACGATTATTTCATGAGAAATGGGAGGAAGAGTTTTTTTTGCTGTTAAGAAGGGGAGAACATACGATGTATGTTATGCTCGAAAATCCTATTAGGCATTAATAAATGTAATATACAACGACATTACTCCTTATGTCATAAAGAACATGCTGAATTAGAAGATAAGACAAATTACATGTTATTTTTCGTACTATTCCGAATAAAATTTATGATCTTAACATTTTCATAATATACTAAATACGACATTATACCTTAAACATGCTGCATTAAAAGGTATAATACGAGGAATTAAATGTTGTTTGTACGCATTATTTCCAAAAGAAATTTATAAAAAAATATATCAAATGTGCGTAATATATGATTTTCTGAAATTATTTTAGGTCGAGAACGTGCAAATCTATTAAGTAATCTTGAGAAACGTCAGAATATTCAAGAAAATAACCCTTCGTTACTCGCGTTAAATTTCGTAACGCCAGTACTCACCTGGATTACAATGGTAATACACATTTGTTTTTGTTTGCAGACATGGTTTAAACATTGCAATTAGATTTAAATGTTAAGAAATATATTGTTTTCAGTTATTACAGTAATGAGAATGGATATGTTGCGCATAACGGAACGTATTAAATATAAATATTAATAATGAAACGTATTATAGTACACAAATTGCATTCAAGTGACATGTTTACATAATGTTTCCACACTGGACGTGTCTATGAGTCATAATTTATTGTTGCACCATAGTTATGAGTTAGTTCACTATCATCATAATTATGTAGGTTATCTAGAATTGTTGCTCCTTCGCTGTTTGAAGGTCACCCGATCTCTTGATGTAAACTCTCCCACAGGAAACGCAAGTTCACTACTGCTGACCTTTGTTACGTCATATTTGATAACTAAATACCTCACTCAGGGGTGTAGCAATGAAAAAATTCAGGGATGTAACAATCATTCACACTTAACATATAATATTTTACAGATGTTTTTGCAGTTCAGATTTAACGCACATGATAGCCTAATCTACATCTGATTCAATTATCTAAGTAGGCCTACGCATTTCTTCCATACAGTTCAAACAAATTACATGTTTAGTAAGTCAAAGAAAATAGAGGCCAGCGTCGTGAATTTCTGCTTACATCATAGGCTGAGCATAACTGTTCCAGGACATTCACAGCACATTTAGTTCTATTATAAAATGATATTATTTCATGTTTCTAGCTGCCTCCCGTTTCCTCATCCATTGCCTTATCATAATGCATGGTTGATATTGCTAACAGTGTTTTTTTTCTTTGGTACATACGAAATAATTGTGCAGCGTTCATTGAATCCAAACAATGTACTGTTAACTTGCCTGTCTTAGTAGTTGTGAAATGAGGAGGGATTTCTCTTTTGTTTTCTTTCTATGTTCCTACAAGTGTAATTTTGTCATTTTCTAGAAGATCTAAACACAGAGGTATGCTCATGAAACAGTTATCGGTGGTCACATTTCTTCCTGTTCCTTTGATGGAATGAACCAGCCTCTTCACCACTGCATGTGCACTGTTACTTCGGTGAAATGGACAGTCTGGTTGAATACCAGCATAAATTTCCAAGTTATGAGTGTAATATGTTTTCACATCCACCTTAGCAAAAATTTTGATCCAACATTTTGTTGGTTTAGTAGGTATATACTCTTCATGGGACATCGTCCTCTGAATGCAACCAACTGCTCGTCTATAGTTACATATTCGCTTGGACTACAGCACTTTTGTGAGTTCTGAACAAATAACTCTAATACTTCACGTATAGCAGCCAATTCATAAATTTCTTTCCTTTCCTTTTGTCATAAATGTTATCAAAGAGTAGACATCGTAACAAAAATTAGAATCTATTGTAGGTCATTGTCAGGTAAATTGACTCTATTCCTGTGCTATTTTTATCCCATAGTTCTCTTACGTTCAGTCTTCCCGATTTCAAGGCGTCAGCAAAATACAAAATACCCAAGAGTGCCTCAATTTCTACGTCATTTGTTAATTTGCAATCTCTGTCACGTCCGTAATTACGCTTCACTTTTTCAATACAAATATTAGTACCCTTACAATTACATTGATTATTATCTGATCAATAAAGCAGTCAAAACTCTCTGTGTGGGTCCGCGCAATTCTTGCAGCCCTTTTAGGGCTCGATAAATGAATCACTATATTTTGTGCTCGTCTTCTCCCTCGTTGAGCTACTGGTTCTTCCTGCCAAATTGTAGTCTTTTTTCTATCCGTATAGCAGTTTCCATCATTTATAGACATTAGTCTTTCATCATCACCACCACCATGATCATCATCATCATCATCATCATCATTGTCTTGTTCTGAATTAGAATCGTGAACTTCATTCTAAAGATCTCCCCTGTTGCTTTCATCATCACTTTCATTTCCAATGCCATCATCCATATCTTCATCCAGCCATTTGCAAATGTTGTTTGTAGTTTCCGTACCCATTGGAGCAAACTGCGAAGAGGATGGAACGATGTCACACATTTTTTCATAAACTTACTGCATTGCATCACTTATAACCATATTAAAAACTATTTCACTTACCTGAACAAAAAACTGACGTCAGTACTCGCGTGGATTACAATGGTAATCCACTCGGAAAAATTGTGCATCACTTTATAAAACTTCGTATAACTTTCCAAAGGGTTGCGACAAATACGTCTAAACACCAGTAATGCCTCACTTAGACTGTGACGAGAAATTGCATTGACGCTCAACTACGCAGTGCTGCAGGCAGTGACGTAATAGAGGATTAAATATCAGTGGATTACTATTGTAATCCACGCGAGTACTGAAGGGATAAACGTAGACAACGTGATGGAATATTATTGGCTAGTTACGCAATTTCTCGCCTGTGACTTAAATCAATTCATTGATGGAGAAATAGTAAAGAGGTTTATGATTAAAGCTGCCGAATTAATTTGCCAAATTGAACAAAAGTTTTCGAGTTTTTCACGTTAACCAAGCGCTTTCCTAATAATTCGCCACTGACCGCCTTAGCGATTACGATAAGGTGACGCAGGTCACAGCAGTTTATATTTCCCATCCTACTCTGCCGTCTCCTCTCCTAGTAAACAAACTATTTCAAATCGAGTGCCTCACGCAACCGAAAATTGTGCCCATCTCTGACTTTAAAGTCATGAGTTATTTTCTTAGTGATAATTCCCAAACAGTATATGACTGGCTACATTGTGAAGCTATATGGACCAGACTGATTCTTACCCGTGTATTACAATTATAGTAATATTAAATTATTAGAACCCTAGGTTTTGGGCCATTGGGGCTCTTAGTTCGACCACTGGGGTCGGGATACATAATTCCGGTACATACAAGACGAGAAATCTGAATATGCAAACATATTTCCCAATTCTCTTTGGTTTCTTAGATTGT
Organism: Periplaneta americana; assembly: GCF_040183065.1. Taxonomy (NCBI): domain Eukaryota; kingdom Metazoa; phylum Arthropoda; class Insecta; order Blattodea; family Blattidae; genus Periplaneta; species Periplaneta americana. Next base: position 117,704,459 of record NC_091127.1, read on the forward strand.
TTTTCTTGGTGATATTTTCGAACACTTAAACAATCTGAATAGTAGTTTGCAAGGCCAACATGAAGCGTTCAGAACTATAGTGGGCCAAGTGGCATTTACAAAAACCGTAGAAAACAAGGGTTAAAATGAAGTTATTACCGTAGTTCAATGGAAACATATAGCAAGTAATATAAAGTACAGTATACACATTGAAACTAAATGATATGTCAATCTTCATTAAACTACGGTATACACTTAACTTTAACCCTTGCTTTCTCCGTTTTTAATAAATGGCGCTTGGCCCACTATGGCTCTGAACCCTTCATATGTTAACACAATAATACCTAGAGATAAAACAGACGGATTTATAATGCAACTTGATTTCTGGTCGACATCAAATGCCAAAAATAAATTTTATTCATTCCAGTCATTGAAATAAGTACCTACTGATAGAATGTTTAAACTAGATCATTTTTTTCGGAGAGCGTAGACCAGTTTTGAATCCAAAGAATGCAAGAAAACTTCGAACTTGCAAACGTAGGCCTACGTAGGCTTACTTAGGTCTTAATTCTTTTTATAATATTTTTAACCTCGTATTATGCAAGATAACTTTTTTTTCTTGTCTATGATCATTGAACAAGTAAACAAAGCGAGAAATTTTGTTGAAATTGAAAAGTGATATCATTTTATGGATTGAATACGTAACCAAGATTTGATAAGCTACTTTCTGAAAAATAGGCACAATTGAAGGGTTCAGAACCATAGTGGGCCAAATGTCATTTACTAAAAACGTAGAAAGCAAGGGTTAAAGTTAAGTGAATACCACAGTTTAATGAAGATTGACATATCATTTAGTTTTAATGTGCATACTTTATATTGTTTGCTATATAATTCATTTAATTATGGTATTAACTTAACTTTAACACTTGTTTTCTCCGTTTTTAATATATGGCGCTTGGCCCACTATGGCTCTGAACCTTTCAATTTTAACATTAATTATTTTTTACTTTACAACTACTAAAACATTTTTTTCTTATGTTCAACTTTGTTTATATTCATGCTTCTAAATACAAAATAAATGTGTAAATTAAAAAGACTGTTTTTTATTTTTAAAATTAACTCTCTACCTCTTTCAACTCCCTACACGACTCCCACTATGGGGATTACTAATCTATATGATATGCCAAAGCTTCTCAAATATTTTTTTATAATGACGCCCCTCTTCTCTTCACATTATTTTATTCCGGCCTCTTGGTCTAAGGTGTAGAGTAGGGTGTAGAACATAGACCTAGTAATGTGATATTTGGCTGGTACCAATTTAAAAACAAAACAATTTAATTAGGTTTTTATTTAAAGGAAAAAAATTCGGATATTTAAATTCTCATTTTATTATTATTATTATTATTATTATTATTATTATTATTATTATTATTATTATTATTTTCGCAGCTCCCCATTAACTACTCTTCGGTCCCTTACAAGACCTTGGCCTTCTGGCGATATGCAGTTTGGATCTGGACGCTCAGTGTAAAGTGTACAATGTACATACATCCGGTGAATAATCATGACAGACAGGAAATCTATTCTTGGAAGTGATTCTTTGTTTTTAATGATAAGTATTCATAACATTCCTTCTCTTCAAGACTCTGCTGTGACTGGATCGTACATACAAAGCACTGGTTCTGGTACTATCATAGTCTAGTATATACAGTCACGAAGCTCAATACGTAGTAAATATGCATCCATAGATAGTTGCTAACCACTAGGATCGCTAATATCGCCTCATTACAGACAATGCGAAATATTACCGGCACAGTCTATTGTTCCTAGCACCCTCACAACTCAAGCTTCGTATATATTAGACTGTAGTTCTTCTATTGTCATGAAGACAAGGATTCAATTCACTATGAAAAAAATTATAATCTCCTCTTCGTACTTGTGTTTCTGTTCATCTTTGGACATCCAGCAATTTCCTTCATTTGTACCCTTTCTACATTTAATTAATTCATAGGTTTTTTTTTCTTATTTCTTAATCAGTATTTATTTATTTATTTAGGTTCTGCCTAAGGACAGATCCTTCACTGCAAATCCTGCTAATCTTTCCTATTTTCTGACTTCCTGTTTGTCTCCGCACATGATCCATATATCTTAATGTCCTCTATCATCTGATATCTTCTTCTACCCCGAACTGTTTTCCAGTTCACCATTCCTTCCAGTGCATCCTTCAGTTAGGCACTTTCTTCTCAATCAGTGACCCAAGGGTCTGACATTTTTAGCGTAAATACAATATTCCCTTCGTTTGGGATCCATTTCCGAAAAAAACATGAAGACACATAACATATTAAGACCTACCATAATCATTCCAGTTACTAATTCAAAAGAAGAATAAATACGGAAACATAAGATTGCAGGGTACGAAAGTTTCTCAACCCGGATGAGCAATTATTGGTTTATTTCAACCGTACCCTGTGATTGTGCTAATTACTGCATTGTAATTTTTCTTGATCACATGCAGATCTTCGGACACCTTCTGTCAATTAATTTTGTTTTGTGCGATGAAAAACCCATTAATTGGAATCTTATTTTCGCGATCGCTTACAAAGTGTTTCTCTTAATGATCGATTTTCATCATGGCGCATCGTGGAGACTGGGATTCCCCAGGGTTTTAGTTTAAAGGCCTCTTCTATTTTCAATATATATATATATATATATATATATATATATATATATATATATATATATATAAATGATATCTCAGAGGCAACGACATAGTCGGTTAATGAGGCAGTAGAGCATGTGGACAGCTTCAAATACTTGGTGCGTACTATAAGCAGTAACATGAGCTGCTGCCAGGAGTCAAAAGAAGAATAGCAATGGCACAGGAAGTTTTAATAGAAAAAGGAGCATCTTCTGCGAACCTCTGGAAAAAAAAATAAGGAAGAGACTAGTGAAGTGCATTGTCTGGAGTGTGGCATTGTATGAGGCAGAAACGTGGACATTACGAAGTGAAGAGAAGCGAATAGAAGCATTGAAATGTGGATATGGAGAATAATGGGACATGTGAAGTTAACAGACAGGATAAGAAATGAAACTGTATTGTAAAGATTGAGTGATGAAAAAATGTTGCTGAAACTGATCAGGAAGAGGAAAAAGAATTAGTTAGATCACTGGCTGAGAATAAACTGCCTACTTAAGGATGCACTCGAGAGAAGATTTCGGGGCACAAGAAGATATCAGATGGTAGAGACATTAAGATATATGGATCACATGAGAACACAAAAAGGAAGGCACAAAATAGGAAAGATTGGAGAAAACTGAGTTTGCAGTGAAAGACCTATCCTTAGACGGAACACTATAAATGAACGAATGAATGAATGAATGAATGAATGAATGAATGAATGAATGAATGAATGAATGAATGAATGAATGAATGAATGAATGATGTTAGTGAAGAATACAATGCTTGCAATTCTGCGTTGTGTAACTTCCTCCAATCTCCTGTAACTTCATTCCTCTTAGCCACAAATATTTTCCTGAACACCTTATTCTGGAACATCCCTAACCTCTGTTCCTCTCTCAAAGTGAGAGTCCAAGTTTCACAACCATACAGAGCAACCGGTAATATAACTTTTTTATAAATTCTAACTTTCAGTATCTTATGTTCAGGTTTGTAACAAGCTATTTTTTACGGTGATGTGTTGTCAGCCCTTCGACCAACAACCCCCAAGCTGGAGGAGCACTCCTTACCGGTTGTCTGCGACTACTTATTCAATATATTCGTAGCTGCCCTCAATATGCGGAGGCCGTCTTCTCTGAGAACGCGCCATGTTGTGGTGATAGGAACTCACAATACATGGAAACATCTTGCAACGTTTTCAAAAACTCGTTAATGATATTCGTTCACATTCTAGAATGTTACAAATTTAAGTTTTACAAGTTTCCTCATTAATACAGTTTTGGCACCTGTTAGTTAAAAAATACTGAGTGGTCAATATAATATTTTTCTAGCACATCATTTCCTGATAGTAATGATACCAAGGGCATATGTCGACACATAAATCGCTAATACCGACAGAATATTAGAAAATAAGACTTAAGGCAAATTGAGCATTTTACTGTAAGTATTATGACTTGTACTCCACCCAAAAAGAAATCCGTATTACCAAATGAAAACTGAAGTATTTTCTTTTTAATAACGTAACAGAAACTAAAAATTGTAAAGAGAAAGTGACCTACGCCTCTTTGACCACATACCGAAGATTGATGAAAATAAAAATAAAAATACAATTTTTACTTTATACACTATTCTTTAGACCTCCTTAGAGGTGCAATTGAATTGACTGACGCAGCTTATAACATTAAATTTACTGGCATGTTTAAGTACTCTAAGTAATCCAGTACTTTCGCTGATCCGGCACTCCCCTGTGCAAGGAATGGCCGGATTAGCCAGAGTTTACTGATACCTATTGGAAAGCTTTGCAAGCAACAACAATCTTTCTTCCAGTATCTCTAAAAGGGGATATGTAGCAAACAATTTTTTTCATATGGAAATATTATGCATTGATATTTATTCACAATCAAGTCCGCCGTTGTGGCTGAGGGATTAGCGAGTCTAACTCCGAACCAAGCGGTCCCGAGTTCGATTCCCTCACTCCTATGGGTGAATATCAGGTAACTTTATCAGGCGATTGAAACCCCACTCATCTTCGCCACTTCCTTTCCTCCCCATCATCCTTTCAAATCGTCCCGTTTCTGGTTTTTCAGATCACTCTACAGGCGGCCTCCCGGAACTACTGGCTCTCTCGACCGGCCTCCGTGGATATGTAGCTAAGCGACATTGGATGCCTTCTGCAACGAGCACTCGAGACGGACCTATTCGGAGGAGGAGTTTCGCCTCGGACTGACAGGGGGGCCTTGGGGAAAGTTGCCGAAGCAGGAATGGTATATGGATTTCTGTTGGCTGTAGGGACCGGTCTTTAGGGATTCATGTGGTTGGGTTGGTGCGCGTAGGAGATCTATGGCACGCAACTCATTCCATATCAAGGGTTATCGCAATAGAGCTCAACAGGTCGCAGTGCTGGGCCATTCGTGCCCCTCTCACTTAAATTCCATTCCATTCCATATTCACAATCAAATATATCCGATACGTAAAGTTCACGAAGAATGTATATGGATTTTCGGCTTTCCTCTTCAAAAGTTCGAACGTTTCTTCAATTGAACTGCGAAAATCGGAGACTAGTGGTCAACAAGCTTGGAGCTCACACAAACAATTTTTTCTGAACCCCAATAATTTCCCTTGCAAGGAAGAGCTTTCCCGAAGGCTGACCATACTTTCTTTGAATGGAAGTGGGACTTTAACTACTTTCTTTAGGAATAAAGTGGGACACCATGTTTTTCTAAAATGCAGTATTTACTTGATTTAAATTTAATCTTAAGGCGGATACACATACCAAAATGAAACGTAAATAACACTAAAAGAAGGAACAAATGCTTATAATTTCAAATTATACTTGTTAAAAATAGTATTATAGCAATAAGAGCAAAATAAAGGTACCGTACATTCAAACTTATTAATATTTAGCTCAAGTCAGAAATTAGGCTGCTAAGGGGTTTATTTACTGTCTTTACTCCAATCATACTTAGCAGAAGTTGCTATTGCATTCAGAAATTCAGAAAATTTATTTTCAAGCTCTTCTGTAAATTTACATTGTCTCTTTGGCTTCGTTATCAGGCGTGAAACACAGTTATAATGTTTACTAATCGTATAAACACGCATTAAATTGATTAAAATCCTAGTTGAACTTGACAACTGAACAAAAAAAAATGTAAAAATCTGGAATATTATCATTGTATCGATAAAGAAAACAGGTAGTAGCAATCTAAAAATTGCATCATTAATAGACACAATCTATAGCATAAACAGTATGCAAATATTACTTACTTATGGCTTTTAAGGAACCCGGAGGTTCATTGCCGCCCTCACCCGCCATCGCATCGGTCCCTATCATATCCCACCTCCCTCAAATCCATTTTAAAATTATCCTGCCATCTACATCTCGCCCTTCCCAAAGATCTTTTTCCCCTCAGCCTTTCCAACTGACACACTATATTTATTTTACGTCTCATTCATTTAGCTTTATTTCGATCCAAATCTCCAGTATGGAATTTTAGGATGGGGAAAAGCTTGTAATTCTTACCTCATTCCACTAATACTTATTCAGAAAATAATAATTAAAATATGCCTTAATAAACTAACTGATTACTCATCCGAGCTTTTGTTCACTGATTTTAATGCTTTGAAAATTAAACAAATTTATTATATTGTCTTATTAAACTCCATACATAAAAATCACAATAAATTCAAATTGTACCATAATAAATATGGAACTAAAAAATTCCATTTTCTACGACTAGAAGAACCAAAGTGTTTCACAAGCACAGCTCTTAGCCATGGTACCGACTTTGGCCCAAGGTTATATAATAAAATAATTGAAAAATACTCAAATTTGGAAAATTTTAGTATCAGAAGTTTAAAAAATAGCGTAAGGAATTTAATTTTTAAAGAATATATATTGATTTAATATGTATATGTATTTGTATGAGTTAAATTGTTAAAATTGAAATTGTATTTTTTAAAGTTACTTTATTCCTATAATTTTTTTTCCTTGACCTACTTTGTGTCAAATAATTATCTTTGTTTGTGTTAAGTATGTGTTTAGATAACTCCCTGAGCACGAGTTTTTACTCCTTCAGGGAAGAATTAAGACTGTATCTTTGTACATGTTATTTTACTAACAATAAACAATAATAAACTTATGCATTTCTGGATTCGTCCATACGTGCTACGTGCCCTGCGCATCGCAAACGTCTGGATTTAATGTTTCTAATTATGTCAGGGTCCCGCGCCGTGTCGTCGTGGTCTAAGGCACCCTGCCTAGAACTCGCGTTACGGAATGCGCGCTGGTTCGAGTCCTCATGGGGGAAGAAATTTTCTCATGAAATTTCGGCCAGTGTATGGGACCGGTGTCCACCCAGCATCGTGATGCACTTGAGGAGCTACGATAGGTAGCAAAATCCGGTTACGCAAACCAGATATAACGGTTGGGGGGGATCATCGTGCTAACCACACGATATCCATTCTGGTTGGATGATCGTCCACCTCTGCTTCGACATGTGGGCGTGAAGCCAGCAGCCGGACGGTCGGTCTTGGCCCTTCGTGGACTGCAGCGCCACGGATTATTATTATTATTATTATTATTATTATTATTATTATTATTATTATTATTAATTATGTCAGGTGAAGAATACAATGCGTGCAGTTCTGCGTTGTCTAACTTTCTCCATCCTGTAAATTCATCCCTCTTAGACCCAAATATTTTCGTAAGAATCTTATTCTCAAACACCCTTAATCTCTGTTCCTCGCTCAAGGTGAGAGTCCAAATTTCACAATCATACAGAACAACCGGTAATATAACTATTTTATAAATTCTAACTTTCAGATTTTTTGACAGCAGACTAGACGACAAAAGCTTCTCAACTGAATAATAACAGGCATTTCCCATACTTATCCTCTGTTTAATAATTTGCAAGTATTATATGTAAAATTTGTCGGCATACTTGTAAAAAGTTTGTAACTTGCAAACTTACGCCAAAAATCGGGACGAAAGTCTCTTTATTGAAAAAATGTCGACACAGATTTTTCAAGGCTCAAAACGGGACAATCCTGATTAATGGGGATGTTTGGACATCCTACTTCCGTGTAACTTCTAAGTGTTTCTACTCCTATTACCTCCATTTACTCATTCATTGGTGTGACATAAGAATGCCTGCGCCACAGCTTTCAGTTTCTCACAAACAATAACATCATCTTCTCGAGGCGAAATGTCTATCGTTTGGCGGGAAACAGACGGCCAAATAGACTACAGTAATTCGTATATAGGCCACTTATGTATGAAGGACGTGACAGAATGTAGGAGGAAAAACAGTTTGCGAGTGTATCGATGTAGGGGAGAAGGCATCCTGAGAAGTGGGGGCATAGGAAGTTTCTGAGCTGGTTCCCGCTGTATAAATAGGATGGCAAGTAATGTGTGTTTAAATCTCATTGTAAAATTAGGTGCTGTCAGGGTTCTTGTGTATGTACCTACGCAAGAAGAAATTTCTACCTGTCGAGACGTTTATGGTACAATATTTTTCAATTTTAAGGTATGTTAATAATGACAATCATTAGATTACGTAACTTTATGCACTAAAAATCCTGAAAATATGAATGTAACTATGTAGCAGACAGAACTGTTGAAATATGCGCTAGAAATGAAAATGTATGCAGTAAAAATTAGCCTTCAGAGGTTTATTTGGTTTAATAATATGACATAAACGAAAATAAATTAAAGTAAAAATTGGGGGTATTGGTGCATGTAATTCATACAACCCCTCTTTTCTTTAAATTCAGTTTTCCGTAAGTTAAGATTTAGTACCGTAGAAGAGGCTAAAGTCGATCAAAATTTTGCAATTTTTTAAAATGATAATGAGCTTATGTAATGGAGCGAAGTTCCTCAGAAAATAGCATTTTGTATCGTCATATCCTTCACTTATGATGACACGTTACAAGAAGTGAATTATAATCTATCAAAGTCTGATTTTTTTTACTTGTAATCGAAGTTGCCTGCTTAAGTAGGGTAAAGTCGATCACCATTGAATTTTTAGTTAAAGATCGATTTTAAAATATTGCGGAGTAAAGTCGATCACTGTTTATGTTTGTAAAACCCAAATTAAATGTATTACATATATTTAATTGTTATAAGGGGTATAAAAAGCAATAATAATCTACAATATATGCCTATAGGATTATATAGTGTATCTTTTGTTACTGGGTTCATACAATTCGATACAATTAGGCCTATAGGTCTCCACTGTACAAACGTGACTATGATTGCCAACTTATGAAACATAAAAACACATTTTAATACTTCACATACCAAGAAACAGAGATTTAAGAATTCAGTATTTACATTGAAATACCACACTTAAATTATAATCTAAAATGCTATTCAACATTGCTTAGGTTTATGTCAGATGTCATTTGAAATCTTCTCCTTCTAATGTCACTTTAGAAACTACGTTGTTCCCATCGTCAGGTACAGAGGGGTATACAAAACACGTTCCTTTGGCAGTGCTTCTCTTACGCAAGAAATTCACTATAATTTCGTCTTCCTCTTTTCCCCACTATCCCATCAATATAAGCTATACTATGACACTTTCTGTTTATAAGTGTTAGTTGGAGATATTCCGATGAACAATTTATTCTTCCTGCTGGTCCTATCTGCTTCGAGTAGGTCGAGGCATGATCGACTTAACCCTATAAAGGTACAAGTTTTCTTAAAATAATAAGTTTCAATACTAACATTTACGAACTGTAAAACTATTATTTCAGGATACAAACTCAACGAAAAGTACTTGCGTATACTTCCTGTCTCCTTTCACTGCTGACGATAATTAAGAGTTTGTAAGACTTTGTTTTCGTTTAAAAGAAAAAGTTGAGAATAACAATTTTCACTTCAAAGGTAATTACACTGTGTTCCCATTGTTGGCATGCGCAGGCTTTTTGTTGTCACTGTCGCTTACATTTGCAACGTCAGGCAATGAAGTCAGCATAACAAAATTTTAACAAGTAAGTGAGAGAAAATATAATTTCCAATAAAAATCGCAAATGATCGATTATACCCCCACTGATTGACTTTACCCTCTTCTACGGTACAATAAAGTGCATTTTTCTCTGAAACTACTGAATCAGTTTTCATGAAATTTTTATAGTGTTTTGTGTAGCATACTCGTATGATCTACAATGTATACCTATGGGTTATGAATATCACACACATAACATGAGGAAAATATATACATTGAAAGAAATGGTGGAAACTGTTAAAGTATAATATTTTTTCTATTTCAATAAATGTGAAATATTTAACTATTGGTTTAGAATTTAGGTCTACAATAAACATTACTTGAAAACTTAAAAAAGTACAAGGGATATGAGTTAAAATTGTAACAAGTAATGTGAACTTAAAGATAGAGATACATTTAGCAAAGAGAGAAAACAGGTTATCAGTTAGGGCCTTTCATTGCACTCGGATACGAAACTAATTAGTTTTCTTTTATACCACTGAATTCAGAATGATTGTGTAATATGACAATATTTATTCCACTCTGAACACTAAAAGCCTAGAAATGTTGAACTAAACTTTTGTACTGAAATGCTTTAATCACACAAGGATCACTATCCAGTTCCCTTAAATGCCGAGAATGATCTCTTGACATGACATGATGTGGCTGGTGCATATTTGCAAGCAGAAATGTTTCGAATTTCAAAGACTGTTTCACATTTTTCACTAAGGATTTTCAACAATTTGAAACATTTCTTCATAGCCAGGATTATTCTCTAACACACGCTTAAATTTTGCAGACAATTCTTTACCTCGTGATCCAGAACTGCTGCCAGTGAGTCTTTTGTCTTTTCAACAGTTTTGTGATCTCAACAATACGTGACTGTGTTGTCGTAGGTGTCTAAATACATTCACTTTTGTTTCGACGAAATCAAAATAAAAGTCTTAATAACATGGACGACGCGTATTTTCGACCTGGCTCCTGAAACATTACACTTACATGGGTAGTATGTAACTTACACAGAGCTAGCCTTTTTTAAAGAGAAAACCGACCCAGCTTCTAGACACAATTAGTATCCATTGTCTTCGTAGCAATTTAATGTTCTCAACAGTAATTAACTACATACATAAGTGTTCTGCCTACGGGTACGTCTTTCACTGCAAACCCAGCATTCTCCAATCTTTCCTATTTTCTGTCTTCCTCTTAATCTCCGCATATGATCCACATTATCTTAATATCGTCTGTCATCTGATGTCTTCTTCTGCCTCGAACTCTTCTCCCGTTCACCATTCCTTCCAGTGCATCCTTCAGTATGCAGTTTCTTCTCAGCCAGTGACCCAATCAATTCCTTTTTCTCTTTCCGATCAGTTTCAACATCATTCTCTCTTCACCCACTCTTTCCAAAACAACTTAATTTCTTATTCTGTCTGTCCACTTCACATGTCCCATTATTCTCCATATCCACATTTCAAATGCTTCTATTCGCTTCTCTTCACTTCGTCGTAATTTCCACGTTTCTGCCTCATACAATGCCACACTCCACACAAAGCACTTCACTAGTCTCTTCCTTAGTTCATTTTCTAGAGGTCCGCAGAAGATGCTACGTCTTTTATTAATAAAAACTTCGTTTGCCATTGCTAGCCTCCTTTTGACTTCTGGCTACAGCTTATGTTATTGGTTCATAGTACACCCCAAGTATTTGAAGCTGTTCACTGGCTCTATTGCCTCATTTAGAATTCGCAAGTTTACCTTCTTTATTTTTCTTGCGACAACCATGATCTTCGTCTTGTTTGCATTTATCCTTATCCCATACTGCTCACAGTTGTTATTTAGCTCCAGTAGCAATCCCTTAGTATCGTCTCCTCTTCTGCTAACAACACCATATCATCAGCAAATCTTATGCACTTTATTCTTCTTCCTCCTACTTTTACCCCTCCCATGTTCTGAAAACAGTTCTTCTTCAGCAAATCCTCCAAGTAGGTTTTGAACAGGATAGATCATAAAGGGCATCCTTGTCGTACTCTCCCTATTTCACTTCCTTCAGACATTTCTTCTTCTGTCCTAACTTTGATTCGTTGTTTCATATATAAGTTACTGAACAGCCTCCTGTCTTTCCAATCCACACTTTTTTTTTCGGGATGTCCATCAGTTTGTTCCAATCCACTCTGTCAAACGCCTTTTCTATGTCCACAAATACTATATACACTTCTTTATTCTTCTCTAGGTATCTTTCGTCTATTGTTCGTAGTATCCAATTGCATCCCTTATACCTTTCTTTTTCTGAAGCCAAATTACTCTTCTTCCAACTGTCCTTTCATCTTAGAATATAAACGTCGATTCAGTATTCGCAGGAGAAACTTCGCCGAGTGTGGTATCAGGTCGATAGTCCTGAACTCCTTACATTTCTTGGCATTGTTTTTCTTCGATATTGGAAGTAACACCACAGTCTAGTAGCCTATATACAGCCACGAAGCATGAGTTGTTGAGGTTGCTAGGAACAATAGACTGTGCCGGTACTATTTCGCATTGTCTGTGATGAGGCGATAGTAGCGATCCTAGTGGTTAGCAACTATCTCTGGATGCATATTTCCAATGTATTGAGCTTCGTGACTGTATATACTAGACTGGTAACACTGTCTTCGTAAAATCTTAAGGCCATTCGCCTTTCTCATATATTTCGTTGCATGAAGCAAGAATTTCACTAACTCAATGGGTAATTAACTAATTAATGGTTTTATTTCTCACATAATTTTTGTATTTCTTGGAAATTATTCTTATTTTCAACGAAGAGAAATTTTGAAATTAGATAATAAATCAAGAAAAACAAGAAAAGATGTTAATATATGCATTTTAATATGAAAAATAAAAATACATATGTATTTAAAAGAAGAAAAACCTTCGAAATATGTATATATGCAAAATAAAGTTAGCTTCATGCAAATCTAGGTTTCAGGTAAAGCTCCCTGTGAAGTCGACTTGAACAAATTGTTTAAGTTGGCTTAATTCGAACGTAAAAACCATGACCGGTAATCATTCACTTTTACTCTTCCAATATGGCTGTGACCATCACATATTTAAACGTTATCAAGTTTGACTAAAAATGTGACTGCGAATTCATCGAATCTCTATAATTGCATGAAACGTTTATGCTGTTCGTGATTTTTATTGTGAGTATAGTTAGGAATGAATGTCCTTGCACTATTATCCGAAGTATTAGCAGGAAATATTGGAGAATGCTGGGTTTGCAATGAAAGACTTACCCTCGGCAGAAAACTATGAATGGATGAATTCCATTATGATCTAGACGTTTAAAAAAAAGCGAATATCTTGCGAACCTACTGTCACTGAAAGAAATCTCTCTAGAATCTCTATACAAATGTTCTAGGCTTGTCTCAATTCTTTCTTACCCATAGGCTTACTATAAAAAGATAAATCGCATAATGAATGCTTATGCATAGAAACATAACGTTTACGTAATTAATTTGGAGTGTTACGCTTTATTCCTAGAGAGAGACAGTAGCTTATATCACTCTGACTTGGGGGGGGGGGTTGTCCCCTAAGTCTCCCGTATCTTCACCTATAAATGAAAGTGTGTTTGGCAATTTGTATAAAATATTAATATTATCACAGTCTAGTATATACAGTCACGAAGCTCAATACGTAGTAAATTTACATCCATAGATAGTTGCTAACCACAAGGATCGCTACTATCGCCTCATTACAGACAATGCGAAATAGTAACGGCACAATCTATTGTTCCTAGTACCCTCATAAACTCAAGCTTTGTGACTGTATATACTACACTGTGATATTACTTTTAATTACTATCTTTATACTTCTCACATACAGGGACATCATTTTATTTTTACTTGCATTTTTATTGTACCTGCATTTCTGAATGTACTTCACTCCCACCCCTTCACTAATGTCCTTGCTCCCGTCGGACACACAAACTTACGGCCGCTGTTGCATTCGAAATCTTCAAGCATTGAAGTAAACACTGCATAGTATAGTGTTTTTCATAAATATGATTGCGTTTTCTATAGAAGAAAGAACCTATATTGATAATATCGTACTAAAAAATTATATTCAAGAAACGATAAATTCAATTTCAGAGAATATGCTTCAAAATGTTTTTAATAATATGCGTACTGAATTGAAGCCTGCATTGTAATGAACGGCAACCATTTTTAAGCAACTTGTTTAAAAATTCAGATTAGCTTTTTTTTTTAATTGAGGTAGCTAGAAGCAAAGGAATGCTAGTGACATTTGTAATAACATGAGTTAAGTGCATCCAGTGTAAGCTAAAGTATCTAAAATTTTAGTGGTAAAGGGAATTTTAATCGCATCACACATTAGAATTTAAATAAAAATTTCACCGATTTTACGAAAGCTTAAATATTTAAACCCCATTTTCTCAAAAGTAACTTAAGTGCACTTATAGTCCTTTACTTATGACCCCCTCAATTTAAATGCACTCTCTATATTGTATGTTAACACCAATAATTAATATGCTAAATAAAGTAGATATTACATAACGAACATAGCCGCCTGAAAAGTTGAGTTTTTGAAAAAAAAAATGTTACTACTCTACTGTATTTTGATAAATTCCGTAAAAGTGATGATCAAACTGAAAATCGTAATATCGTATTTCCCTACAACATAAATGGATACACTACTTTTCTCTCCTTCTATACTAGTAAAATGATTTGTTTGCATATTGCACTAGTAACATCAAACTTCTGTAATGGAAGGGGGCAACAGTGTTTCCGAGTATAGCCAGGTTAATGTTAAAAATGTTGGTAAAAATAAAGTGATGTCCCTGTATAAGTTTTAACAAGGCAGAGCCTTTTCCTTTATTTCATAATCGCTTTCTTATTCAATGAGGAATAGTCTAGAGGTAACAATGCAACAGATAGTCGAAACGATTCTCACATTAATATGCTGCCTATGAGTTGTTTGAAATTATAATGAATATTATTTTAATAATAATAATAATAATAATAATAATAATAATAATAATAATAATAATAATAATAAAGATGATGATGATTGTTGTAAAATTGGAAACCGATAGGGTGCGTTACGGTGGTTTCAAGTTGACTATCCGTTCACCAGTCAGTAGCCTAGTCTAGCACGCATAAACAGTGTACCTGCTGAATACTCCGTTCGCCAGTCGCTACTGCAGCATGCGTGAACAGTGTACCTGCTGAATAATAATGCCGAAGATTAAAGGTTCTCAGGCGCATATTTTTTGCAGCGGAATTTGGTGAGTGTTTTGAAGTGAATGACGGGAACATTACATGTAAATTATGTAATACAAACATATGAGCCCACGCCTGTGGAGTAACGATTAGCACGTCTAGCCGCGAAACCAGGTGGCCCGGGTTCGATTCCCGTTCGGGGCAAGTTCTCTGGTTGAGGTTTTTTTCCGGGATTTTCCCTCAACCCAATATGAGCAAATGCTGGGTAACTTTCGGTGTTGGACCCCGGACTCATTTCACCGGCATTATCACCTTCATCTCGTTCAGACGCTAAATAACCAAAGCTGTTGATAAAGAGTCGTAAAATAAACTACAAGAAAAAAAAACAAACATACTAGGTGACAAACGATATTATTTACAGAGACATTGTAGCACAAGAAAAGAAAGGAAACTCAAACTCACGAATAATTCTATGATAATTCTTCTGCACATAACGAAAGGTATGTAAAAATATATCTTTGTAATGCTATGTAGCGTATATTTACTTTTGTTTATGTGCACCTTGTTATTCGCGTAATCGTTCACAGAACCAAGTCAATGCCCTCGTACTAGCTCACTTCCCCGGCCTATGTACCATGCTGCAGTTAACTTGTGTAATCTGTCCGCATCATTACAAGCCTAATGACAATAAATAATAAATAATAATAATAATAATAATAATAATAATAATAATAATAATAATAATAATAATGACAACACTAAGTTCTAGATTTGAACTACGTACAACTTATTTAAAATCGAATTTATTTATTTTATTTATTTAAATTTAAATATACAGAATAAAGAATATAATTACAAAACAAACAAGAGAAATAGAAATAAAATAATACAAGCAATATAAAAAGAAAATACAGTAGTATTAACAAAATTTGAGACCGAATGAGCAGCGCTCGTGCTCGGTCGCAGTTCAGATATAATATTAAAATAAAAATAATAATAATAATACAAATAAATAAGTAAAATAAAATAGGAACTAAAATATAATTACAGCGGCAATGGAATTATATAATATAATATTAACACTAGAGAAGAATAATATCGCACGTGAAAAGTAGGACTAATATATATTTCAAAATTATAGAATACAAATATAATATAGGTTGATTAATTCATACACATAGGCTATAAATTTATTTAATCAAATTGAAGATATTAACACGTTTCTAATTTCCTTGTTATATGTTAGTGGGTTACATGTTAGAAGTTCGGGGTGTAATTTAGTTAAAGCATACCTAGCGAGTGCGTTAACAATGGTCAGGTGAATTAATATCTATTAAAAATATAATTTTTAAAGTTTGGTCATTCTGATTAATTCAGCCATGCCGAGAAAGTCAAGAAGACAGCTCGTAGGAGGATGACGCCATAACAACAAACAATTAGAAGTTCTAAGATTGTAAGATAATTTTTCACATTACTTCTACATAATTCTTAGTGTTACCATCCGTCCGGCAAAAGGAGGACATGTCCTCTATTTTTAATCATTTTATCCTATCCGGCAAGCATTAAAAAAAAATTTGAAATGTCCGGCATTTCGTATTTCAACTAGAATTAATATGAATATTGAATAATGTGCGATATTATGCATGGAATATCTAAACAAGTGGTGAAAACCTATGAAAGAATTAACTGCTTTCAATGTTTAAACTGGAGCACATATAAAAAAAACATAAAATATGATGACCTATTGACATGCGTTGAATTCTTACACTTTAAAAATGTCACTATTCATGATTCTAAGCTATTCTATCAATTTTATTCTGTAATGAACAAAGATATGCCAATCAAGTTAATTTGGACAAAAATTTAAGTTTAGATGAACAATGGTGCAAATTCTTCAATTCCAATAGTTCTGCGAGCACTGAAACTTTCTCAGAACTCTTAAAAATATGTCAATTCTATTTATTTATCTCGAGTCACAATGGAAGTGCTGAGAGAATATTTTCCCTAATATCTGCTGAATGGACAAAAGAACGAAATCGCATGCTAACAGAGAGTCAAAAGTATCATCATGGTGAAATCACAGTCTCCTATATACAGTCGCGAAGCTCAATATGTAGTAAAAATGCAAACATGGGTAGTTGCCCACCACTAGGATCGCTACTATCGCCTCATCATCGCAGATCTCTCTCCTAGTAGACGACAAAATATGTTACACTTTCGTTGTGTTCTTTTGGAAAAATTAACACCTTCCTTCCATTATTGAAATATTAAATGCATAAAGTTAATTTATTATTTTAATGAAGTATATCAAATTCCACCATAAACTCGAAGATACCTGCAAGAAATAGGTTAATATTATTTCTATTTGTGCAAAACGAACTGAAATTTACTATAATCGCTTCACTCATTCAAGATTATAGGATAATTAACTATGAAACCAATAAATATTAATTTGCATTTCCCTTTACAACCATAATATTGGAAATATGAATTAATGGAGTAACTTACGTGTACCGGTACTTGTAGTGTAGGCTTACGTAGTTAACAAAGTGGGATGAGGTTAAGCAATAATAATCACACCAGAATTGGAAATAAAACGTTATCAATAAATTTTATTGTAACAGACATTTTCTAAGTCTCTAGTAAAGTAACAAATAAAAATAACAACAAAATTAACAGCTATAATTAAAAACATATTCTTTGAAAAAAAAGTAGGCCTAAGCAATAATAATCCCACCAGAATTAAAAATAAAACGTGATCAATAAATTTTATTAAAACAAACTTAATTTTTCTACGTCTCTAGTAAAATATTATTATTCCAATTATTGTATTTTAGCCATTAACATTTTCATTACAACCAATAACGAACATTTCACAAGCATCAATGTGAAATACGCAAGGAGCTAGCACTCGATGGAAATACGACACAGTCCAAAGTCGACCGTGGACAGTCTATTGTTTCTAGTTGCTAACCGCTTGGGGCGCTTTATCACGAGGTTTGCAAAAAATCACCTCAAGCTTCGCGACTGTATATAGTAGACTGTGGTGAAATATAATTTCAAGGACATGTCCTGTGAACAGTTCCATAGTTATTTGTTACAAGATATAAGTTGGTCCCTTCAGGCTCTTGTGCACAAAGTGGGCTCCACCGATAAGTAGGGTACAGATGTAATACTGATCCAGCAACTAGTGAGAAAATTGACTAAGGTGAGCCATTGTTTTTATCTTTAATTTTGTTCATACCAATTTTTTAAAAGTCCTCCTTTTTCGAGCAATATCCTCTTATTTTAGATTCCATGTCCTCCTATAGAATTTCTTCTCATGGTAACCCTAATAATTCTGGCGTAATTGTTTATATTACTTTTACTGTGTAACTGTATCAAGTAACTTATACAACATAAATTATCATGACTATTAGACTACTGCTTTCATGTACGGTATTGTTGTTTTTTTGTTACTGCACATGTAGGTTTTATTACTGTACAAATTGTGTGACTGCACACTTAAAATAAATTCTGTTCTTTCTTCCAGAAACACACGTACAAAATGGCCCAACATGACGGACTATGCCTTCAAGGGAGGAATGGAAACGAGAGTGAGTATCCACATAACAGCAGCCGTGGCGAGAACGTGACTCGCGAGACATTGTGGCTCGCAGTGATAGCTGTGCATTTCGCTTGCTTGGAGGTTGGCGGAGAACCCCCACCCTCTCACTCACTGGAGTCAAATTCCGTTCCATTTGTATTTGTCTCTGACCTGCGAGTGGCATATGTCTCTCTCGAAACCATGTACGAAAGTTCCAAGTAGGATGGGAGGACGCATTTTTTTGCTGTCAATATGATGAGAATATTAAATGTATGATTTGTTCACAAGTATTACGAGGAAAACGGTTGTATAACATAAAACGGCATTGTACTACATGTCACTCATGAAACATTAAAAGGTTAAGTGTTATTGTTGCTGTTATCATCATCATCATCATCATCATCATCATCTCTGTACGTCGATCCTTTTTCAGCAGATGTACGAATAATGCGGTTAGCTCTTCAATTTGAACGCACTGATTTACTATGTTATGTCAAATGAAAGCTAGATGTAAGGACTTGACAAATGTTGAACTTTCAAATCTTTGCCAAAAAAATAAATATCCGAAGCTTCGTTCTTTTGCTTGCTCTGCTGAAGCCATGTTCGCTACAACTTACGTTTGTGAAAAATTATTATCAACAATTAAAATAGTAAAAACCAAATTTAGATCACGACTGACAGACAAATACCTTCGTAATCAACTACGACTGGTAGTAAGTGACATAATTCCTGATTTTGAAACTCTGTCGCAGAGACATTCTGAAGACAGTTAATTTTAGGTTGTGATATTGTTCATTTATTGTTCATTTTTTCTTCGTTACACGTACTAAACATTAGTTTGTAGCCTTGTACTGTATAAAATTATATTTAAGTGCTTGACGTAAGGAAAATGAAAAATCCGTTAATAAGTCAGACAGTTGCTTCACTTCCCCTTCGGGTGCCCGCCTCCCTCCATAGGTGCTATGCACGTTGCAGGTTACACAGTGGCTCGGCGCATGATTGCATTTTCGCCACCGCTGACATACAGTATCTCGGTTGGTGTAGCTTTTTTTTCCTGTAGTGTAGGGAATTTGAAGTAGTTTTACGTTTTTATAGAAGGTTTTGATATGTATTGCCATATTTAAAATTAGCAACAGCTTGCAAGTAAGTTGCTCATCAGTTGTCAGCAACGATCATCGCATCTCGGTGACCATAAGCGGCAGTACTGTCGTTATCGCTCTTAAAAAATCTTGTTACAGAAGTTTAGAACACGTAATCAGTGTTATGGAATTACAAATAATTTTACAATAAAACAATAAGAAATTACCGTATTATAATAAAAATGTACAATAAAACAGCATTATGTAAATAATATTATGAAATCAGGAACAAATTGTGGCAAAAGATGGCCTAGGATTTACTTATGACTATTACACAGTTATATTTGTTTCAAGACCCTATTGTGTTCAATAAGTCAGGTTTATCAAGCAAATTACTATAAAAGTCACTGCATCTGAACATCCTGAAGCTGAAATAAGGTATAGTGTGCTGAGAGTGTTCATTGTTCAGAGATTCACTGAACTGCCCACCAGTTTATGTAGAGATTAATATTGGTCCTTGTGATAGTTACCATTTGTTGTTAACGGAGAAAAATTCACTCCAGCGCCGAGGATCGAACCCAGGTCTCCCAGTTCTACGCACTGGGCGCTCTAACCACTGAGCAATGCCGAGATTCAACCCATCGCACCGGATCGAATCGAATCTTTCTCCTTTGCAGTAGCGGACGGTGGGTTTGAAAGTTGAGGAGGCCAAGACGTGAATGATGAGAATATAAAAATATAAGGTCTGTGACATACCTCATTACCAAGCGCAGAATTTATAGATTTTAAGAAATTAAAATCAGGTTTTCCAATTTATGTTTTAGGATTTTAAATCTTATGTTTAGGAATTTATATGATTTTACGGGAAAAAAAATAAAAATAAACAACATACTGTTAATATATTACAACGGTTTGATAAAGATTGCCACTCTTTGGGACACTTTAAGTCCTAACCTACGAATTAGATCTTTTTAGGTCATATTACATTTAAGAATGTTACTCTTTACTACATAAAACGAACAAGAAAAACAGTATTTCGAGAGTAACGAGATAGCAACAAAATTGATTCGAACCTAAGAATCCGGGGCTTGCTCATTACTATTACATAGTCTAATTTTACAGCAAATTAACTGGACATTCCTCTTTCTTCGCAAACCGATCAAATACGACACAACATACTGAACAACTGCTACTAGAAGAAGCTAAAGACAAATCTGCATTTACTTCTAAACTCTCGATATATTTAAAATACTGTATAAGTAAATACATCTCGTAACACAAAAGAATAAAATGACAAAAACACCCGCAAACAAGAGAAAACTAACAACACGTCACTCAATTTTCTAAAACCAGAAGAGAGAAAGAGAGAGAGCTTCCCAATACAGTCGAAACCGGCTGTAACTATAAGCAGTACAGTTGTCAGCGGTGGGTAGGACGTCTCCAAATCGACTCCCTTCGCGCGTTCTAGTCAAGTTTAAACACTCCGCTAACCAGCTATCTTATTGGTTGAACTGCTGTTGTTATGGTTACCGGAGAGTAGCGTCATGTAGCCGACTCCTCTCTCCCGCTCTCGCATAGACACTGCAGACTGCTAGATGTCGACTATACAGGTTACAGCGCTATCTGTTATTTTTCAGTACGAATTATTTGTACTATCTACAGTATAGCGAGCGGGCATCGCCAACTGGATGTGGTCGACTTTACGTAACTTACATGTTAGTTGTAGTGAATAGTAAAATTAATATGAAAGGAAAAATATTCGTCATTTGCTGTAACTTGTCTGTGATCTTAATTCAGTTGAAATTATTACTGCCATATTGTGTTCTGGTAAAATATTAGGGGAGGCTCGGCCTCCCTCGCCTCCCCTGAAAATCCGCCGCTGCTCCTTTGGTTATTTTCCCTTCTTTAACGTTTTCGGCGTAATCTGCCATCTTCAGAATACTTAACAATTAATGACACAAGTATAAGAATACATCATACGGAAACATAATTATGACTGGTGGAAATACATGTTGATTACGTATTATAATATGGACACATTAAAATGAATTTGTTGCTCAGTAGTAAATGTAAAGATTGTTTTAGCAACATCCATGAAAATGTATGAACGTTAGACCGTCATCATCCTAAGAAGTTAAATATGGAATTGCAGATAGACAGTTGTTTAACATTATCTAAAAGAATGAAATGCTCAGGATTTTATGTATGTACTGTACTCCAACCACGAGAAAGTGTCAGGGGAATGAGACGCAGCGGAGTAATGCTGTGAATGAATGTTGATGTCATAAAATGTCATAAGGTCACACACGTGGGCACTCGTATCTATATTGGCTCTCAGAGCACAAACGATAACACTGATGCACACATATTGATACTACCCCAGTTACAAAATTAGATCACTGTTAATCTCCTGGTCTTCTAATCCCTCCATACAGGAAATAACATATGCAGGAGAGCGCATGGTTTTTAAACTGACGTTATGACAGTAATATTATCTATCTACTTCGCTCCAATAGATGACGCAATAGTAAGAACATTCCTTTCACGGTTAATTTCCTGTTTGGAGAATAGTATGTATGTATGTATGTATGTATGTATGTATGTATGTATGTATGTATGTGTCCTAGAGCGCTTACCCATGGTCGACTGTAGTAGAGTCGACCGTGGCTTACCCCATTCACACCGGTTGACTACACTAAGTTCCATAAGTATTCAGATTTCGAATACTCCGTGCGTCATCTGCCGGAATTGGGAGCATGCTATGTAATGTTTGAGGAATGAAGATTGGACGAAATTACGTTGATGTGTATTATGAGGAAACGGTAGAACCCTGAATAAAACCTCAGCTATGACCTTGTCTGCTTTAAGTGTTACTGTGGATTTCAATGTAAAACCAGGCCTAACCGGAATTTTCTAGTCTAACTTATTTAACACTCTGCTTAAAATAATATAATTTGTACAGAAGGAGTTCAAAATCTGATTAAAATTAATAAGACAAAAATCTGATTAAAATTAATGAGACAAACAAGAGAAAATCACAAACAATGAAATACTGTACTGTATTCTTTTCCCGATTCATATTCGAATTCTTCCGCCATCGATCCACTAAGTTCTATTTATTTCCAAGAATTGCCACTAGGGTCGTTCCAGCGCGAGTTACTTAGGCATCCAATGGCGCCATCTCTTGCCTGAATATTCAATTTCTTGTTGCAATAGAATTCTGTCGCAAGTCGGACAATTCCAGATTACAAGTAACATAATAATTCATTGGTGTTTGGGTAAAAACGGATAAATCATAAAAATGAGTTTTGAGGTAAATGAAAATTAAACTTCGAACCCTTACTGCGAACAATTTTCTACAGAAATAAAACACATCATATGCTACTATTATTTTGTTTTTTGCACACTCACTTGTAGAATTTAACTTGTGTATTCATCTGGGGTTTGTTCCATTTGCACAAAAATGACTTAACCCCCTTTACCCGAATACCATCAAATTATTCAAGTTTCGTTGTCAGTAATGTGAAGTAAATTGTTAAAAGTGAATCGAGCGTATAGAGAGAGTAAGTTTTTCACCGTATATTATTTATTTATTTTCATTTATTTAATCTGGCGGAGTTAAGGCCATCAGGTCTTCTCTACCAGACGACCAGAATAGAAATGAGAAACAAATGCAGAGAGAAGAAGGAAGTAAGAAATAGTAGTAAAATTGCAGATATAAATACAAAAAACACAAATGCAAAAAGAATGAGAAATAATACATACTAGTAGGAAGATAATATCACAATGGGTACAGAAGGTACTAATACAGTATATTGTTTACCTAATATATTAGTGATTAAGACAAACATATATTATTAGGTAAACAATATACTGTATTATAGGTCTCGCAAGCAGAGAATACCGACGGAAGAAATGCGAACGAAACAATGCGATAAGGAAGAGCGGGCGACAGGAAAGATCACGAGATAGCTTGAATGATATTCAAGAGTACAGTCGGAAGAGGAATGACATCGGTAGAATCAGTCTTGCGTTGTGATAGTTACATTACGACTTTAGTTTGTTCCACTGCATGTGAATACGTGTCTTGTATCGCACGACATTATTAGTTCATTCGTAAACATATGGTGCGCGTTTAATTAGCTTCGAATTTTTCTCTTGCTGCCGTACGTTCTTTATTTCCACAGCGATGTCCTCATTTGTTCATCTTCTTGGAAGAGACAGTACTTGCTTCGGCCCTCATCTCGTCTCCTCGGCGTGCCTATATACACACGTCAAAACAGACAGTAACGCCACCATTGCTTTTCGGTAATCGTTCCTTGCGCGAGCTAGTATAGTCGGAGGCACCGATTTTGGCAGATGACCTCGATGACATTTCCAGTTGGCGAGCCAATATTGTTTGTGTAAGCTGCGAGAATGAGATGCGATAACATTCTGAGTCGTTCATATTTTCATAACAGCAGCTCATATCAATTATCCTTATTATGAAACACACCACGGTACAGTCCTACTCAAAGAATACCTTTAATAAATGTAAATGACTTCCGTTCGCAATGATTTTACAATACGTCTCCTACATTTTCTAAATTAAATTAATTCTTAATTAAAAGGAAAAAGCATTGCATTTCGCATATATATATATATATATATATATATATATATATATATATATATATAATCCTACCCTTACCAGATCAATATACAAGATTTGTCCAGTAATAATCTAGGGATTGTCTACTGGTGGTGCGACAATTCAAGTTAATAAAATGACGATTCTTCTTAATAATCAAAATATAATTTGGTTAATTGGATAAAATTGCATGCTGCGGAAGTTAGATTTATATAAGAGTATAATAAATAGGATTGTAATGGATATTACAAGGGCAATAATTTCTTCACATTGTGAATAGAACAGAGAAGAAAGCATTTTAAAATATTCGAAATCGTACAAAATATCGAAGAAACCAATTTTTCCTGCACAAATTGCACCAATTGAAAAATATAATTATCATTCACAATAAATACTGTATTTTATGGATTCTAAAAAGTTGTTTATTAATCTAGAGGTATTGGCTGATGACTATACTAAATTCCAGCACAACATTCATTCAGAATATGTAGAAATTACACTTTGGATTTTACTAAATGTATAGGCCTACTATCAAAAGGTGTTACATACCCCCTTAAATACTGTACATGTGTTACCTGTGCGATATCCGATGGTTAATTTTTTAAAACATAATTCATAGTACTGAAACTGCCATATTGAATTCGCACAAATTGTATTATTCGTAATTTTCGTCTCGAAAACCCCTAAGATATCTAATTTAACTTTTCACCCATTTTTGTCCCACTCCATCACTTTAGGGACAAAGTCGGACTAAATAATACCTTATTCGTATTCTGTGATCGCAAAGATTCCCAGATATCGACTTTCATCGAGATCGGATGACATGAGATTTCTCACTCCCTTCTGCCTTTTCATCAGTATCTTAGGATATGGTATTTATAAAATCTAAGAATATTTAACCAATATTGTAGAGAATAACTTTCATTTTAAATTTTACGTTTCTAGTTAAATATAGTTTAGTGAATTTTTAAAATCGTCGACTTCTTTCTCTCTCCTCTCTGCTCGGAAGAAAAAAAAACTGAAGTTATTTCAAGGAGTAGCCTACATGAAATTGAATTTTTTTACTTTCCTTATACATTTTAGAAACAATTCTGAGAGATGAGATGAATTGTCTAACCCAATTTTATGAGTGAATCTGTGTTTTAAATTTAAAGGCTGCACGTCTGCTGGTTAAAAAAAATAAATCGGTATAATTATTTTGATCATTACTGTCTCCCATTTTCCATCCCTTAATGTTCATATTTCGTAAAACTCAGTCTTATCTATTGACTAAGGATTAACATATTTACATATACATATATATTTCCATATATATAACAGATTATATTTCCATTTCGTACAATATTCTGGTCACGAGACATAATCATATACTTTGTCTTTCCGGGATTTACTACCATACCTATCGCTTTATTTGCTTCAAGTAAATTTCCGTGTTTTCCCTAATCGTTTGTGGAGTTTTTCCTAACATATTCACGTCATCCGCATAGACAAGAAGCTGATGTAACCTGTTCAATTCCAAACCCTCTCTGTTATCCTGGACTTTCCTAATGGCATATTCTAGAATGAAGTTAAAAAGTAAAGGTGATAGTGCATCTCCTTGCTTTAGCCCGCAGTGAATTGGAAAAGCATCAGATAGAAACTGGCCTATACGGACTCTGCTGTAAGTTTCAATGAGACACATTTTAATTAATCGAACAAGTTTCTTGGGAATACCAAAGACACATATAGACTACTGTAATATTTGTTTAGTTTTTGGAGGTGTCTATCCAGAGTGCACAAATACTCGGGCGTGCATGTTTACTCTTATGTCCTACCCATTCCACTGCGACAGAGATAACAGCCGATCTTGCAGCGGTAAGGAACTCGCTCTCCATTTCACACTAAGAAAATCCGTCTGCCAAAATCGCTGGCGCGACCTATACCTTCTGTACCCATTGTGATCTTAATATCTTCCTGCTAGTCTACATAAAGTTATTTATTATTATTATTATTATTATTATTATTATTATTATTATTATTATTATTTCTCTCATTCTTTTTGCATTTGTGTTTTTTGTATTTGTATCTGCAATTTCACTACTATTTCTTACTTCCTTCTTCTCTCTGCATATTTAGACCAATAATAAGCTGTGAAAATAACTGTCAAAGAATTCTGATATGAATGTTGTTTTAACACAATGTGTTCGTTATAGCTGAATTTAAAGGAAATGGTAGTGGTGGTGGTGGTGGTGGTGGTGGTGATACCGCATATCTATTATCAAGGAGTATATCTCACTTGACATGTGTCAGAGGAAGAACAATAATTGTTTGTATACAGCTAAAGTCTGATTAGTATAATATGTAGTTAGTCGGCGTTCTATGCAATGGAAGGGGAAAGGTACTGGCTACCCTACCCCATTAGCTCCTGGCCTAGTTGCCTTGTTGGTATCACTTGTGAGTTTCAGACCTGTCTTTGGACAGTTGACTAAACAACAACAATAGAAAATAATATACACATAGCAACCAGTGAATTTTAAAAGCTGTATTGCAGGAAACGACGTAGTATTTTTTTCTTTCCTTAATTAGTTACAGTTTTGTTTCATATTGAAGTATTTACTTTTATAGACTAAAAAAGAGAGAATGGATTCGAACGAAGGAATTTATTACGTTACGAATGGGCAAATAGCCGGTGGTAATGTTGGTACAGTACAAAAGGGAACAAACACAATTACACAAAAATACAAACAACACAAAAAACATAAAACATAAATATAAAACAAAATACAAAACTACACGTCCATACAAAACAAATCAAACAGCAAATTACAAAACAATCATACAATTACGCAACAATAACACAAATACAAAATATCAACGCAAATGTAAAATCACAATATGAATAAAACTGACAACACAAACTCAAACACATAACATAAATCTTTCTTAGCACTAAGCTGAAGAATATACTGTACACTTACGGGACACTTGCAACGTTTAGGCATATACACACCTTAACCAATTTTAACACTTACGAAACACTTGGAATACTTACACAGCGCCTATTTATTTCGAAAACCTTTTGCAGCACTAAACACTTCCAATAAACACGAACGAATCAACAATTCAGGAAACACAGAAAAGAACACAGGGAAATTAACACAACATAATGAAATTCTAACCCAGTAACTAAACATTCTTTACACACTCAGACATATAAATTTTGTTAATAAATGATTTATAGTTACTAGTGGGCCTATTCTTACTATAACAGCCTAGCTACAGTAAGTTATTTCTTAGTCTTTAATTGTTAGAGAAGAACTCTCAAAAGCCGCTGCAGATAACCATTTCCCGTCTATTATGATCCTATTTAAAAACGAAAACTTTCCTATATCGTTTCTCTGTTTCCTTCTTTTAATTTTGTGATTATGATTTGCCCCTGAGTAATACCAGAGTCTAGTATATACAGTCACGAAGCTCAATACGTAGGGAATATGCGTCCATAGATAGTTGCTAACCACTAGGTTCGCTACTATCGCCTCATCACAGATAATGCGAAATAGTACCGGCACAATCTATTGTTCCTAGTACTCTCAACAACTCAAGCTTCGTGATTCTATATACTAGACTATGGTAATAACTAGGTTTCTCAATTCGATCTCCAATGGCCCTCCACTCGCTATACCCTGTATACGACGTTAATTTATAGTGCATAAAGCTTCGATTTTTTCCCGCCTAGTCGCTAGAATGTCCCATCTCAGTTCATGATCTTTTTCGCACCCATGATCCTTACTACGGTACCTACCTGTATTATGAATTTTGCCGTCCTTCATGGTGGATTATTTGATTCGGTGGTGTTATCTACAGTGTCTAAAGTCATTTTATTATTAATACGAATCATTTCATATTATTACGAGTTTCGCTCATTTTGTTTCAGGTTGGCCTATATTGACGGGAAGGTTGGAAGGTTAACATCATGAAAGAAGTAAGTAAAAATTTCTATTTACTTCCTGTTTTACAATAAAAAGTACTGCATTTGTGAACTTCCCATGCGAATTGTCACAAGTCTGGTAAGCTTATATGGTAATTAAAATAGTGTCATAAAAGCGACATTTTCTTGCTGACATAAGTTTAACGCGTTTTGCAACTCTTCAGTACAATTTTATCACATCATCAACAGTATTCTTATTTCTAATCTATTTTAACTACTCGTAATAGTAAAATATATTGAATAAGGAAAGTAAGAGTATAAGGTCTTTAAGGACAAGAACAATCTACCGCAACGGTAGGGCTGACTCAAGTAATCTCATAAGGCAAGCCAAGTGTTGTGAGCTTTGATACAAATATTGGTGTTACTCAGGGCTCAGTGCTAAGGCCATTATTATTTCTTCTGTATATCAATGACATGCCTCAATTTATCACTGATGGGAAAGTATTCATGTACGTGGACGATATTTCGATAATTGTATCAACTCATAGTTCTGAGGAATTAGTGACTAAAGTTGAAGATGCTGTGCATCAGTTTCAAAGTTGATGTTTTAATAATAAATTTGTAGTTAGTGTCACCTAAACAATGTGTTTAAATTTCCATAGGCCTATACATTCTATGAACAATAAATTTAAGTTCAATTTTGGTGGAATTCTAATGAGTGCTCAAAAACAACTTAATATGTTTTGCGATTCTCTTTTAAGACAATTTTTTAGATGAAAAGGATTTGATTTCAATTTACTACTCTTAAATTTATTCGTACATAAGTTAAGAAATATATTTTTATGGGTTTATTCTGTTGACAAGAATAGAATTTTTATACTTCCTTACTTATGGCTTTTAGAGAACCCGGCGATTCATTGCCGCCCTCACATAAGCTCGCCATTGGTCCCTATCCTGAGCAAGATTAATCCAGTTCTTACCAAAATATCCCACCTCCCTGAAATACATTTTAATATAATCCTCCCATCTTCGTCTTGGCCTCCCCAAAGGTCTTATTCACTCCGCCCTTCCAACTAACACACTATAGGCATTTCTGGATTCGCCCATACGTGCCACATGCCCTGCTCATCTCAAACGTCTGGATTTAATGTTTCTAATTATGTCAAGTGAAGTTCTGCGTGCAGTTCTGCGTTATGTAACTTTCCTCATTCTCCTGTAACTTCATCCCTCTTAACTCCAAATAATTTCGTAAGCACATTATTCTCAAACACCCTTAACCTCTGTTCCTCTCTCAAAGTCAGAGTCCAAGTTTCAAAACCATATAGAACAACTGGTAATATAACTGTTTTATTAATTCTTTCAGCTTTTTGGAGTGTAAACTGGATGACAAAAGCTTCTCAACGGAATAATAATAAGAATTTTTATAGTTATAGAATGTTTTTATGGGGTAATTCTGTTGACATGAATAGAATTTTTGTATCTGAGAAACGTATTATTAGAGTAATTTGCAAATTCAATAATAAGGATAAGTTATGGAATGTTTTTATGGGGTAATTCGGTTGACATGAATAGAGTTTTTGTACCTGAGAAATATAATTATTAGAGTAATTTGCAAATTTAATAATAAGGATAAGCTCATATTAGAAATATAAAAATTCTTACTATTCCTTCTATATATTTTGTAAAGCATTCTTTCTAATAAAACAAAATGAACTTAAAGTATTTAATAATAAAAAATCTCCATAACTATGACACTAATTATAGAAATTTCTGCTCTATTGCAAAACACAAGAGTAGCAAATATAAAATATCTCCTATGTTCGCTGTCACTAGGTTTGTTAAATTGTCAAATAACCGCAGGGATTTACCAGTAAATTAATCTAAAACTGGACTTTAGTAATTTTAGAAGAGGAATTTTTAAATCATGTATTTTAAAACCATGTTACTCTTTTATTGACAATGATTGCAGCAAATGTAATTGCGCATATGAAAAATAAAATAAATATGGATATGAGTACGTCATACACTTGTTTACTAAGGAATATATGTCAGAAACACACTTTTTCCCATATTTACACTAACTTTGTCCTTATTATTCTTTATACATTGTATAGTGGCTTGAAACTCTGCATTTGAGATTTATTTCCATAGCACTCTTTCTGTGGCTACTGTAGATCATTAGCACCAGTCAACGTAACTCTTTCTGACTATATGTGTCTCGGCAGTCCCTTTTTCCTCTTACCCATTCTCGGGTCCCATAGCTACAGTTGTGGCGTAGACACATCTGGTACATTCTAGCTGAGTGTCCTCCCCAGCACCATTTCAGATGTTATAACACCAATAAAAATAAATCGATAAGTTTAATATGTTTATATCCTTTTGAGAAGATTAACTCCGTATGTAGATGAAATCATTGGGGATCATCATTGTGGTTTTAGGCGTAATAGATCGACTATTGATCAGATTTTTTGTATTCGACAGATATTGGAGAAAAAATGGGAGTATAGGCTAAGGGTACAGTACATCAGTTATTCATAGATTTCAAAAAGGCGTTTGACTCGGTTAAGAGAGAAGTTTTATATAATATTCTTATTGAATTTGGTATTCCCAAGAAACTAGTTCGATTAATTAAAATGAGTCTTAGTGAAACTTACAACAGAGTCCGTATAGACCAGTTTCTATCTGATGCTTTTCCAATTCACTGCGGGCTAAAGCAGGGAGATGCACTATCACCTTTACTTTTTAACTTCTCTAGAATATGCCATTAGGAAAGTTCAGGATAACACAGAGGGTTTGGAATTGAACGGGTTATATCAGCTTCTTGTCTATGCGGATGACGTGAATATGTTAGGAGAAAATCCACAAACGATTAGGGAAAACGCGGAAATTCTAGTTGAAGCAAGTAAAACGATAGGGTAGGAAGTAAATCCCGAAAAGACTAAGTATATGATTATGTCTTGTGACCAGAATATTGTACGAAATGGAACCATAAAAATTGGAGATTTATCTTTCGAAGAGGTGCAAAAATTCAAATATCTTGGAGCAACAGTAACAAATATAAATGACACTCGGGAGGAAATTAAACGCAGAATAAATATGGGAAATGCGTGTTATTATTCGGTTGAGAATTTTTTTTGTCATCTAGTCTTCTGTCAAAAAATCTAAAAGTTAGAATTTATAAAACAGTTATATTACCGGTTGTTCTGTATGGTTGTGAAACTTGGACTCTCACTTTGAGAGAGGAACAGAGATTAAAGGTGTTTGAGAATAAGGTTCTTAGGAAAATATTTGGGGCTAAGAGGGATGAAGTTAGAGGAGAATGGAGAAAGTTACACAACGCAGAGCTGCACGCATTGTATTCTTCACCTGACATAATTAGGAACATAAAATCCAGACGTTTGAGATGGGCAGGACTGTAGCACGTATGGGCGAATCCAGAAATGCATATAGAGTGTTAGTTGGGAGGCCAGAGGGAAAAAGACCTTTGGGGAGGCCGAGACGTAGGTGGGAAGATAATATTAAAATGGATTTGAGGGAGGTGGGATATGATGGTAGAGACTGGATTAATCTTGCTCAGGATAGGGACCAATAGCGGGCTTATGTGAGAGCGGCAATGAACCTCCGGGTTCCTTAAAACCAGTAAGTAAGTAAGTATATACTTTGAAATAAGAGTTACATTTAT
Source organism: Periplaneta americana (assembly GCF_040183065.1). Taxonomy (NCBI): domain Eukaryota; kingdom Metazoa; phylum Arthropoda; class Insecta; order Blattodea; family Blattidae; genus Periplaneta; species Periplaneta americana. The sequence continues at coordinate 117,736,186 of NC_091127.1, forward strand.
TGTAGAAATATTACGGTGAAAATTAAAATTAGCCTATAGCAAAAAATAATGCAAAGAGAAGTGAGACTCTTCAGGTAAGATCGATGAAAGAATTGTCACTAATCCAATTCTGTTTTGTTCACAGAGCCTCCATGCGGCCGAGGAGGGCTCAAGTTTCAGTGGAAATGAGTAATTGTTCCCAACATGGCCCTTGGTTGTTTGGCAGATGAGAAGAGAAAGGGTCTGCTGACGCCAAGGGCTTGAGGCCGTGTGTTTCTTATATTACTTGGAATGAAGAAATTTTTGTAAATTGGTCGAAGCTACAGAGGAACACAGCTCTTGCCATTATTATACATCTCATTTAATCGTCGTGTCTCTTCATATAAGTACTTAAATTATTAAACCGCAATAGATGACAAAATTATCATGTTTACAAGGGTTTATTTATATGGTCTCATACTATTATTGGAAAAAGTAACAAAATTAATTCAATACAGGTTAGAAAAATATGACAGAAGAAGTGTTTCATTGTAGATTCAGACGGAGAGATTGTGAAGTTAATTAAAGATGGTTAACTTAAAAAAACAGAGATATTTATTACCAGTCTGGCGTACACATAAGCGCTTATCCTTTGCCCAATTCCGAGTTTCAAAGTTCCTCGTTCACTGTTTTTTTCTTTCATTTGTTCTACATCACACTAATTCGGTAAAATATTAGTGGATAGTGATGAACATTTTGGAAAAATATATCTGACAATTTTACTGATAATGTTACAATAATTAGTAAACAGCTTTTTAACTTCATGATTTTGCTAAGTTTTAAAATTATACTGACATAATAATTATAAATTTCTCTGACAACGTTCCTCTATTAAACAATTTTTTTTTGCCTATTGATTTTTATAAGTTTTATAATAAAATTGTAGACCTACTATGTAATTATAAATTTTGTTGTAACCCTTATTAAGGAACTTTTCTTAGTTTATTGGTTTGGAAAGTATTATAATTGTACTGATTATTATCAATCACCTCTCATTCTGATCGGTAGATGAACTCATTGTTACTCAAACGACACATGTTTTGCATTACCCAGTCACACGAAAACTATGCGCGCATTTCAAAACGAATTGGTTTTTTAAAATACATTTTATCTAGAAATTAACTAAACGAAAGATTATTAACGGAGAAAAATTTTCTTCGGCGCTGGGGATCGAACCTGGGACCCCCGGTTCTAGGCACTGGGCGCTCTAACTACTGAGCTACGCCGAGGCTCAATCCAGAGCAAGGGATCGAATCCTTCTCCTTTGGTATTTTTCCCTTAGTGGTCTTAGGCCATGTTCGATACATATATTGACACATAATATTATATTAAGTCAACCATCATCACACAAGGAGCACACTCATTTGAGTGACTTAGTGGCCGAGATTCCATAGTATATATGCACTGTTGGGCGAATGATCTATGTAAAGGTTAATTTTTTGTTCCTACAGAATTATCTGTTACCAAAGGGAAAAATACCAAAGGAGAAGGATTCGATCCCTTGCTCTGGATTGAGCCTCGGCATAGCTCAGTGGTTAGAGCGCCCAGTGCCTAGAACCGGGGGTCCCTGGGTTCGATCCCCGGCGCCAGAGCGAATTTTTCTGCATTAACTGCAAATGGGGGGCAAAGGCTAATTGGGATTTCCCGGTCTCTGATCGGGTCAAAAACCCTGATAGAACTGATATTTAACCCTTGCGATGAATTTCGGTAAAGTCCGAAGGGCCCAATTAGTCAAATCCACTCTCCTCACCTCCACGCTGGGGCCCCCTGGGATCTTTTAAGATGCGAAAGAGAGAGTGGTGCGTGGAAAGTAACAGGAAGCTACCGCATTTACCTTCCTCAAGAAAAACTGCAAACGTGGAATGGGCGACTGGAATGCAGTTATAGGAGAAGGAGAAGAGGGAAGAACAGTTGGAAAATATGGATTAGGAAGAAGAAATGACAGAGGAGAATCTTTGGTGAATTTCTGTAAAATAAATGCAATGATTGTTGAAAATACATAATTCCAACAACATAAACGAAGAAAATACACATGGGCATACCAAGGGACGAAAGCAAATACCAGATAGACTATACATGGGTAGTTCTGAAATTAAGTGGAAATTTGTGTTCGTGTTTTTGTTTCTTCTGTTTTGTATTCTATTAGTAATATAGTTTTCTTTTTATTATATGTTCTCAAGTGAATTGCCATTATCAAGAGCCAGAGAGTAATAATTTATAGATTTTTAACACAATTTTCTTAATATTAATTGAAATATATGCGGGATGTCACCTCCATGTAATGTCCACTGTCCTATCTTACAAACAAAACTGGGTTATTGAATATCTTACTGTAAAGGAAGTTAATATTTTAATATTTAACTATTGTAAATAAATCAGAATACCTTATCTATTATTATTTTAAATAGATCGGAAAGAAATATAAACCTATTTTATTTTTTCAAATTTATAAAAACTGCATTCATGGAGACAGGATCACCTCCATGGAATTGCATTGCAGGCTCAGTAAAAATTCACTAGTAGGCAGCATAAGCGTGGACATGTGCTTGGATGAAGCATGAATCTTATGTTTTGTCTGAGGATCTTTATGATGGAAGGTAACGAATTATTTATTCTTCATTTTGAATCTTGCGTACACCACTTTTAACACTTGAATATAATTAATTGATGAACTAGTGGACTTACTCGTGTTAAATATGTAATATTTGTCCGGCCTACAGCTGTTTCAGTGCTTCACGCACCATCATCAGAGCCTACTAGATCGCGGCGTCATCTCGAACTTCTCTGCCTGTTAAGATGGTGTGTTTTATTGTTGGAAGGTGTTGAAGTGTGGAGTCGAATAGTGTGTGTGTTCTGAAATTGATCTGTGTGTTGAGGATTTGATCGGGGTGTGTTTTAGTGTGTTTGTATATTTCGTAGAGACATCTACATACGCCGATCACATAACCAATACTAACCATACATACAATAACATAAATACGGACATGGAAATCCTACACACACAACCCAAGAACCAAAAACTCAACACACTAGAACAATACGAAATATACAAACACACTAAAACACACCCCGATCAAATCCTCAACACACAGATCAATTTCAGTACACACACACTATTCGACTCCACACTTCAACACCTTCCAACAATAAAACACACCCTCTTAACAGGCAGAGAAGTTCGAGATGACACCGCGATCTAGTAGGCTCTGATGATGGTGCGTGAAGCACTGAAACAGCTGTAGGCCGGACAAATATTACATATTTAACACGAGTAAGTCCACTAGTTCATCAATTAATTATATTTATTCTTGTTTTCAACAAAAAAATACATAGGGAAAACAAACTTTTATTGATTGTCACCTCCATGTTTGCAATAACCCTAATTTACTAGTTCTATTTGAAAGTTATTTTTAACTAAGTTTTATTTCATGTATTTTTCTATCTTTATTTAAAATGTCATGGTTAGGTTATTTAGGTTAAAAATATTGGAGGGAAATAAGTTTGTGATATCCATGGAAGTTGCCTTCATGGATAACAGAGTTCCGTGGATGTGACACTGATGCCATGGAGGTGACAATAAAGATAGGCCTACTGTTTAAGCTGAGACACACTGTATGTTATAAGGTCACTTAACCATAGAATAATAATTTTATCAACAGTAATCTCACTAGAGGTTTTGATTTATCTAGAGAAAATCAAAACTCGAGTGGGATTTAATTGACTATTACACGATTAGAAGAAAGTATATAAAGATTATAAGTAACAAAGTACTCCAATACAATAAAATATTAATTGACTTACGAAAATAAACCTGTCTTCAAATGTATTATTGCACCATTACGCTAGATGGCAGTTGGGCCAACTATGGAATCTTCATTGAACTCTGTAGACGGTTACTAGTCAAGAAGGGTTTGTTGATTCAGTTTCGTTTTTATTAAAACATTTGCATTCCACTTCAATCATCCGGATCCCAGTAATCAACGTCACTTGACAGATGATTTTCAATAAATCTCAGTATTAAACAATCTCTGATACGTGACTATCCATAATATCATATAGCAGAAGCTATAACATAACCTAAATAATATACACAAGTGTTAGAAAAGTTTTAATTAACGACGATGACATAAAAAATAAACATGAATAATTTTAAAAGGAATAATTATTGAATGTACAATTTTCAAATTTGAATGTGGTTGGTGATTCAATTGATGTTATATTTGACGTGTGCGTAATAGAAGTGAAACTCGTTGATTTAGGCCTACATGGTGTATTCAACTTATTCAGAATTTCCGAATGAATAATTTTAAAAGGAATAATTATTGAATGTACAATTTTCAAATTTGAATGTGGTTGGTGGTTCAATTGATGTTATATTGGACGTGTGCGTAATAGAAGTGGAACTCGTTGATTTAGGCCTACATGGTGTATTCAACCTATTCAAGATTTCCGAATGGTGCTCTTCATTTATTTGTAAATAGGATTTCAGAAGATGCATAGGTATGATCAGTGATTTTTTTTTATTAATTCTTGTTCTTGAATGCCAATGCGAGTCATATTTGAAACTGCTGTGCATCGACTGGAGTGGTTTGTAATTTTATATATATATATATATATATATATATATATATATATATATATATATATATATATATATTGACGTTCAGACCAGCGCAGTTTCAAATGTTGGCAAACAAAGAAACAAATGCTAGGGACGCGATAAAATTAAACAAATGCTAGGGACGCAATAAAATTGTGCGATAAGCAGCCATGATTGGTTGAAATACGTCCTTTCGTACCGTTTTATTGGTCAAAAGTAGTATGACGTAGTAAGAGTGTAATAGTCAAGATAAAAATATGTTTTCCAGGGTTCAGACCAACTTCTTCAATAATATAAACCCTTTTCTGTTTACTTTAAATAAATAATAAAATAGGTCCATGCTACTGAATTTAAGTTTGTTTGTAATGTGTAAATCTGAATGTCTTCAGATCTGAAATAAATCTATATTTAATTTGGTTGCTCACAAAATAATTGTTGTAAATTTCAAATCTCGGTTTGACTGTGTTCTTCATTCTAATAATTTTAGGTAAAATATACATAATTTTTCATTTCTTATAGTGTCTTTTCACTGCCAGATATTTTATTCAGTAATTCTGTATCTATATTACTATATTTGACTAAATTCAATCAAATAAACACAATTCAATGTGACTATTGTTACTGTTCTTATGACTTTGCATACTGGAGTCATTTATTACAAGAATGTTTCTGGAGAACTGAAAGTATTGTCCTTTTGTTCACCGTCAAACTCACTGAGACATGATTCGAGCTCTAACACAAATAATTATGCTCAAATTCTGACAGGTGCAATAAATGCAATCAATTTCCTCAGCGATAGACCCTCCACTCAATATGCTTAAATATCTTAGCAAGAAAGGACTTGCTTGGAATTACACTGAGAGTCATCATGGGAAAGGGGCTCCTGATGGCATTGTGGAGTATTGAAAATGACACCAAACAGGATGGTAGGAAAAGGCACTGATATTCACAACTTTGAGAAGCTAGTGGAAATGATACCCAAGGAAACAAAGTCAATCAAACTATTTGTAGTTGAACCTGAGGAAATAGAGAAAATGGACTTAGCCCTTCCTTAAAAAATCTCAACTTTTCCTGGCATAATGCGAGCTCATCAGGTTGTCCTGAGCTTTGCAACAACGAAAAAACTTCAGATAGGCCATCTAAGGTGTACTAACTGTGGTCCAGAACAAGCATGTGTGCACTATATCATTGATTGCTCCGAACCATTAAGACAGTCTGGAAAATGTATCTTTCAAAACATAATTTTATTACCTACTTTTCTACATTCTAGGTAAGCATAAGATAATTGCCCCATGTATTACTCGACCAAGATGAATGGAGCCACGGGCGTTATGTGAACTATCGCGATGCGGTATTACGAACGCAGGAGCAGTAGCGCCACGGCTCTAGGCTGCAGGACTCCACTGGCCTTGGTCGAGTAATGCCTATTGAATAAACTTCAATAGTCGAAAAGAGGATCGCAATAAATAACTTCCTTAACGAGATAAGCAGGTTATGAAAACCCCAGGAGAGTAAATTAATTTGGTCTACCACAGCAGTTATTCTGAATGTGAGTCAGAAACAGGGACAGTGGCTTCAAAGGACCCTAGAAATAAATAACTTGAAATGCATTGGTCACCTCTATGTTAAAGCATGTTAACTCCGTGGAAGCTGCTGTCACCTCCAGCCCTTTCAAAAAATTAAAATTTTGTTTTTTGAAGAAATTATTTCTCTCTTGAGTTCAACAGAATGATTTTTCTCATTTCATATAAATACAGGAATGGATTTATAATTACCCATAGTTTGCAGAAGTATTGAGTGTTTTTTTTTTCCAAAAAATTCAGACTTGAATTTCCACTTAATTTCAGAACCACCCACATACTGGTAAAGGAAATATTCCGAAATTGCTTAAAATTGCGAAGACTTTATCAGGAGCAGATATTAAGTCAGATCATGTCCTCCTGATAGGCGAAGTAGATATTCGTTTGAAGAAGGTAAGAGGAAGACAGGTGACGAAGATACTGAACATGGAAAAACTGAAGAATGTAGAGGAAAGAAGAAAATTTGAAGCAAATTTTGAAGATAGCTGTATACAGACAAAGACAACAACAGAAGAAACAGTAGGATACAAAGAAGGTGTGAGAATCAAGAAAACGTGGGTCACAGAGAAAATGTTGGAGAAGATGGAGGAAAGGAGAAAATGGAAAAATAACACAGAAGAAGGTAGAAAAAACTACAGGAACTTAACAACGAACTAAGAAGAGAAACTGATAAGGCGAAGAAAGACTGGATGGAAGAGAAATAGGAGATCTAGAGAGAAATAATTTAATGTGCCACGAAGTAAAATGTTTGGACTTCATAAATAAATAAAAAAAAAAAAACAAATGCACGTGGTTGATAGAGGACGAAATCGGAAATAACAGTCAAACCAGGAATACTGAACAGATGGACGAAATATGTAGAAAAGTTATATGAGACAGAGAATTGTCCAGATGACTTGGCTATAGAAGGCTAAGCACGCGTATCAGAAGACGAAAAAAGATTTTCAATTTTAAGGGAAGAAGTTTAACTAGTACGAGGAGAACAAGGGGAATACAAGGAGAACAAGGGAAACAAGGAGAACAAGGGAAATATAAGGAGAATAACGTGAATAGAAGGAAAACAAGGAGAACACAAGGAGCACATGGGAACTCAAGGAGAACAAGGGAAACACGAGGTGAACAAAGGGAATACAAGGCGAACACAAGACAAGGGGAATACAGGGGAAGAAGCGGAACACAAAAAAAAAATAAGGAGAACACAAGGGGAATAATGGTAATACAAGGAGAAAACGAGGAGAACATAAGGAGAACAATGGGAATACAGGGATAACAAGGTGTATATGAGAACAAGGGGAACACAAGGAGAATGATTTGTGTAACTATTTAGGAATATTAATCACAACAATAACTTAAAAAAGACATTTATATGTTATTTATAAGACTTTAATTATGTTTGTTCTAGTCTATGCTTATAAGAAATGGTCACTCACAAAAACAAATGATGATAAACGGAAAATCGCTTTGGAACGGAGGAAACTTCATAATAAATAAATTTATAATTTTTATAACGAACCTGATATTGTCGATAAATGGCGATCTTACTCGTGTTAATTATGTAAGCACATGCTTACATAATTAACACGAGTAAGATCGCCTTTTAATCAATTGTTTATATTCAAGTGTTAAAAGTAGTGTACAAAAGAATCAACTGATATTGTCGACAGGGTCAGAAGTAAAGCAAGAAGAGCTGCAGGAGAAAGGAGTAAAAAGGATGTTCAGAGCAACTCGTTTAGAAGAAAGACTACTGGGAAGACCTAGGCTTAGATATTTATACAGTCTGAACAGGATCTAAACTATTTACAAATTTATAACTTGAGAATTATTTGTCAGGACAGGGTGCAGTAGTATTATATTGTGAATTTAGCAGCCATAAGATTTAATAATAATAATAATAATGATAATAATAATAATAATAATAATAATAATAATAATAATAATAATAATAATAATAATAATAACCGGGTTCCGGGTTCAAACCCAATGGATAGCGAACCTGACAGGAGTTTTTCATAGTTTCCCTCAGGCAAATGCCGGATTGGAAATTTACATTCTATGAGTCATCACCGCCTCAATGACAAAATAATATCATAAACATTAAACAAAATCTAAAATCAATTATATGAATACAGGACATCTATAAAACACAACAGAAACAGAAACTCAACAATAGTAACAACGACCTATTGGTATACCTAAATATCCCAGACATACTATATTACCACAGATGTTAAAGCGTGTAGAAATAGACTTAACAAAAACGTAAAATAAAATAAAAATAAATAATAATAATACTTATGGATTTAGAGAACCCGGAGGTTCATTGTTGCCCTCACATAAGACCGCCATCGGTCCCTATCCTGAGCATGATTAATCAGTCTCTACCATCAAATCCCACCTCCCTCAAATTCATTTTTATATTATCCTCCCATCTACATCTCGGCCTCCCCAAAGGTCTTTTTCCCTTTCCAGCCTCCCAACTAATACTCTATATGTATTTTTGGATTCGCCCACAGTCTACAAGCTCTGCCCATCTCAAACGTCTGGATTTAATTTTCATAATTATGTTGCGTGAAGAATACAATGCGTGCAATTCTGTATTTGTTACTTTCTCCATCTCCTGTAACTTCATCCTTCTTAACCCCAAATATTTTCTAAGCACCTTACTCTCAAGCATCGTTAACCTCTGTAAATAATAATAATAATAATAATAATAATAATAATAATAATAATAATAATAATACTTACAAATGGCTTTTAACGAAGCCGAGTTTCATTGCCAATCTCACATAAGCCCGCCATCGGTCTCTATCCTCTGCAGGATTAATCTACTCTCTATCATTATATCCCACCTCCTTCAAATCCATTTTGATATTATCCTCCCATCTACGTCTCGGCCTCCCCAAAGGTCTTTTTCCCTCCGGTCTCCCAACTAACACTTTATATGCATTTCTGGATTCGCCCATACGTGCTACAGGCCCTGCCCATCTCAAACGTCTGAATTTAATGTTCCTAATTATGTCAGGTGAAGAATACAATACGTGCAGTTCTGCGTTGTGTAACTTTCTCCATTCTCCTGTAACTTCATCCCTTTTAACCTCAAATATTTTCCTAAGAACCTTACTCTCAAAAATCCTTAACCTCTGTTCCTCTCTCAAAGTGAGAGTCCAAGTTTCACAACCATAAAGAACAACCGGTAATATAACTATTTTATAAATTCTAACTTTCAGATTTTTTGGCAGCAGACTAGATGACAAAAGCTTCTCAACCCAATAATAACACGCTTTTCCCATATTTATTCTGCGTTTAATTTCCTCCCGAGTGTCATTTATATTTGCTACTGTTGCTACAAGATATTTGAATTTTTCCACTTCTTCAAAGAATAAATCTCCAATTTTTATATTTCCATTTCGCACAATATTCTCGTCACAAGACATAATCATATACTTCGTCTTTTCGAGGTTTACTTCCAAACCTAGGGTAAACATTGGTAATTTCGTGGCAGTGGTTATTTCGTGATACTTTTTCTTTGCTCTTTCGTGAACTAACCAATGGTGTTACGAGATTCAAATTTCCGCCAAGGGATTGCATATGTTGTCTAGTTTCCAGAAACATACAGCTACGCTTTGTGTGACTATTCTTGCTGTTTCAGTGACCTTTAATGTTTGGAGAGAGCAAGTTAGCGTCGACTTCTCAGGCGTACAAATTTTGTGGATGTTTGTAATTACATTACAGGCTTATTACTAAAGGTAAGCATATGATATCTGGTACAAAGATTTATTGTACCTTCATGAAATTTTAAGAAATGTTTTTGGAATTTTAGATACAGCTGTAGTCGCCATATAGGCTTAGATTTACTGATAAAAATCTTAGCTGTTTGAGGCGAAATTTTGTTGAGCATTAAGTGTTACATTTTATATTGTATTACAATACAATTTTAGAAATCTGAAGATAAGATATGATAACAAAAAAGAAGAGGGAGACGCAATGAGTTCAGTGTAGCTTCTGTTTGATTTGTTATCATGCTAAGTGCCAATGATAAGTGCTAGATGACTTACTTGCAAGAATTGTGACAGAAGATGAACATGGCTCCACCATTTTGGACCGGAGACAGAGGCAGACAATGGAGTGACATCATGCAAATTCACCAATGAAATAGAAATTCAAAAGTACACCTTCGGCAGGAAAAGTTATGGCTACTGTGTTTTTCGATTCAGAAGGACTCTTGCTTGTGGACATCATGCCACACGGAACCACCATTAATTCTGACGCGTATGTTGCAACACTCAAGAAACTTCAATCTCGACTGAGTCGTGTTCGACGACATCGGGAGAAGCAGGATGTTCTGCTATTGCACGACAACGCACAGCCATATGTCAGTCACAAGACTACAGACCAGATCAGAAAATTCGGATAGACAACACTGAAACATCCGACTTACAGTTCTCAACTGGCACCGTGCGATTACCATCTCTTTGGTAAACTGAAGGATCCCTTCTCGGAACGAGGTTAGAAGATGACTCCCTTGTGTACGCTGCTAAAGAGTGGCTTAGACGTGTTGGTCCAGACTTTTACCGTGCTGGTCTACAGGCCCTCGTTCCTATGTTACGTAAGGCAGTTGAAAGGGACGGGGATTATGTGGAAAAGTGAAATTTTGTTCCTAAAGGATGCATCTACATTCTGTGAAAATAGCAAAGCTGTAAGGTAAAAATATAATTTTTAAACAAATGTTATGTATTGCTTTTGGAGTTACCCTAGTATTATAAGCTATGGTGAAGTCCGTAATAAAAGTGTTCACCCTTTCAGGGCAAAGAAGATCTCTTTTCAATTTCAATTTTACTTTGATTTCATTCTTATTATGTGTTGATACGTATTTCTACGTTTTCTTGCTATGAATATTAGACGAAATTACTATGTTTGAAGTCTTGTAACAATAAATTAGAATTTCATTTGACTTTAATGAATTTTTCCACAATTCTTTTACCTCTCACGAAATTATCAATGTAATATTACGAAATTACCAAGGTTATCACGAAATAACCAACCTTTTAGCTTAAGTTGTAAAAGTGGTTTTTCGCACTTGTTCAAGAACGTGTCCAGTCGTTTATGTCTCCAGATTTGTACAGCAAATCATAGTCTTTTAGATGAAAAAATCGGAATAAGGGTATATTTACAAATTTGTATTTTAAATTAATTTTCCTGAAATTATCACGAAATTACCAATGTTTACCCTATATCTTTACTTGCTTCAAGTGAAATTTCCGTGTTTTCCCCAATCGTTTGTGGATTTTCTCGTAACATATTCACGTCATCCGCATAGACAAGAAGCTGATGTAACCCGTTCAATTTCAAACACTCTCTGTTATCCTGAACTTTCCTAATGGCATATTCTAGAGCAAAGTCAAAAAGTAAAGGTGACAATGCATCTCCTTGCTTTAGTCCGCAGTGAATTGGAAAAGCATCAGACAGAAGCTGACCTATACGAATTCTGCTGTAAGTTTCATTGAGACATATTTTAATTAATCGAACTAGTTTTTGGGAATATCAAATTCAATAAGAATGTTATATAAAACTTCCCTCTTAACTGAGTCATATGCCTTTTTGAAATATATGAATAACTGATGTACTGTATCCTTAAAATCCCATTTTTCTCCAATATCTGTGGAATACAAAAAATCTGATCAATAGTCGATCTATTACGCCTAAAGCCACATTGATGATCCCCAATAATTTCGTGTACATAATAATAATAATAATAATAATAATAATAATAATAATAATAATAATAATAATAATAATTAATAATAATAATCCGTGGCGCTACAGCCCGTGAAGGACCTAGACCGACCAGCCGCCTGCTGGCCTCACGTCCACATGCCGAAGCAGAGGTGGACGATCATCCAACCAGAATGGAGGTATCGTGTGGTTAGCACGATGATCCCCCCAAGCGTTATAGCTGGCATTCGCAACCGGAATTCGCTACCTATCGTAGCTCCCCAAGTGCAATAATAATAATAATAATAATAATAATAATAATAATAATAATAATAATAATAATTCATTCAGTGTTCTGCCCAAGGGCAGGTCTCTCACTGCAAACCCAGCTTTCTCCAATCTTTCCTATTTTCTGCCTTCCTCTTTGTTCCCTCATATGATCCATATATCTTAATGTCGTCTATCATCTGATATCTTCTTCTACCCCTAACTCTTCTCCCGTTCATCATTCCTACTAGTGCATCCTTCAGTAGGCAGTTTCTTCTCAGCCAGTGACCCAACCAATTCCTTTTCCTCTTCCTGATCAGTTTCAGGATCATTCTTTTTTCACCCACTCTTTCCAACACAGCTTCATTTCTTATTCTGTCTGTTCCATTCTTCTCCATATCCACATTTAGAAAATAAATTAATAATAATAATAATAGTAATAATAGTAATAATAATAATAATAATAATAATAATAATAATAATAATAATAATATGTCGCCTGCAAATGGTGTCCACTGGTAGTTATTCTGTTAAAGTTATCATGATATCAATTTTAGTTTTTTAGTGTTTTTGTAAGAATATTCGTAATTTAAATCTCGTTATTTTGTCGTCTCGTTACTTAATACGCTCAATTAGAAAGGAAGAACAAGACTGGTAGGGTCTATAAGAAAGTGGAAAAAGTGAAGTGCAGGAGCCTGCATTGCCGGCGCATGCGACCTTCACCTTCTTGTAGAAAGAGCCGAAGAAGAGAAACTCATGCGGACGGCAGTTGCTGTCCGACATGATCACGATCAGGATCGTGCTGGTGATCTGCTGCGCGTGCCGCGTCGTGGCGGCGGCCGGCCCGCGCCTGGACCAACTGGTGGACGTGCTCGAGTTCCACAGACTCGGCGACGCCTGGCGTCGGGATGTCACAGCGGACTGTGGCAACGACGTCGCACAGTTCCTGGCAGCCCTCGACAACGGCACCGTTTGGGCAGCCAAGAGTGAGTACAGTGACAATCTAGTATATAATCACGAAGCTTGAGTTGTGAGGTTGCTAGGAACAATAGACTGTGCAGGTAGTATTTCGCATTGCCTGTAATGAGGCGATAGTAGCGATCCTAGTGGTTAGCAACTATCTATAGATGCATATTTATTACATATTGAGCTTCGTGACTGTATATACTAGACTGTGGTACTAACTTCAACTTGTTTCTTCACAGTGAGCTTCCATGTTCGCTCTTGGGTAACGTCTTCAATATTTTATAGATCTAATCGTTTCTCAGTGTGCCTCCTTAAGAAATGTTGCTTGTGTTTTCTGCTTGACAGTTTTTTTTTTTTTTTTTTTTTTTTTTTTTTTTTTTTTTTTTTTTTTTGGCTACCTTAAAGTGAGATAAAAACATAATTTGGTTTTTATACCAAATAATTATTTGGAATTTTCTGTGTAATTTTTTAACTTATGTAGACTAATCTTTTTTAAATTCGAATTTTATAGTAAATGCTTTTAATTAAATAATATGACTTGAAATTGTTTTAAAACACGTTGATTCTTCTGACACTTAAGGGGTTAGGTACAGCTTATAGCAGTAAGCTCTTTTACTATATGTTGTACAATAATGAAAATTAGTAGGTATAAAATACTGTCCTTCTGCTATATAAAAAAAATTACGATTTAAAAAAAAATTATTTACATTTTTTTTTTTTTTTTTTTCAAAATTCAGTTCACTGTGCAGTGATGAAGCGTTTCCCACATAACTAAAAAAACTATCCAACATTCTGTGATGGAATTTTTTGTGTCTATTTATGCAAAAAAAAATCATTTAAAAATGGTCAAATATCAGTATTTTCTTTTAACACAAAATAAAATAAAATATATTATTTATTAAGCAATGTAGTTGAAAGATCATGATATTGTAAACATGAGTTTCAGCAATAAAATGAAAGAGAGAGAACATGAAAAAGTTAACAAGTTTATGAGTTATGAGGGAAACGCTTTCATCACTGCACAGTGAATTGCCACCATTTTGAATTTTGAAAAAAAAAAAAAATATATATATATAATTTTTTTTTAAATCGTAAAAATATTTTTTTATATATAGCAGAAGGACAGTGTTTTAAACATACCAATTTTAATTACTGTACAAAATACAGTAATGGAGGAAAAAAAATGTTGAATATTTCCAAAAATTTTACTGCTGTAAGCTGTACCTAACTCCTTAATATTAACCACGAAATTTATTAATTTCTTATCAACTGTTTTCGCCATTATTTTGAATGTCATTACTATACTGACTGTTCCATTGATACATTATTCATTTGATATAGGCCAATCATATGTTATTTATCAACAGCCAATCATGATCCTCTACAACGATAATTGTGGATCATAAGTTATCGGTGAGCAAGTTTGTCATGTTTTTTATCGATCAGGTATAAGACATATGTGTGCAGTGAGACCAAGCGCTAGATTCAAACAACAAAATGGCGTAAATAAGTTGGAAAAGAAACAAACGAGAAAATCAATTAATACGGCAACCTAATCCTCAGAACACCAAAAGGAATATAAAGCATAGGCTATATTGTATGTTATATTGGGTTATTTATTACAATCTCCAGCGTCACTTTTAATTTATATCTGGTAAATATGTTCACAGTCTAAGTTCATAGCTGTAGTGACCAGTGCTGTGAGGTTAAGATGTCATTTATTGTATTTGAAATATTATCTTATTGTATGAGTTTTATTAGTTCGTTCTATGTCGCTAAATGTGGCGACTTTTAACTACTTTTCGGCGAAAATTTCTTTTAATTTTCCAACTGGTTAAATAGGAAGTGAGTGAATTTTTTAGCACTGTCTAGCGACAAAAATAAAACTTTCAGTATTGATAATGACCAGAGGTAAGAAGTTCGTACCAAAACTGTTAAGTTATGTGAGCTTGGACTATATATCCACCGAATGAACTATAGTAACGCAGCTCTCACAGTCAACAAACTAGCAAAACAAGCAAGTACAGTCGGGTGGTAACTAAACTTGTATTTGTACCTTAGAATAAGAAACGAAGTAGACAAATAATATTGTATAAAAAAGATATTTGACAATTATTAGAATCTTCGTAATTTTCAATATGAAATTATTTGCCCATACACATAAGAATAACAAACAAAATACATAATTATATGTATCTAGCCTTGTTACAATTAATAATAATGTGCAGTAGTAGCAAAACACCGGACCGATCCTTGTAGCTGATTTCAGAACCTTGTTCACTCAGAGCACGATAGACTGGTAACTAAGACTTTCGTGGTTCGAATCCTGCCTGGGAAGGAAACTTTTTTTTTTGTTCCTTATTCAAATTTATTCCCAATACTTTTCGATTGCTGTTAAAATTAATGTTCTGGGATTAATAAGTTAATTAAGTAGTAAAATATCGCTGCAATCGAAAAGTATTGGAAATAAATTTGAATAAGAAACAAAAGAAAGTTTCCCTCCCAGGCAGGATTCGAACCACGAAAGTCTTAGTTACCAGTCTATCGTGCTCTGAGTGAGCAAGGTTCTGAAATCAGCTACAAGGGTCGGTCCGGTTTTTTTGCCACTACTGTACATTTTCAGTTTGCCAAAAGAGATACTGTTCTATATTCTGAAAAATACATATTACTTACATTTATACCTTGAAAATGTCCCTTTTACATCACAAGACGTAACTGGAGAAAATCTTAAATATGACACAGTATCCTTTACTATATCAGCAAGTGAACAAACACAGCTTTGTGAATCTCACAGTGCATTTCGTATATGGCACATCACATTAAACCCATAATTATTTTAAAAAACAGTTTTCATTTTGCTTTAAAAACTATTGGGACTTCTGCGAATATCTGAACAGTAATAATTCTTCCACATCTCGCGCTGTCAGTTATTTATATATTTCTGGAATGCAGTTGAGTCATTGCTGCAAGGCAATAATTGTTAGAAAGGATATTGAAAATACCAACATTATACATAGGTCGAGAAATAATACAATATATCTAATTGGGTCAGATTTTTAAGTTGTTGTATTTTCCATGCAAGGAAAGGTATTCTATAATAATATTACGTTTCTTGGTATTGCATTAAACTTTGTGTGACTGGAAAATTTAAATTCTGTTATGTTAGAAACCACTCACTAAACTGTACAACTCCAACTCCACTGCGAATGTTAGCACGTAATGAAACTGCTTCTCAACCGTACATATTGCTGTAATGTAGTTACGAAAGTCATCCATCCACACTTGCGGATATACTTTTGAGTTGTTTATGTGAACAAGTATAGTATATACAAAAGATCGCTAGTGTGATAGAGCGGCGTGATCTATAAGCGTGGCTGCAGTCAATCTGAAAACTATGTTTTGGTACGAACTTCCTAGCCCTATAATGACGAATCTAGCGACTTTGAACTACTATCTGGCGACTTTCCGAACACTTCAGCTGACGACACTGGAAATAGTGCTAACAAATACAACTCGTAATTTTGAACGTATTTACATAAATCCGCGCAGACTTGCCGGGAAGTCCTATTATCATTATATTAATAATAATAATAATAATAATAATAATAATAATAATAATAATTAAAAAAAAATAATGTTTATTTTATCTGGCAAAGTTAAGGCCAAGAAGGGGGACAAGACTAATTGTAGCAACTGTCGAGAAATATCACTTCTGTTGACGTCGTACAACATTTTGTCCAATATTCTTTCGAGAAGATTAACTCCACATGTAGATGAAATTATTGGGGATCATCAGTGTGGTTTTAGGCATAATAGATCAACTATTGATCAGATATTTTTTATTCGACAGATAACGGAGGAAAATGGGAGTATAAGGGTACAGTGCATCAGTTATTCATACATGTCAAAAAAGGCATATGACTCGGTTAAGAGAGAAGTTTTATATTATATTCTTGTTCAATTTGGTAATCCCTAGAAACTAGTTCGATTAATTAAAATGTGTCTCAGTGAAACGTACAGCAGAGTCCGTATAGGTCAGTTTCTGTCAGATGCGTTTCCAATTCACTGTGGGCTGAAGCAAGAAGATGCACAGTCACCTTTACTTTTTAACTTTGCTCTAGAGCAGGGGTCGTCAGCACAGAGCACGCTGGGGCTAGCCTCTCTTACCCGCTGAAAACCCAGTGCACTAGGGTGCACTCCGTAGCTGCTAGCGGGTATGCTCTCTGTCTCTCCCTGTTGCACGACAGTGCACACGGGATAGCACCGCGTACCCTTTGCACATTTCAGCGAGTGCTGATGACCACTGCTCTAGAGTATGTCATTAGGAAAGTCCAGGATAACAGAGAGGGTTTGGAATTGAACGGGTTACATAGCTACTTGTCTATGCGGATGACGTGAATATGTTAGGAGAAAATCCACAAACGATTAGGGAAAATACGGGAATTTTACTTGAAGCAAGTAAAGAGATAGGTTTGGAAAGTCCCGAAAAGACAAAGCATATGATTATGTCTCGTGACGAGAATATTGTACGAAATGGAAATATAAAATTTGGAAATGTATCCTTTGAAGAGGTGGAAAAATTCAAATACCTGGGAGCAACAGTAACAAATATAAATGATACTCGGGAGGAAATTAAACAGAGAATAAATATTAGAAATGCCTGTTATTACTCGGTTGAGAAGCATTTATCATCCAGTCTGCTGTCAAAAAATCTGAAAGTTAGAATTTATAAAACAGTTATATTACCGGTTGTTCTGTATGGTTGTGAAACTTGGACTCTCACTTTGAGAGAGGAACAAAGATTAAGGGTGTTTGAGAATAAGGTGCTTAGGAAAATATTTGGGGCTAAGAGGGATGAAGTTACAGGAGAATGGAGAAAGTTACACAACGCAAAACTGCACGTATTGTATTCTTCACCTAACATAATTAGAAACATTAAATCCAGATGTTTGAGATGGGTAGAGCATGTAGCACGTATGGGCGAATCCAGAAATGCATATAGAGAGTTAGATGGGAGATCAGAGAGAAAAAGACCTTTGGGGAGGCCGAGACGTAGATGGGAGGATAATATTAAAATGTATGTGAGGGAGGTGGGATATGATGACAGAGACTGGATTAATCTTGCACAAGATAGGGACCGATGGCGGGCTTATGTGAGGGCGGCAATGAACCTGCGGGTTCCCTAAAAGCTATTGTTACGTAAGTCGTAAGGCAGAGTTTAGGCCGTAAGGTCTTCCCTTTTACTCAACCAGCAAAAGTATACATAAGCTACAAAGATTACAATAAATTGAGTTGACAATTAATTGAGTATGAATAAAAGAAAAAGGCAACGATTCAGATGGAAAGACGAAAGGGGCGGAAAGGCGTAAAAATGGCGAAAGAAAAGTAACTGTTGTTCTGCGAGAGACCGCTGCGCTGGTAGCACTTGCAGCTCGGTAACTATTGTATCATAGACGGGAAAGGAAGCATCTCTCTGCGTAACCTAGAAACGGTTCGAACTAATCAGTAGGTTCCGATTCTGTCGTCATGGAGATGTCAATACATTCCACAGACGCGAGCGAGGAAAGTGACAATCGCGTGAAAGCGAGACGCGCGTGGTTCGCAACTCAAACACCGCGCCGAGTTCCTGACCCGTGGCCCGCGATCAGCAAACAGACGCAGGATCATAATCCATGGCAGACATCCACAACCAGCACTCTTGGCCGAGGACGCCGGATGAACTACTAGTTATCAGAAGAGTCCTGCGTTTAGTTACCCGAAGCCTCCGAGCAACGCGCAACAGTGTAGATATTAGAGACCGGCAAATCACACAAGACTCACGCCGTCCCGGTTGCCGTCAGGCTTGGGTTCCGGTGACGCTACAAAGCAAGTTAACTTTTAGCCTGAACCCATTGAGCCCGGGTTTTATAGGTTCAGTCCAGGCGGGACCCAAAAAAGCCTGCCTGTTTGCTCGTATTATAAGGTAGAGTGACTTGCATTCACGGAAGCCAGTCTGCGCTGGTTAAGATGAAACTTAAGTTCGTTGGCTATTTAGTCACTTCAAAAAATCTTTATCTTATGATCCAACACGGCAGATATTTCTTGATTAAAGGAACACAGTTTTACGATTTATTGCGCTACAGAATTCATAAAGTAATAAGACAATATTATACATTTCACATTCCTGCAAAGTATATCTGACTCAACAAATTAGTAACATTTCGCAACTTGTGACTAGGAGAGGAGAGAGGAGGGGGAGGGGGAGGGGGAGGGGAGGGAGGGGAGGGGGAGGGGTGGGAGGGAGGGAGAAGAGAAGAGAAGAGAAGAGAAGAGAAGAGAAGAGAAGAGAAGAGAAGAGAAGAGAAGAGAAGAGAAGAGAATATTTTATTTTAACTTTTTCCTTATCAACAATTAAAAACCTCATGAATACTGTAAAATGTATAAAAGTTTTTCGTTCTTCAGAATATTGATTTGCTATTTAACTTATAAGGGACAGATTTATTTTTATTTATGAAGCTGAAAGTTTGAATGGTTTGCATTAAATTTATATTACTACGATGAAAAGGAAAGTGCAAGTAATTTATAATAACTGTTGGCATTTACTGGATAGTATGTTGACGAGAAATAGTTTTCTTTGTCTTTATTAACGGTACGTTTCAGAAGACAACAAATTAAGTTTTCAGTAGTTTGTCTATATCTATAGGCTTCTTGTCAGGTTTGAATGACTTGGTTCATATTTATCATACATCTGAAAGCAGCAGTCTGCTGCAGGTCGGCGGAACCCAACAGGCCTTTCAGGTCACTCTTAGGACTGTTTGGGAGTCACGTGCAACCACACTGCCTGCCTGCTTGTGAGGGAAGGTAGCAGGCGGGCGAACGATATGAAGCGTAAGCCTGCTCACGGACGTAACCAGTCATGGGCAAGCCTGATCGACAGTTTGCCTGTCTCTGGTAGATATGTATGGAGTATAGCGCGGCGTACACACTTCAGGTGTGCTGTTCAGTGAACCATGTCAAAACAAAACAGAGCTAGATGGTTGGAAATGAGTGTTACAATAGAAGAATTTGGTAGTAAACACTTCATTAGGAAAGAAAAAAAACGTATTTCATCAGAAAGGAGGAGAAATTTTTCTTCGGAATATGTATTATATGTCTTTCTCGTGTTAAATTCTTAAATTTAAATTTTCGTGTTAAATTTTTCTTTTGAAACACTTAAAATGTTTACAATCACTCATTGTAATGTAGAGAGACTCATAAAGCAAGTAGTCAGTGTAAATAATTTGGTTTTTATTGTGATTTATTGTATTATTGTAATTTTTCGCTATTTATTTATGTATTTATTTATAGATGTGCGCAATCATAGGCTGTGTCCATTTATGACGTTCACGTATAAAACAAGTAGACTTATTCATAATTAATTTCTGTAATCTGGCATTAGAGACGGTAATTCATGGAGATGAAAACAACCTACAAATATTTATAAATTAACGGAAGTTTAAACATCAGAGCCGATTATATATTTCAATATTAACTCATTTTTAATTGTAAATATTCAAATTTCAATCCTTTTAATAAATTATCATATTATTTACTACTAAACTCATTTCGTTTTGATAAAAATATATCTATTTATTTTAAAAAGTGCAATTTAAATATTTAAAACTCTGTAAATAGGCGAAAAATAATGATTATTGACTTTTACTTTTTGAGTGAAAAATATATTGTGAAACAAAAAAGTAGGTCTATATAGAATCTAGATGCGTTTTACTTATTGTGAGAATAATCTTCTGTTTTTTTTTTGGTTATTTTACGACTCTGTATCAACATCTATGGTTATTTAGCGTCTGAATGATATGAAGGTGACAATGCCGGTGAAATGAGTCCGGGGTCCAACACCAGAAGTTACCCAGCATCTGCTCGTATTGGGTTGAGGGAAAACCCCGGGAAAAACCTCAACCAGATAACTTGCCCCTACCGGGATTCGAACCCGGGCCACCTGGCTTCGCGGCCAGACGCGTTGACCGTTACTCCTCAGGTGTGGACTAATCTTCTGTTGTCCATAATATGGCTTTAAATAAATATTTTGTTATTAAATACACACAGAATATTAATTTTGTGCGTGAGCTGCATTCTCATTGCTCAGTGCCTCTACTGTCCTATACGAATAAGCATATATAAACACACGAAACGGAGCGGACAGACGAATCAGAGCCCTCCTTTGCAAGCGAAACTCGTATGATCCATGTGCATCTAACTTGTACTCAAAGTAACCAAACGCAGAACTCTAGTTATTAACGTTGAAGGAATTGGTGATAGCGAGATGGTATTTGGCGAGATGAGGCCGAGGATGGGCCAGAAATTACCTAACATTTGCCTTAAGATTGGGGAAAACCTCGGAAAAAACCCAACCAGTAATCAGACCAAGCGGGAATCGATCCCACGCCCGAGCGCAACTTCGGATCGGCAGGCAAGCGCCTCAGCCCCTGAGCTACGCCCGGTGGCTCGCAATGTCTCTATAGAGTTATGTGATATTTGAGGTAAAAAACGAAAACATCACTGTAATGGGCACACAATGGATTGTTCCATTTGCATAGTTACCATTTTGTTGATTCAACCATTAAGAATTTCGAAGTTTCAAGCCACGATTTTATTAAATGTTAGGATATAGCTGGTCCAATACTAATATGAAAGCTATAGAAAATGTATAATACTTGAGCGGGTCCATGTTCCATTCATAATTATTACGAGCTTTAATCAGGAGGTTTGAAGAAACTGGTTCAGTCGCTGATAAGGAAAAATCTGGAAGATCGAAAGCAATCGTCTGATTACCATCACCGCTGCGAGAGGCGCTTCAAACGAGTAATGAAATAAGTATAAATAATAAATAATTATGTAAATAGTAGTGTGGGTGAGATGTCCAAGCGTCTTCAAATAAGCAGGCCTAGAGCACAGTTTCGAGAATTCTAAGAAAACATCTTAGTCTGTACACTTATAAACTAAAACCAGTGTTCTCTTTCAAAGAAAATGACAAACTGAAAAGTTATGATTTTACTTTATTTGTGCTAGCATAGGTTCAGTCTAATAATCACTGGCTGGATAAAGTTTCCTGGACAAAGGAAGCACACTTCTTTCTGAATGGTGCAGTCAACATAGCACAATTTGGTCTGGAAATAACGTCCAGGTTTTAATTCAACATGATTTTCATGATTTAAAAACCATTATATGATGTGGCTTCGCTTTGAAAGTCATCTTTGGTCCATATTTCTTCGAAGAATACAACGGAATAATATAGACGGTCACAGTAAACTAAGCGCTATTATAGTATGCTACAAAACTTCGTCACCCTTAGACTGAAGAAACACGACCTGGAAAACATAATTTTTATGCACCGCTCGACATGTACACCCCTGAAAAGCAACTAATTACACGGATCTTGGCGATCATGACGTCATCAGTAGGGACGTCCTAACAACGTGGTCTCCACGATCTCCTAATCTCAATCCGACCGGCTGACTTTCGGTTGGGGGTTACCTTAAGGGACAAGTTTTCGTGGCACACCCGACAATCCTACAGCAATATTCGAAAAAAATGAGAATATTCCAAGACATCTGCAAAATGCTGTGTCTAGTGTCGCAGAAAGATTGGTGTGTGTTGAACACAAGAAACCTAACCCCATTGTTTGCCCAACACAGTGGCTTTTTTTTTCTACATAAAATATTATCAGGGCTGGCAGTTCCGGAAACCTAACAAAAAAACAAGTTATGTGTGCGTAGGTTGTAACTACTGGTCTGTCATGCAGTCCCTGTTGACACTCTGCGTAAGACAACCACCGATTACAGTGAAGGTACCGGGAGTTCAGTCGTTCAGTGCATACAGCGGAAACAATATGCTTCAACCAATAAATATTAAGTAAAATTGTGAAGGAATTGAACAGTAAACAATTCAATGAAAGGCTTGTCTTTCAGTTACAAGAAGACCAAAACGGAAATATACAGATTCATTGCAAGACTAAGAAATAAGAAAAATATTACTTATAGAATATAGGGATAGGAAAAGCACCGAATTCCAATCGTAACGCACTTCGAAAACGTGTGTGTAGAAAGTTGACTTCACTGGAAGATAAATTATATACACTTTTATATTATTCATAAGTAGATCTGTAAATATGTAGATAAGTAAACATGTAGATATGTACATATGTAGATAAGTATGTAAATATGTGGATATGTAGCTCTGTAAATACGTGGATATACAGATATATGTAAAATGTAAGTTTAGCTACCCAATGTTAGGCAAATGAAAATAATCGTACTTAAGGTTATTTCAAGTTATACATCCTAATGAAGATGTACGCCTTAAAATTGACTACCTATTTCAGGAACAACTTGTAGTCTGTAGTATGTAGTTGTAGCCTGCTAGAACTGTTCGCGTACACAGCCGATAGTCCGCCGGTGCCGCTTTTTCATAACATGCAACTGACATTTAGAATGCTATAATAAATGTACCATTAACCATACGTCCACGGGGCCGAAACCGCTAGGTCTATTATTACATTTATAACGATTTAAAATTTCAAGTGAATTTTGAATGATCGGATACTTTCTTTCTTTCTTTCTTTCTTTCTTTCTTTCTTTGTCACGTCTAACCTCCTCCTTTCCTAGCGATTTAAAATATTCAGTGCAGTGTAGGCGAGGGTATTATCTATGGACCAATAGACCTACACATTGCGGACCTCTCTGGTCGTATTGGTCAGCACGCCACAGGGCCACCTCTGACACATCACAGGACAGTACATACCCAGTGCCATGGACGGAAGACAATAATCTTCCATTGACCCCATCAGGAATTGAACCAGACACAGTTTGGATGGAAAATACAGACGAACAGTTATACTCCAATTTTTTAGCCACACTAATTACCAAATTACATGAGAGAATTTAGGCTATGGTTCTCTTTTCGCGAGCCACAGTTTTGAAACTATTGGAATGAGGGCAGTAGAAGGACTACTTTACACACGCATCATTAATTTTAAGTGGTGCTGTTCTGCAGTCCTGTCACCTGTAGTATACGTGATGACTGTTGGTATTTTGCTGTCTGTGATTTACACATGAATAGATCAGTTCTACATCAAAGGACTTGTCAGGATTGCCAATACACTAGATGCATATTGCGAGGCGTTTCAGCCATAAACAATAAGCAAATTATTATTTAATTAAGTGCTGCAATATCATTATCATGTTCAATCAATATTTAAACGTCTTTTCTGATTGTGGATGAAAAAGATTAGAGAAATTTAGCTGCAGGACTAAATTGAAGAACGTTAAATATTAACTTTTGTATTAAAACAACTCTACCTCGGCAAAGTCTTAAACTGAGCAACATCCATGTCTGGAAACCCTGGAGCTAATACAGTTAAACATTTTTGTCTTACTAGCTTCAAACCATTCATAAATTAACTTATAAGTTAATTTGTTACGTATGTTTCATGCATAATCAAGTGGATTACCAATAAAGTGTTTTCGAAAGTAGGCATATTCATTGGCTTGATTATATTTACTGTTTGTGATTCGAGTAGGTGTATGGAGACTTGACGTACAGCCCTTTCGTTGTAAATTGACCTGTGTTGATTCTACGAACTAACAGAGTGCTTTATTCTCCTCCATGAAGTTTTGATCTCCTCAATGCCCTTCGTTCCGTAATCGCCTACGATGTTTTGTATACAACGACAGTGGCAAGATCAGCCCTCAGCAGTTTTGTAGTCTAATATTGGACGAGTAGTACACGTCTCCAATGTTTGTGACTGAACTTTGCGTTGTTTATACTTACGTATGTATTCAGCGTTAGTCGTCCTTCTTTAAGTACATTAGTACTAGTTTGGGAATTATTTTTCTCTTCTTTTTTTTCTCCTATAAAGTCTCATATAGTCCGCGCGACTGCTTCCTTGTCATATTTATATGTGTGTGACGCCAAACGTTTGGAGTTGTTCAGGTTATTGCGTTATGCTCTCAACGTAACAGTTGCGTAAGGCAAACAAAAATTGTTCGTACTCCTAAATCGTGAGATATGGTTCAAAGCGGATTGCATTTTTTCAAAGGATCGTATTTATTCATGTATTTCACTCGCAACATGTCTGATCCATATTTTATGATTTAGCTTTAGGAAGCAGTTGAAAGTCTTTAAAATTAGGGAAAAATACGACATATGATGATGGATGAGTGGAACAGAGAAAAATTCTCTCCGGCACCGGGATTTGAACCTGGGTTTTCAGCTTTACGTGCTGACGCTCTATCCAATAAGCCACACCGGATTCCCATCCCGATGTCGGATTGAATCCTCTCAGTTTAACTTCCACCTCTTGGGTTCCCTCTAGTGGACTACCCTCATGCACTGTGTCATAGGTGTATGACAATAGCACAATATCCACACATGTGCAGAGGTGCATTCGTTATGAGTGACTAAGTGGCCGGGATTCGACGGAATAAGCGCCGTCTTAAATCACTAAGTGATTATTTTTCGCATAAACTTAAACTAAGTCGCTTTAATGAAACTACGCGTAAGAAGAGAGTTGGAACAATGCGTGATTTAATTTAACCAATTAACACGCATGCTTTGTTCCACTGGACCAATGCGATTAGTCCACCAGTGATTCGTGGCGTAAGAATACTTTTATCGTAGGCAGTGATTTACCGCACGCGCGACAAAACTCTATAACGCTGGTTAAGCATCTATCTACTTCGCAAGCTGGCATTGCATTGCGCGTCTTAAGACCATGTATTCCGCTGACACTGTTCCTGGACTGTTCAAATTTAATATCCCTACAGGAAATCATGCTACAGGGTGTTCTTAAGCCCTGGGGCATAACAATAGTATCTTATATTTCATGACCGAAAAAAAAGTGTAACTCACATGTACTTACTTACTTACTTACAAATGGCTTTTAAGGAACCCGAAGGTTCATTGCCGCCCTCACATAAGCCCGCCATCGGTCCCTATCCTGTGCAAGATTAATCCAGTCTCTATCATCATACCCCACCTCCCTCAAATCCATTTTAATATTATCCTCCCATCTACGTCTCGGCCTCCCTAAAGGTCTTTTTCCCTCCGCTCTCCCAACTAACACTCTATATGCATTTCTGGATTCGCCCATACGTGCTACATGCCCTGCCCATCTCAAACGTCTGGATTTTAAGTTCCTAATTATGTCAGGTGAAGAATACAATGCGTGCAGTTCTGTGTTGTGTAACTTTCTCCATTCTCCTGTAACTTCATCCCGCTTAGCCCCAAATATTTTCCTAAGCACTTTATTCTCAAACACCCTTAACCTATGTTCCTCTCTCAAAGTGAGAGTCCAAGTTTCACAATCATACAGAACAACCGGTAATATAACTGTTTTATAAATTCTAATTTTCAGGTTTTGTAACTCACATGTACTCTGGTTATTGCTGTCTGTGAACTTAAAAAACAAGTTGGAGTCATGAGATTCCCTTACACAGAGATTACACAGTCATCACAAATCTCATGTAGGTACTGTAGTTTGAATTTTTTCACTAGAAACAGTGCTCGCAATGGCCACTTTTCTTGAAAGTGTTGAGATCTCCCAAACGACCTTATATCCTTTACATTCAGTGAAATTTACCTAAAGGTAGGAACCGATCGACTCACTATACAGAGTACGGCAGAAATATTTACTACCCAAAACTAAGACGCTGGAGGATTTTAATCTTATTCCAGGCTTAAATCCGACAATAATGGTCGTGAAGGCTTTTGCGCTTTTCGTCAATGATAACACATCCGTGTTTTCAACACTGGACCATTTACGATAATAGGGCGCTGCCCGTAATGGATAAGCGACAACACTTCCAAATCTGTACCCGGAGTAATGTGCCAACTTTTGTATGATACATGGGAATTTTGTCATATAATTTCTTCTTTCAGTGAAACTTACAACAGAGTCCGTATAGGCCAGTTTCTATCTGACGCTTTTCCAATTCACTGCGGGCTAAAGCAAGGAGATGCACTATCACCTTTACTTTTTAACGTCGCTCTAGAATATGCCATTAGGAAAGTTCAGGATAACACACAGAGTTTTGAATTGAATGGGTTACATCAGCTTCTTGTCTATGCGGATGACGCGAATATGTTACGAGAAAATCCACAAACGATTAGGGAAAACACGGAAATTTTACTTGAAGCAAGTAAAGCGATAGGTTTGGAAGTAAATCCCGAAAAGACAAAGTATATGATTATGTCTCGTGACCAGAATATTGTACGAAATGGAAATATAAAAATTGGAGATTTATCTTTCGAAGAAGTGGAAAAATTCAAATATCTTGGAGCAACAGTAACAAATATAAATGATACTCCGGAGGAAATTAAACGCAGAATAAATATGGGAAATGCCTGTTATTATTCGGTTGACAAGCTTTTATCATCTAGTCTGCTGTCAAAAATCTGGAAGTTAGAATTTATAAAACAGTTATATTACCGGTTATTCTGTATGGTTGTGAAACTTGGACTCTCACTTTGAGAGAGGAACAGAGATTAACGGTATTTGAGAATAAGGTTCTTAGGAAAATATCTGGGCTAAGAAGGATGAAGTTACAGGAGAATAAAGAAAGTTACACAACGCAGAACTGCACGCATTGTATTCTTGACCTGACATAAATAGGAACATTAAATCCAGACGTTTGAGATGGGTAGGGCATGTAGCACGTATGGGCGAATCCAGAAATGCATATAGAGTGTTATTTGGGAGACAGGAGGGAAAAAGACCTTTTGGGAAGGCCGAGACGTAGATGGGAGGATAATGTTAAAATGGTTTTGAGAGAGGTGGGATATGATTAGAGACTGGATTAATCTTGCACAGGATAGGGACCAATGGCGGACTTATGTCAGGACGGCAATGAACCTGCAGATTCCTTAAAAGCTATTTGTAAATAAGTAAGTAATTTCTTACACTTGCCACAAATCTCTCAGTACTCAATCATAGATGCCGACTAAAGAGAATTGTAAATAAATTGTGTTTTCATATAATGGGCACATGGAAACTTTGTTCAAGTAAAGTACCGTCATCTAAATAGCTAAATATTCGCACAAGCTCTACCGCTATTAGGCCTACCAGTACATAGTACAAGTACATTTTTTGTACTATTTCTAATTGGATTAAAAATCAATTAACGCACATAATAATAAGAAATAATTCGGTAGAAATCTTGGTGAATATGATGAACATAAATTACATCATCGAGGATCAGTGTAGGCCTATTGATATTTAATTATTTTTTTCTTCCTCCTGAAAAATTATATATTTTCTGTACTGTCACATAAGAGTTTTCATAAAAGCAACGATGATATTCAATAATTAACATAAATTTTGATGAAACCTTATTTAATATGTTTTATACTGCACCATTTCTATTAAACAATATGAATCACTCAACTTTTTATTTTTTCCTACGTGTGTTTTCAATAATAAATTATAACTGTCATTTCGGTCATAACTTCATTAAAATGAGAAGTGTGGTGTTTTACAGAGAAGCTATTGTCGTACCGTGTAAACTGACCTAGCGTTGGAAAGGAATTGTAACAGAGGAGCGTTTTAATCTTGTAAAACAACTGCAGTAAGAAGAGAGAAATCTGGTGGGACAGCAAGTGCCAAAACGAGTGGGAACATAGTGTCAGCGCTGCGAGCGCTCGATTCGATCCCACGACATCGAGATGAGTGGTACGAAAACTCCCGGATTGTGGCGGAAGTAACTGAGTGGATAAACCGGCTGACGCGAGTTTCACTAAGCACAGGGTGTCCTGAGACTATGGTGCCTAGTCAAGAGATATTTCCGCTGCTACTTTTACATTGTTTGAGGGATTTTTTTTTTTTAATTTTGTTTTTTTCAATGACTAATCACTACAACATATATTTGGATGTATCGATAATGCAATTCAAATATCCAAGCTCAAACATAATAATAATAATAATAATAATAATAATAATAATAATAATAATAATAATAATAATAATAATATATTTTAAGTACGAAAATTACACTCTTTGGACTGCATCGTTCTCACTATAGTAAGAATTGTAAACCAATATTGCACAGCAGGATTTCCGGTCATATGGTTGACATGGCCGTAATTACTGTACTTGTACAAATATAACGTATGCTATATTCAATAATGAACTAAAGGAATACTACCGTAATCTATAATACACACAAATTGCAATCTTATTTAAAAATCCTTATATTTATTTATTTATTTTGCTAATAACTGTAACATAAAATATAATATAAACAGATAAAATTTTAGCTCACATCTGAAAGAGTAGAACTCGTGCTCAGGAGCGGATTCCTGAATTTCAATTAAGAAGTATATAATACAATTTGTTTCATATGTAATACGCAATAAGAATATATGAACTTGAAATTTTTCATTATTTATAAAATCCATACATAACGTTTTAAATTTAATACTGTAACTATGAGAATTGACAAGATTAGGATATTTAAATATAAATTTTTTTATATATTCGTGGGCCTAAATTACTACTATGATTATATACTGTAACAGTGTTACATTTTGGTTCAAACAATTTTTAGGAATTCATATCTTTTGTTTCATGACTATAAGAATACAATTTATTTATTTATTTATTTATTTATTTATTTATTTCATTGCTACTGTTTCAAATGAATACAAGTTAATACAATATAATATGAACTAGCCCACTCCTGAATGAGTAAGACTCGTGCTCAGGAGGGATTCCAATACAAACAAAAATAAAATGGAGAGTGATTAAATTATATTGAAAAATGTTAAATATCTTTAAATCCAAACTATAAATCCAATACAATTTTTTATATTTTTTATTTATATATATATATGTATATATATGAACTAATTGCTTAAAAATTTAAATATTAGGTCTACAATGACTTCCAGCAAAGACAATAACTTCTCAGGCAATTACATGGATTCTATGAATTCCCTGTCATGTTTTTTAAATTTAAGCTTTACACTGTCTTGAGGATGTAGTGCTCCCTAAATAAATCAGCGTGACAAATATTTCTAGAATTAAATATGCATCCATTCCGCTTATAAAATGGTTCTGGCTAAGAAAAGGCAAAGTTTCACAATAGAAAATTAGAGAAAAACGTTGTTATGTATTACAATGACAATTATGAATAATGTGTTAATTGTAAATTCATAGGTAAGTTAATTAATTTTAATTGTAATATGAGCACATATGTATAAGCAGCCTTAGAGCAATGAGGCTGATGAATTCATAACAAAAATAAAGTTCATAACCGCAATATTTCTTCACTGTTTTTGTCACTGTATACCGCAATGCTTCAATCATTCAGTGTTCTGCCCAAGGACAGATATTTCACTGCAAACCCAGATTTCTCCCGTCTTTCCTATTTCTGCCTTGCTCTTTGTTTCCTCGTATGATCCATATATCTTAACGTCGTCTGTCATCTGATATCTTCTTCTGCCCCGAACTCTTCTCCCGATCACCACACCTTCTAGTGCATCCTTCAGAAGGCAGTTTCTTCTCAGCCAATGATCCAACCAATACCTTTTCCTCTTCATCATCATTTCTTCTTCACCCACTCTTTCCAACACAGCTTCAGTTCTTATTCTGTCTATCCACTTCACGCGTTCCATTCTTCTCCATATCCACATTTCAAATGTTTCTATTTGCTTCTCTTCACTTCATCGTAATGTTCATGTTTCTGCCCCATATAATGCCACACTCCATACAAAGCACTTCACTAGTCTATTCCTTAGTTCTTTTTTGCAAAGATCCGAAAATATGCTCCTTTTTCTATTAAAAGCTTCCTTGCCCATTGCTATCTTCCTTTTGACGTCCTAGCAGCAGCTCATGTTACTGATTATAGTACACCCCAAGTATTTGAAGCTGTCTACTTCTTCTACTGACTCATTTAGAATTCGCAAGTTTATTTTCTGCATTTTTTCTTTCTATGACCATGCTCTTCGTTTTATTTGCATTTATCTTCATTCCATACTGCTTACAGCTGTCATTTAGCTCCAGTAGCAAATTTTTTAGTATCATTTCCTCTTCTGTTAACAACGCCATATCATCAGCAAAACACATATTGTTATGATATTTAATTGTCAGTTATTTGTAATTAAATACCTCGCTGTGTATTTATTGATGTTACACAATGCAATTATATTAGTGTTAAAAATGGATATGTTTTTCTACATTACGTCGTTGTTCCGGCAATAACTGCTATGTGACATATTTATCGATTTTCAGATTTTTGCTCTATTAAATAACTTAATTAGTGATACAGCAAATAATAAAATCTTCTATATGTAATTATATTTCTTTCTTTCGAAAATGTAAGAATTCACAATCTCCTATGCACTACTGCCATAGAAGAATAAAATGTGGTTTTTTTCCTATTGAAAAATTTCATATTTTGCACATAGGAGTTATTGCAAGAACAACGACGATATAATATGATTGTAATCCAACATAACCCTACAATATGCAATCAATGTCATATATTAGTATAATAATCAATGTTAGAAATTTTTAAGGTATGATATTTTTAATGATGATTGTGTAGAATGAGATTTCTAGTCGATGTATTTTAACATTTCTTAGATTTGAAGATGTAATACAAACATTATATTCTTAGATATTGTTACGAAAGTGTCTGATGTCATACAAGTCGAAAACGTTTACACAAATTATGACTATAATTAAGAAGAAATTCTATAAATGTATAGCACACTGAATCTTTGCGTTATAGTATCAACCTGATAAGTCATATAGACTGAAAACTGTACCACAATTTAATTCAGCGTCTTACCACAATCTGATATATACAGTCACGAAGCTCAATACTTAGGGAATATGCATCCGTAGATAGTTGCTAACCACTAGGATCGCTACTATCGCCTCATAACAGACAATGCGAAATAGTATCGGCACAGTCTATTGTTCCTAATACCCTCAACAACTCAAGCTTTGTGACTGTATATACTACACTGTGATCTTACGTCATTTTTGACAATCGCAGAACGCATGTAACATCGGACCTGCCAACCTACGAGGGATGAAATACGTGAGATGGGAATTTAGTAGGGCATATTACTTATGATAATAATAATAATAATAATAATAATAATAATAATAATAATAATAATAATAATAATAATAATTTATTATTATTATTATTATTATTATTATTATTATTATTATTATTATTATTATTATTATTATACTTACTTACTGGCTTTCACTGAACCCGGAGGTTCATTGTCGCTCTCACATAAGCCCACCATTGGTCCCAATCCTGAGCAAGATTAATCCAGTCTCTACCATCATATCCCATCTCTCTCAAATCCATTTTAATATTATCCTCCCATGTACGTCTCGGCCTCCTCAAAGATCTTTTTCCCTCCGGCCTCTCAACTAACACTCTATATGCATTTACAATAATAATAATAATAATAATAATAATAATAATAATAATAATAATAATAATAATAATAGTAGTAATAATAATAATAACAGTAATGGGACGAAAATATAACATTAAATACTTAAGTTATGCGATCTCCTCTAAAACCCGGAGATTATCGTGTCAATGCGGAAGATCTGAAGTCGTGAGCCAATTTGAAGGTGACTCGCACTTTACGCAAGATTACAACAAACCTCCAGTAGC
Organism: Periplaneta americana; assembly: GCF_040183065.1. NCBI lineage: Eukaryota > Metazoa > Arthropoda > Insecta > Blattodea > Blattidae > Periplaneta > Periplaneta americana. The sequence goes on from NC_091127.1 coordinate 117,769,011, forward strand.
GACCCGTCCCTTGGCCACACAGTGCATACCTTTGTTATCTAAACAACATATTTCTCTTATTTCTTCACTTAATGCCTTTAATTAATTACACTTTTGGTTTGTGAACTTTCTTCAAATGATGAAACACCTAGAGAAGAAGCGAACTTATCTATAACAAATAACAGCAGTTTCCATTTATAATTGTATATTCAATTTCCCATTTCAACTATAGAGGCTATTCACATAATGTTAGAGCAATGACGCGGTGATAATGAAATCGTGGTGGAACGAGAATGTAAGAAAGAAACGAAATATTCTTGTAACATCTATCCCTCAACTCCACTGCAACGAATATCACATCTTTCCGGCATCGAATTCCGGTACTCCTCGGTGAGAAGCATTTGTCTGAGGACTGCTGGACCACTCTGTTCGATATGTAGCATCAAATTCAGTAGTCTAATTTTCTATTGAGACTTTTTTAGCTCATTTTATAGAGGTAACAACCAGTTTCATTCAGTTACCTGTTTTTTAAACGGAAACATCCGGCCTGACAGAAAAACAGACACCACTTTCACATTGAGCCACCCAGTGATTTATTATTGAAGGAAACTCTGGAAAGCTGATATTGTTCTACTGCTTACGTCAGGTACGCCGTCTCAATTAAGGTCGAAAACATTAATTATTGCTCTATTTTCTATATAAACACACAGCTATTACAACGCTCTGCTAGTTGAGGAATGCAAGTTCAAATACCTCACTATTTTCTTCCCTGCCTTGTTTAATTTCTTCTCTTGTCTTATCTGTTCTTCAATTTTTTCTTACTACTCCCATCTCTCTTTATCCATTTATGTTTTATTTCTTCCCTTGGAGGTCAGTCCTAGAAGAGACTTGGCCAAAGTCCCTTTGTTTTATTTATAAGATATATTTAATTAATTCAATATTTCTCCTTCAATTTTTCTTTCTTTCTTTACTGTTATCTTCCTATTATCTTTGCTTGTTCCGTTCCTTCTTTCTTCCTTCACTGTTTGTGTCTTTAATTTATTTATTTTACTTTCCTCCATTCTTCTTTTTCTTTCTTTCTTTACTTCTTCATTTTTTTGTTTTCCTCTTTTTTCTTCTATGACGCTTACAATCCTCCAAGAATCTTTGTCTAAATCCAAGTCACTTCTACACTTTCCTTTGCATTCTTTTATGTATTTTTTTTTCTCTGCCATTTCAGTTCTAGAAGTGTATTGGCCTTTCTTACTTTATCATATCTTCTTTCTTCCATTCTTCTTTTTCTTTCTTTGTTTTCTCCCTTTTTTGTTTCCCTCTTCTTCAATGGCGCTAACAATCCTCCAAGAATCTTGGTCTAAATCCATGTCACTTCTGTCTAAATCCACGTCACTTCTGTACTCTCCTTTCCATTCTTTTATATATTTTTTTCTTTCTTTCTGTGCCATTTCAGTTTTAGAAGTGTATTGGCCTTTCTTACTTTATCACATCTTCTTTCCTCCATTCTTATTTTTCTTTCTTTCTTTAGTTCTTTTTTTTTCACTTTTTTTCTTCTATGACGCTTACAATCCTCCAAGAATCTTGGTCTAAATCCACGTCATTTCTGCACTTTTCTTTGTATTCTTTTTATATTTTTTTCTTTCTTCCTGTGTCATTTCAGTTCTAGAAGTGTACTGGCCTTTCTTACTTTATCATATCTTCTTTCCTCCATTCTTCTTTTTCTTTCTTTGTTCACTTGTCCCTTTTTGTTTTCCTCTTTTTTCTCTATGACGCTTACAATCGTCCAAAAATCTTGGTCTAAATCCACGTCACTTCTGCACTTTCCTTTGCATTCTTTTATATATTTTTTTCTTTCTTTCTGTGTCATTTCAGTTCTAAAAGTGTACTGGCCTTTCTTACTTTATCATATTATCTTCTTTCCTCCTTTCTTCATTCCTTTCTTGCTCTCAATTTTCATTTTTTTCTCCTCTCTTCCTATAAGGCTTTCAGCCCTCAAAGTTTCTGGTCTATGTTCATTTGTTTCCTTTCTTCTATTTCTTCATCCATCCATCCATCCATCCATCCATCCATCCATCCATCCATCCATCCATTCTATCTTTATATCTTCATACCATTCCTTCCTTCGTTTTATAATTTTTTTCCTTTTTATCATTTTATCTATTTCTACCTCCACCTGTTGCCTTCATATCTTTCTCTCTTCCTTTCTGTTTTGTTCTTTATCTTTTTTCCTTTCGAGCTTACAGTTCTCCATAAATCGTTTCAGCAGTCCATATTTCCCTTTATTCAATGTCTCTCTGTTTATCTAATTCTTCGTTTTATTCACTGTTTCTTTATTGCTTTCTAGTCCTCAATGAGTCTAACTTCGACCATACCTACACTTTTATTTTATTTCCTCTTTCATTTTTCGTCATATAAGGTATGGCCCCTGTCAATATTCTCCTAAGTCTATGTCTACACCTTCTTCTTCCTTTTAACGTAGAACTACGTCTTTTTCCTCATTAGGCATGGGGGATAACTTGGCAATTGGCCGTCACATAAAAATGGAACTCCCTCTCGCCTCTACTGTTTGCATTTCCCTTGTTCTCCTTGTCATTTCCAAGTTTTCTTTACATTTCCCTTGTTCTCCTTGCCTTCCCCATTATTCTCGTTGCCTTCATGACTGCTCTCCTTGCCTACTCCATTTCGTCCACCCCTCAGCCACAACTTCCTTTTGTTCTTATTTTCGTTCCCTTGTTCTTCTCTTCCCCTTGTTTTCCTTTGTATTCCTCCTTTATTATCCTTGTTCTCTCTGTTGTTTCATTGTTTTTCTAGCATTCCCATGTTAGCGAGTCTAACTCCGAACCCAGAAGTTCTGGGTTCGATTCCCGGTCAGGACGAGTTGCCTGGGTGAGGTTTTTTTTCGGGGTTTTTCCCCTCACTCCTATGGATGAAAATCAGGTAACTTTATTAGGCGATTGGAACCCCACTCATCTTCGCCACTTCTTTTCCTCACCATCATCATCCCGTTTCTGGTTTTTCAGAGCACTCTACCGGCGGCCTCCCGAAGCTGCTGACTCTCTCGACCGGCCTCCGTGGAATGTAGTTCAGCGATTTTGGATGGCTTCTGCAATGGCATCTGAGGCGGATCTACTCGGGGGAGGAGTTTCGCCTCGGACCGACAGGGGGGGCCTTGTGGGGATTTGCCGAAGCAGGAATGGTATATGGATTCTGTCGGCTGTAAGGACCGGTCGTTAAGAGTCATGTGGTTAGGGCGGTGCGCGTAGGGGATCTGTGGCATGCAACTCATTCCATATCGAGGGTTAGCGCAATAGATCTTAATAGGTCGTAGTGCTGGGTCGTCCGTGGGCCCCTCAGTTAAATTCCATTCCATTCCACTTTTCTCTTTACCTTCCTCGCTGTTGTCCTTTCTTTTCCCACTGTCCTACTTGTATTCCCCTCCGTCTCCTTGTATTCCTCTTGTTCCCATTCTTCCCTTTGTATTCCCCTTGTTTTCTCCTTGTATTCCCCTGTTACCCTTGTATTCCTTTTTTGTTCTTATATTTCCCTCATTCTTTTCGCCCTCATCTTGCTTTCTTTGCACTACCTTTTGTTCTTATTTTCGTTCCGTTGTTCTTCTCTTCCCTTGTTTTCCTTTCTATTCCTCCTTTATTATCCTTGTTCTCTTTGTTGTTTTATTGTTTTCCTAGCATTCCCACGTTAAGCCCACCGTGCTTGCGAGGGATTTCAACATACGTCTACATTTCCTCCTTCATTTATTCTATCTTGAGTGTCTATATTTTCCATTTTCTTTGCATGTCGCTTATAGGACTGTTTAGGTGCACTTAGCATTAACACTGTAAGACTGCATATGAGTCTAAAGCCGCGTATCCACGAAGTGAGGCTCCCACGCTCGGTCACCTCTCGCGACAGCCTCACTTGTTATTTGCCTCGCGGTTTTAGCAATAATTTTCCGAGTCTAATTCTGAAGAAAATGGACACAAGCTGGAGTGTAGCTAAGATCAATAAATTAGTTCCACAAATTTCAATTCACGTCTCTTACTCAACACGTATCTAAATATTATATTCTTATTACGTTTCGTAGCTTCAATATCTCTTGCGTTTCAGACACAAGAACTTTCAGTATGATGTTCTCCTACCTAATACTATTTCCCGATTTAAGAAGCCTTGTCATAATTAAGTTTTCCTGTCACATTGTTCTTTAACTACGTCACCTTCTAATATTCCATATACTCAAAAATGTAAATCTATATCAACATGTTTTCACGAGGATGCTACGCAATGTGAGGAATTTGAACTCATACAGCCTTGACATGCATTTTTTTGTTTCAGCACAATACAAATGTAGATGTAATTGGTTTCAAAATATTTTCATATATTACCACCGTTACCTTGGTTGTCACTTTGAAAGAAGGCTGTTCTATTAGCCATTACGTATATTTTGCATAACAAGAGGGAACTGAGCTCTTTCCCAAATACTTAACTGCTAACGAAAGGCGCGTCTCTGAAGCTACATAGCAACCTTCGACGTTAAGACATTCTTGCAAGCTCTTGAAATGCGGTGCATCAGACTTTCTACACTGTCGGTATACAACTTCGAAAGTGTCATACGATCTTCCGACTTCACCACTTTCACGTGATCCATCCTGATCTTACGATACCTTGTCAACTTACACCGGGTGGACAAAAATTCCGCAAGAGAACAAAGGAAATATTAAGTTTACATTTAACTTACCTTTAAATATTTGGCAAGGAAAGTTATTAATATTAATATCCACAATAAATTTAATTAGCAGAGTTCAATTTAAAAATGTTTACAACAAATACAAAAAAAGTCACATCCAATGGAAAATTTCCGATGAAATAAAAAGCAGTAATTCATAATAGTCCAGTAGAACAGCTCTCACAGTACTTAGGATGTGATTTATAGAGGGCGGAATTCATGCACTAAAAACGGAAAAAATATGCATGCACGAATATAGGGGAGGCTCGGCTAATTCCGCAATATTAAGAAGTAAATCTATCATATTTTTATCAAAATGTTTATTGAAAAATATTATCAAGGTATGTAGACATGGACGAAATCTTTCATTACCAAATGAGATAAAGAGATCTATTAAAATGCAAATATATTTAGTTGTACATACATTACAGTTGAAAAAGAACTCTGGTAATTCCGCAACAGTGCGGATAAATCCGCAATAGGACTTAGCTAATTCCGCAGTCGTAAATAATTATGAAATACATTATGAAAGTAACATAAAAGGAACAATTTATATTTAACAATGCTCACTTTCTTCACAGCTGTGTAGCAAAACACGAAAAACAGCCAACTTTCGATTTTTCACTGTATTGCCGACGGAGGTGTCGACCAATATCCTTGATTTTTTCTATAGCACTGCAGAGGACATGCCTCCTGTTGACAGCCTCTCAAAACTTACGTTCACGCTGTTGTAAAGCCGCAGTAAAATCATATATGCACTACTACGGAATGGTTTTGCGCTAATTTATTTCAATTCCGAACATAAAGTAAATACTTATTAAATATGTACATATTGTATATAAAATACTATAGGCCTTTATATGGGATATCCGTTAATATTTAAACGTACAGTTTACTTTTGTTGTGTTTTAATTTTAATGCTGAATGCATATAATAGCTGTATGAAGTCATACTGAGTATATTTGTCTTCTCTGTGGCATAAAGAAACAAGGAATAACCTATACGTGTTGCTGTTGCTGACATAACCTAGGATTCCCTTTGCAATGTGCAAATGTTCATATTTGTTGGTGTGCAATGAGAAAAGGGATGACAGCAACAAATTATATTGCCATTACTAGATTGTTCAACGAATCTATGCAGTTAGTGATATTCCTGTGTTTAAATACGCCAGATTAACTTCACGTTTTCTCCCAATATAAGGTTTTTTTCCGTGACAACCGACATAGATTTCTGATGGAGAGTTTGGAGAAAACGTTTTTAGTGCACTGTAACTTCCAAGCATATGAAGATTAGCTGCGATTGGTAAGTATCTCTGTACGTTTTTCTTATAAAAACTAGTATTAACAGAAAAAACTTTTTAAGTTGTTATAAAATATTTTTATGTTTTAGCAAACACTTTTATGTTTTTAGCAAATATTTTTTAAAATTATAGCACATAAAAAATAAATATTTTCTCACTTTTTAGCACCTAAAAATCACATCCCTACTAATAAATGACGACGAAACCATGAACAAAAGAAGGAAGAGCCTTTAATGCTTGATGTCTAACAACACTTATCAGTTTCGTCGCTTTCTTGAGTTCTTACGTCACCCTTCCTGCGGACCAATTAATTAGGATCAAGAAACGAAGTCAACAAAAAAGCGGAAATCTTACACAGCTGAACAGCGATTTCGCTTCTGGATGGAAACTCTCATTACGTGAACTTGTGTGTAGCGAATACGTGGGAGCCTGCAAGTTAGGCAATTAACGATACGATTCACAGAATTACAGTCATTAAGCATCCGGAGTATTTACTTACTTACTTAAATACTTACTTACTTACTGGCTTTTAAGGAACCCGGAGGTTCATTGCAGCCCTCACATAAGCCCGCCATTGGTCCCTATCCCGAGCAAGATTAATCCATTCTCTATCATCATATCCCACCTCCCTCAAATCCATTTTAATATTATCTTCCCATCTACGTCACGGCCTCCCTAAAGGTCTTTTTCCCTCCGGCCTCCTAACTAACACTCTATATACATTTCTGGATTCGTTCATAAGTGCTACATGCCCTGCCCATCTCAAACGTCTGGATTTAATGTTCCCAATTATGTCAGGTGAAGAATACAATGCGTGCAGTTCTGTGTTGTGTAACTTTCTCCATTCTCCTGTAACTTCATCCCTCTTAGCCCCAAATATCTTCCTAAGCACCTTATTATCAAAGACTCTTAACCTATGTTCCTGTCTCAAAGTGAGAGTCCAAGTTTCACAACCATACAGAACAACCGGTAATATAACTGTTTTATAAATTCTAACTTTCAGATTTTTCGACAGCAGACTGGATGATAAAAGTTTCTCAACCGAATAATAACAGGCATTTCCCATATTTATTCTGTGTTTAATTTCCTCTCGAGTATCATTTATATTTGTTACTGTTGCTCCCAGATATTTGAACTTCTCCACCTCTTCAAAAGATAAATTTCCAAATTTTATATTTCCATTTCGTACAATATTCTCGTCACGAAACATAATCATATACTTTGTCTTTTCGGGATTTACTTCCAAAGCTATCTCTTTACTTGCTTCCAGTAAAATTCCCGTGTTTTCCCTAATCGTTTGTGGATTTTCTCCTAACATATTTACGTCATCCGCATAGACAAGCAGCTGATGTAACCCGTTCAATTCCAAACCCTCTCTGTTATCCTAGACTTTCCTAATGGCATACTGTAGAGCAAAGTTAAAAAGTAAAGGTGATAGTGCATCTCCTTGCTTTAGCCCACAGTGAATTGGAAACGCATCTGACAGAAACTGACGCATACGAACTCTGCTGTACGTTTCACTTAGACACATTTTAATTAATCGAACTAGTTTCTTGGGAATACCAGATTCAATAAGAATATCATATAATACTTCTCTCTTAACCGAGTCATATGCCTTTTTGAAATCTATGAATAACTGATGCACTGTACCCTTATACTCCCATTTTTTCTCCATTATCTGTCGAATACAAAATATCTGGTCAATAGTCGATCTATTACGACTAAAACCACACTGATGATCCTCAATAATTTAATCTACATATGGAGTTAATCTTCTCAAGAGAATATTGGACAAAATTTTGTACGACGTCAACAAAAGTGATATTCCTCGAAAGTTACTACTGTTATCCGGAGTATTTATTTGACATTAATTGAAGAAACTTCGAACGAACATAAAGTGGAATCTGAACAATCACGAATCTAGATCTCCACTGGAGAAGTATTATTTTCTTTTCATGAATGGATATCCGAACGAGGACAAAGAATTTTTCATTATCGTAATCATAATTACGGCTAGGATTCTGAGGTAAATAAATATTTTATTTGTACTGTAATAGAAACTCGTAATTATTGTGTTTCAAGTTTAGGCCAAGGTCACATGAGCATATATTTTTAATTCTACTTCATATAAAACACATATTTTGAATTCTTTTATGCAAATAAATATTTTCAAATATTCACATAAAACAGATAAAAATTAAGTTTTCATCAAATAATTTTCGACAAAAACCCATTTCGGATTAATCATCACCCGGATGTTCAGTGCAATTACTTAGACATGACAGCTGACAATTCTTTCTAGGAATTGCCTATCTGTGGACCTAAGGAACTGCAGCCTGTTCTCTCACCACAAACGATAAGAGCTGTCACCACTAAAAATTGTACTGTAACTAACACACATAAAAATTGATGTGTCATTTAGGAGTGACTTGTAAGTTATCATAACGGTGATTCAGGAAGCAATCATAATTTCATAAACATCCATGCGCCTAAGGATGATTATGATGATGTGATGATGGTAACGATGATAATAATAACAATAACTAACATCGCTTTATTTTCACAAAAACCAGATCTCAATAGTCGAGTCAATAATGAAAATATTCTGTATCATTTTATGGACGCTCTGACACATATCGGATTACGCTTATACAGGGTTTGAACACATGTAATTTACGTTCTATGAATCTGAGGTGCATGAAAATAGCACCAATGGAAAGAGAAACTCAAAAAGTTTAGTTGTGGCAACATTGTTTTCCTAGTTGGTAAAACTGCCTCGTAATAGCGCATATAAACAAATTTGCTCATTGTTGAGGCAAAATGCCTGCTATAGAGGACAGAAAAGCTTGATTTTCATCTGAACTAGTCGGTTATTAATGTGCAACGGCATTACCGAACAAAGTTTGGTGCAGATCCACCCACTGATTTTTAAAGCAAGATTCTTCCCAAGCGATTGCGATTTCATCCGTACCGACTACAGCTGCTGCAAGCCCTAAAACCAGAGGACAAAGTGGTACGAAGAAATTTCTGCATGAGTGTGCAGACTTTAATTGAAAACGACGATGAATTTATTCGTACCATGGTGTTTTTTGACGAAGCCACTTTTCATCTTTCTGGTAAGATGAACAGACATAACCTCAAAATCTGGGGTCGGAAAATCCGCGTACCTACGTGGAACTTGACTATAGGTTTGATGTGTGCTGTGTTACCGGGGGGGGGGGGACAAATTGAACGTCTTTAAGGTAAGGAACTAAACTTTTCTAGTTTCTCTTTCCATTGATACTAGGCCTGTATTCATGCACTCCAGATTCATATGTCCGAAACTAGAAATGTCTTTTGTAGGAGTCTTGTATTTGAAGTTTTCGATATATTCCACTAAATAAATACACAGTCGGGCTTAAGGAACATTACGTCGGCCTCCAACTAAGAAAACTCAAGAAATCACGGTGGCAACATACGCACATCCATCCAAGATTCAATCGTTGAGTTCAACATAATATTAAGCTATTAGTTGTTTGTAAACCGCGGCCGACTGTTTGTTTAATTTATGTACGGAAGATGCGAGAAAGTACGACTTATTTGCAGGGAAACTTTTATTTTATTACTTCCGCTGTCTGCAAATTGGTGTCATTGGTACAGCGCGACCACAATATGTTTGCCTTTAGGATGATTCGTGTCTCTGTCATCGTTTTTTCTTCTTAGTGCACTCATCTACAAGCCATTGTGAAAATACTGTAAGTAGACTATCTACTGTAGTATCACACCCAGAGTTCCAGGCTACAAACACTCACCAACTTACTACAAAATTATCACATGAAAAAAACTGACACTCTTTCACGAAGTACTTCCTCACCTTTCCTCTGATAGTGGAGAGTCTCCTGCAGGCTAGAGTGCAAAGGATCGGTGATTCCTATAGATGGGCTGCGTCGTTTAAACAATATAAATAGGCCTACTTCGGCTAATAAGACAAACAAGATTTTTCGGATTATTAAGGGGAAATAATTACTACTTACGGGAAGTCAGTGCTCCGAGCATGCGCAGTGGAAGAATAAAAAAATAGGGTTGTAATAGCATCTATTCCAATCAGTAACGACAATTACAGTTGATTGTTGTTTAGTCAACTGTCCGAAGACAGGTCTAAACTTCACAAGTGATACCAAGAAGGCAGCACTTACGAGGCAAATAGGTCAGGAGATAGGATGACCAGACGTCCTCCTTTGTCCGGACATGTCCTCCTTTTAGGCCTTTGTCCGGGATCCGAGCGGATTTTTAAAAAATCAAGAAATGTCCTCCTTTCGTAATTTGTATGCCTGATATTTTGAAACTATCTGTTTTGGTGCCTTTTTCAAATAATTTGCCAGTAGGTGGCAGCAGCATCGACGGAATATACTCTTTGCCAACGTTCATAACTCTCTTTGCACCTACTTTTGATAATAATTATAGTTCCCTTTGCTTTCATATGTAGTTAACTATAAAATCATTTTATATTATTAAGTTTTATCGGTAAAAACGTAATACGGCGAACGCTAAGCTCCGCCCACGACCCCTTTCCACTTTTCCCCTACAAGCTCACCACACACTCTACGTGATAGGCTAGTGTTGTGTCGAATGCACATTTCATGTGGGTGGGGATAACTTCCCCTACTGGCGTTCGCCGTATTACGTTTTCGCCGTTTTATCATAAGTATGCTATAATAAAATAGATATTGACATAATTTAAATGCAATATAGGCCTAAGCCTAAATGTAAATAGATATTTTCTGTCCTCTTTAATAATTATAGTTCGTTTGACTTTCATATGTAGCTAACTGTAAAATCATTATTATTAAGTTTTATCATAATTATTTTGTAATAAACTAAATATTAACATACTTTTAAGTATGGGCTATTCCATATGAAATAGATCAGTAAAAAACCTCGCATTTTTTTTATACTCTAATGTTTTCCCTATTTATACAAGGTGCTGAGGAGAGTGCATTTGCAAAAATATACTATCGGAAGTCAAACGGTTTTCGTATTGTTGAGCGACAAATTTAGCGTATTTTAGAAAAACAAGCCTCTTTCAGCGCTCAGCACTCTGGAACCACTTACTGCAGAACATTGAACGAGAGCTCATTTTGAAGCTGACATTTGGTAGATTATGATAAGAAGTAATCCTTATTTTTATTGTATACAGAGAGATGAAGATAAGCGAGCGGTGGGCGTCATTTTAGTCCTGTGTTTATGAATATCTGTGATAAAGCTAGCCCAGCTATGCGCTACTAGACGAAACATCACTTGTTTATGTCTCCTGGCCTTGCTTGCCTAGGCTAGCTCCCACCTCACAGTCAGCTGGTTAGTTCACGCGCGCACTATTTATTTTCTTTATTTGATTTTTCAATACTTTCTTATTAACGTTGCACCAGTAAAAAATACGTGTTTATTTGTACTTTCAATGCGGAATCTAACTATATATTTTTAAAATATTTTTTCATGGGCAAAGGTGTCTTAATTAAGAAAAATCTAAATTTCTCCATTTCCATAAAAACTGTTTACATGTCAATATAAACTTTAACTTTTCAGCATCAAAATAAACCATGATTTTGACCATTGGGTGAAAGGGTTTCGGAGCCACAACAGTTTAAAGTTGCTAATTTTATGAAAATACGATAAATTAAAATATTTTTAATTTAAACACTATGTAGTTCTGATGCCTCAAACTTTGCACAAAGCATAGTATCATAGTTGTCTACGGACAGAAAAAGTTTCATTGTATTTAAAAATTGCAAGGTCAATTTTCTCTATATTTCGATCGATTTAAGATGGAATAGCCCGTATGATATAAGCCTAAATCTGTACTGTATATTGACGTAATTTAAACTATAATATTAGGTCTAAGCCTAAATCAAAGTAGGCTACATATTTTCCGTCCTCTTTTTTCGAACAAAGTTCTCCTTTTTGAAGCTTTGTGTCCTCTTTTTTATCAGGAGATAATGGAGTAGGATGACCATTTAATTTCCCCCTCCATTGCATACATCGTCCTCTAGCTACATATTACACTTGTAAGACTTCAGATTTATACAAACAATATTGTTCTTCCTCTGACACATATCGTGAAGTGAGATGTACGGCCTGATAAGAGACGTACATATCAGCCAGAATCTCAATCAGAGGATCTTACAGTTGATAGACATGCAAAATTGTAGTAAGTGGAAAAGCAGTTTAAAACCTCTGAATAGCTTTCCTCCCCTCCAAGCGATTTATGTTTCACTGGAAGTGTCCTCGTTTCGTCGTCACCTTACCTTTGTTTTGTTTGCATTTGATTTTTATTTGCTAACTTTCCAGTTGGCATCTGTGGGCGGGTGCCCAGTGAATTATTTACATGCACACACGCGTGTCTTAATGCGAGTTCACTACCTGTTATAGCATACTAAGATCGAGATGTAGTAGGAATACGTGTAGGCCTATAACAGTTCCTTTTATCACGTCAGTGAAAGATACTGGCTACACATTGAAATCTCTTGAGACGAGTTATGATCGGATTGCAGTCCATCACAAAGCAATATTAAATTTAATGCGTAAGTTTAATAAAAAATTTAATAAAAGAAGTTCTGTAACAGGCCGGGAAAGGAAACGAAGATGTCATATGCTTACAGAAGAAAAAACTTGATGAAATAGGAGCTGTCTTGGAACGCAGTCATCGAAAATCTCTTTTCTGTACTTGATGTATGTACGTCAATGAATATACAACGACGCAATGAATATCTCACCATTGCAAGCACATCACAACGATGAAATCTCACTCACGACTGACTGCAGGCGGGAAGAGCGCCGCGATTTCATGGAGAGGAATACCAGCGATTGCATGGGACTCTGGCCGCCAAACGGCCGAGCAATGTTCGGGACTTTTAAACTGCCTGATCTGATTGTAATATTGTGTCAACTTGAATGTTACATTATTAGCATGTCATAATTCTATCGTACCATGAAGCCACATAAAATCATCGTCAGGTCATTGGTTTAAAGGAAACTAATCTTTACAAAAAGCTTTGATGGATATTAATTTAAAATTAACTTTAAAATTCTTGAAGTTCAAGTTGACCTGTGCTATAGTACCACTACTATGTTACATATACTGAGTGGATGGTAACCTCTGCACCAAAATGAAACTGGTTGCGGATTATTATTATAAAATAAACCATTATTATTATTATTATTATTATTATTATTATTATTATTATTAGAGGAGACGGCCTCCAGTAATGGAGGGTAGCTGCGAATATATTGAATAAGCAGTCGCGGACAGCCAATAAGGGGTGGTCCTCCAGCTTGGGGGTTGGGCGAAGGGCTAACAACCCATCACCGTAAAGAACAGCTTGTTACGAAACCTCAAAACAAGCCAATCCAGAAATACATATAGATAGTTAGTTGGGAGGCCGGAGGGAATAAGACCTTTGGGGAGGCCGAGACGTAGATAGGAGGATAATGTTAAAATGGATTTGAGGGAAGTTGGATGTGATGGTAGAGACTGGATTAATCTTGCTCAGGATAGACCGATGGCGGGCTTATGTGAGGGTGGCAATGAAGCTCCGGTTCCTTAAAAGTCATAATAGATCTTGAGGAGAGATAAAAAAAATCTAAACAAGATTTTTCTCTAACATTCACCGTTTTTCAGGAAATCGTTATGTTTCTATGAAGCATTTGGCAACATCACGGCTACTGCAATAACTCTACCAAACGCAGCCTGCACTTCTTACCTCCCTCTTCCCCTCTACTGTACTCAGTCGGTGTGCTGCGTTGCAAGATTTATTTGAACGATTTTCGTAATTTCAATATAGATTCATGGCTAAATGCTTTAATATGCAAAAAAAAAAAAAAAAAAAAAAAAAATGTTTCATGATATTAACCTTTCAAATTATTTTTACCTGTCTGCTTTTATAGCAATCATGCATTTTTCTCGACCCATTATCGCAATAGAGCGCTGTAAACATTGGACAAAGACTATTTTTTCCTGCTTAACGGTGCTTCAACGAAGGAAAGTGTAATAAAAGTTTTGTTACATTTAACATGTAGAAGTGGAGTAACGGTTAGTGCGTCTGACCGCGAAACCAGGTGCCATAAATATATTATTATATCGTTGTAACTTCTCATACATGCCACATATTACTGTGTCATATCATTGTAACGTGCTAACTTTTTATTACTTATAGCATTGTGTCCTATCTATTTTGTCATGTCATCATTGGGATCTGAGTTGTCTCCGCGGACATACTAGCAGAGATAATAATAATAATAATAGTAATAATAATAATAATAGCATTATTATTATTATGTTCCCACTAATACAGCGATGTCAAGGCCAAGAGCACGTAGACTGCTCTGCGTACGATCAAGTGCTCACTGCTTGCAATGAATCTATTCTGTAGGCAGCAGCAGAGAATAAGAAGGGGTGAGCAAAGTGAACTCTATTGGCCTGGCACTGCAAGATGAATTAAACTGTTTTTAAATAAGAGATAACGTGTTACATTTATACAAGACAACAACAAATTAGAACATGTTTTGTAGAATAGTAGACTACAATAAATAATAAACATAGCTTCTCCTTAACTTAAATAGTTTCAGATAATAGCTAGAATATAATTATATAATAATCCAACTAGTATAAAAACACTGTTTTCCTGTTTTAAACTTAGTAATACAGAAGTGGAAGAAATTACAGGACATTGTGCATACGGAAAAATGAAATAATAGGATTGCAACAAATAATAAACACAGTATATTTTTTTATCTTAGAGGTTTTAAATAAAGAGGCCTACCTAATTAATTGCTATGTAAATGTTACACACTTAATAAAGTACTTATTATATGAACAGCACATTTCTAGAAACAAATTTAAATTCCTGATTTATCGTCTAATACAGAAGTGTTTTTTCTTGTTTTTGCCGACACCAGCCTTCTTATGTCCGGCGAAATTATGTTTCCTGCAGCATGACGTAGCATAGCACGCTTATTATCTTCTGATAATCTTGATATTAGTCTTGGTTTTGTGAGGTTCACAAGTGAGGAAAATTGCTCACATACGTGCTTAGTGCCAAATATAAAAATTATTTGCGCCACAAATACTCGTACCCTGGATATATTACCAGGGAAAGCCACTTCCAACTTGACTCTGTTCACGCAATTCAAAGAACCTGGGGAGAACTTTTTCTCGCCTAGACAAAGGACATCACAATGGTAAGGACCATTGTCAAAACTAAAAATCTATGAACGACATACCTTCACAATTTTTTTAGACAGAATTCGTAACAAGTCTACGCTATTAGCATAATACTTTTTGTACTTTATTCTGTAAACTTAAATGCAATGCAGCGAGGAAGAACCTCTACAGAACATCTAAACATACATTTATTACTATTTAATATCAATGAAACAACAAAATTTCAATACATCATTATGTACATCAATTAATAATTTCAGGCGTTTCACATTGCTTCTCTTCGTAACTAAATGCTTTCCATATATCAGACAAAGAACATTATCGCCTCTTTCATTCATAAAAAGGCAGAAGTCCATTCAGCCTAAACCTTACTGAACGACTTCTTCCTCAATGTCTTATGTACAACTCTTAAGTTCATCAGTGACTTGTATCTAGGTGCCGTACGTACTCTGAACAGCGCATACGGGCGGTGAGGCACGCCTGCGCTCTCGTCGACATCACTGCACTAATATGACTCTTCTGATACTAATGCTCAGTGTATCTTCTGTCTCCCATCTCAGAGATTTGTCCCCCCTCCACTTTAGATTATTCTTATTCTATTCTCCAATTCTCTCTCTCTAATTATTTAACTGAATTACATATACTTCCTTCCTTCTGTCAATACTAAAAATACCACACTTTAACTTAATGTTCTTATCTTGTACTTAACCATGACAAAGCCAAGCTTGTATTCTTTCCTCGGTCTTCTTCCTTTTTATCTCTTCATTCCAACAATGCATTCCAAATTGCACCTTCAATATCATCTCCATTTTTTGTGTAGTGAATAGTAGATGCACAGTATTAGTCTAAATATTATATGTCGTATATCTTGTCATATGCTATCTTAACATTCTAAAAAAAATATGGGTTACAACAGTACTGTCTCGTCGGCCATCCTTATCCTTTCACAAGAGCATTAATATCAGAATCTCCTATCAGCTGTTTCTTATTGGTACCAAAAGTCTACGGTGAATGCATACCACTTGTCAAATGCCTCTTTTTGGAGTTACTTTTCAATATCGGCAAGATTATTCTACGAAAATGGAAGAACAATACTGTGAGATGGTAAGGATAAAGAATATAGACCTACTTTGAGAAATTCCAATAACGCTGAGGAAATATTCATTATTGCTGATTTGTGGACCGTTCGACGATTTCAGCTACTATAGTTTCACTTAGCAGTGCTCTTTATGGTACAATATATCTATTAAGAGATATGATCCTGAGCTATACTATAATATGTAGGCTAATAGAAGTCAATCGGATTCAGAAGCCTGGGAACCATCGGGTGATTCCAGAAGTAGCTCATGAATTGAGCGAAAAAGAAATAGCAAAGCAACCGACGATGTTAGTTCAGAGAATAATTCACTGAACAACAAATTTTCACTTTTTGCCTTGCTCCGAAATAAAAATAGATGAATATTACTAATATGTGCGCCTTAAATCTGAATTTAAAATCCAGATTGAATAGTCTGCAAGCATGCTGGATGATGATCTCTTCCTTTATATCGCTTCTCCATTTCAGACATTTCTTGATGAACTCTTTTTCCATGCTCGTCGCTTACCGTTCCAAGGTTAGGAGGAAAGAAATCCAAGTGAGAATGTAAAAAAATGTACCTAATTTGAGAGACATATTACACCCCATTTTCTCATATGCATTTAACATGGTTTCTAAGGAAATTTGAGCAAACATCTTTGAAAGCGCCGTCATGCCATTTTTTTCTATAATGGAAAATATTTCCCCAGTCAGCCATAACTTTGTGAATTTGTGGACCGATGAAAATGCCTTCTTTTAATTTTCCTTCACTCAAACTGACAAACTTTTCTTTTAAATGCTGAAAACCACACTCTTGTTTGTTCATCGCATAGACCTCACTTTGAACTGTTCTGAAATGTACTGAATAGAAGGAACCAATATCCTTGATTTATTAGAAGTACAAAAGAACATGTTAACAACCATAAGAAATCGGAAATAAGTTATAAACTAATAAAATGCATTAGCTTTTGTTTTGGTCAGATGTTTCCTGGGAGAGCGCTTATCGAAAAGTGAAATTATAGTATATTATATCAAAAACCTTATGTGATACGAAGAAAAGAGATGCATTTTCGGATTCAGCGAACACAAACCCATATGAGCACATTGTTTTAAGTCGGAGCAAAATTCTTGTTGTTCAATGAATCAAGATCAGGCTGACCGAGAAATTCGTGAAGACTTCTTGTATCGACTGATAAGCTCAAAGAATTTGCCGGGAATCGCAATTGATCCTCATGTATTTGCAACAGGATACATTAATACTTCAGTCTCAATGGAGGACTTCGATTCATCTCTCTTTTAGTCATTTTGTATAATGACATACTTTAGATAATTACATGACGGGTCAGACATCGGCGTTTTAAGAGAGAAAAGGTATAATCACTCATCCGAGAAGTTATGTAATGACGTCATGACGGTCTAGGACAAAGTTCAGGTAATTGCGACTAATAAACTTTCTCCGTTTGCCGATCGTTACGTGATGTTACTTTGTTTCCGGGCGTGGGAAGTGACGCAACGGCGCATATTTGAGCAGTGAGCCCATGCTGTCTGTTCCAATAGAAATGTTCTTCCACATCTCTCTCCGACACGCCCCTGTGACAGCATGCAACTCCTGTTGACAGAATCTAGATGAAATTTCGTATGGACTTAACGGGAGACATGTCTTCTTTAATTCTTAACAGAAGTATGAATAATGGATTTCAACACACCACGATCGTTAGGAGCCTTTAATAAATCATTTTGAGTTCATTTCATTTATTGTATTTCATAGATCTGACATGAGCATTGGAGATTTGAAGTGCGGGACAAATAAAATATTAATTGTAGAAAAATATGTAATAACCAAAGCTCGGATCTTGGGGACTTGTGTGTCGTGTGCTTGAGTAAGGTTACAGGCATAACGTACACAAAGCTCACGCTGCAAGTGCTCAGGGACAGTCGTTTGTACTAAGAAAGTGGTCACATCGAATGGCAAGAAGACGAACGAATAAACTGTGTCACGTCGAAGCCAATGACATTAAGAGAATTACAGGTAAACGGTCTGTTTGAGGAATTAGAAAATACGTGTTATTCGAATGGGTGTTATGGAAGTTTGAAAATGCATTTCTTAAACTTTAGGTACAGAATTTCGTGGAGGAATTCTGAGGAGATACATTATTTTCTTCTAATGCAGAGTTTATATCTTGTAAGTTGTACCACACATAAACTAGAGCTGGAAACGGGCATTCATTGAAAGACATTGCAGTCCTTTAAATTGATGGAGAATTTGTCCATAGCCATGGATCAAGTCGTAGAGGGACCTTCCCTAGTAGTGATACACTAATTGAAAACTATTTGCGAGAAAAATTTAGGATATACTTATCTTTCTCAGATAGGAGATCTGCTGAAAATCGAACAGGAAACAGTGACAGTGAAATATTCAGTATTTTATTTAGGCCCAAGACTTTATAATAAAATTTCAAACCATTTTCCAAATTTGAAATTTTTTAAAATTGAAACTTTTAAAAAAGAATTTTGTAAAATTATCCATCATATATAATAGTAACAAATGTACTTTTTTACCTTTTATTTCTATCGACTATATTCATGTTTTTATTGAATATCACTGGCTTCTGTCGGATTGTCAATTTATATTAAATGTGTATTTTTCTCTCGTTTTCCCTTTCTTCTTTATTCTTGCTCTTGTGTTGTACTTATTGGTTTGAATTAAGTTAATTACTGTATTTAGTAAACTGTCCTTGTAAATTTTATGTTATATTATTCACTAAGACCACACCGTACACGAGCCTGACTCTTACGGTAGTGGCTAGAAACATTTTTATTTTATAAATGCAATTTGTACTCACTAGGTAGCTAGTTAAAATAAATAAAATAAAAAAATTAAAGTTTGCTCCCGTAACTTCATGTGACGTGGAAATAAGTTTCCTTCGTTTCAAATCATGTTTAACTAACAGACGAAGAATTTATGGGTTCGAAAATCTTCGAATGCATGTAGTCATACACTGTAATGAAATGTACAGAGCAGAACTGTAAATTTGATGTATTTTGCATGTTTATTTATATATATGCTATAAAATTAGATGTTTCAACCTATCATAATATTATCATTATGTTGTTCCAGCCAGGAACCACTTTTATAGCAGACCTGACAGTACCTCCGTGCTGGAAGCGGGAGTTTGTTGACATTGAAGTCCGGTCGCTTAGCCACGTTCAAAGACACAAGTCCCCAACTTCCGAGCTTTGGTAATAACTAGTGAATTAATTATATTTTAACAAGGACAAAAATTAATTAATTCATTTATGGTTTATTTAAGACGCTTGCAACTGCAGAGGTTAAATCAGCGTCGCCGGTGTACCGGAATTTTGTCCCGCAGGAGTTCCTTTACGTGCCAGTAAATCTACTGACATGAGCCTGTCGCATTTAAAAACACTTAAATGCTATCGACCTGGGCCGGGATCGAACCCACAACCTCGAGCAAGGCCAGTGCTATACCAACTATACTACCGAAGCCGACAACAAGAACAATAATTCACAGACAAAATTCCCATAAGAAGAAGTGTAAGACAAGGGGATTCCTTAAGCCCTTTGCTTTTCAGTATGGTGATGGATAGAATAATTAAGGAAATGAAACATGGACTTGGATACAGTATGGGATACAGAAGGATTAGTATGGTTTTTTATACTGATAATGTTGTCCTGGAGGATAAGTTGCAAAGATTATTGTGTCAATTTTACATAAATTGCCAGAAATTTAATATGAAGATCTCCATTAACAAAAGCAAAGCATTAACAATTATTAAATAATGTAGGCTTGAAATTGAGAACAAAATAATAAAACAAGTTATGCACTTTAACTACTTGCGTGTCAACACCATAAGTCACACAGCCGCCATGATAGCCCTTGAACCTTCCAGAAGTTTTGTTCCTATTTCGCTGCAGAGTGACGTCATTGATGTCCGTCGGAATACACTGATAGTCTATGATTAGAATAAGAGGGCGATCATACAGCACAGGTGACGTAACAGCGGCGCACTGTGCAGTACAAGCGACTGCAGTTGCAAAAACAGAATGATCGGGTATAACTTCTATCGTTTATTTGTTTACTTGTTTGCCACTTTTCTTGCTGTGTTAATTTTCAATTTTCATTGTCTGTTCGTTCCTTATTTTCTTTTGTATACTTTGTCTAATGGTAGACTCTGATTTGAGGAACCTCTAGTAAATAAACATGATATTGAAATCTCTTTAGTTATGTGATGGCACAACATTTGGACTCTGGCTTGTACTGCACTCATACGAAGACTGCTTAGCCTACATGAATTTTCGTGATAAAAGTCTGTTCTTCATTTTAAAATGTCTACGCGAAATTTATATGCATCTCCGACGACAGGAACTTCCGTATGAGCTATTCCATCTCAAATCGACCGAAATATAGAGAAAATTGACCTTACAATTTCTAAATACAACGAAACTTTTTTGTACGTAGACAACTGTGTTACAATGCCTTGTGCAAAGTTTGAGGCATCAGAACTTCATAGTGTTTAAATTAAAAATATTTAAATTTATCGTATTTTCATAAAATTAGCTACTTTAAACTGTTGTAGCTCCGAAACCCTTTCACCCAATGATCAAAATCATGGCTAATTTTGATGCTGAGAAATTAAAGTTTATATTGACATATAAACATATTTTCTTACTTTTTATGGAAATGGAGAAATTTAGATTTTTCCTCATTAAGACGCCTTTGACTAGGAAAAAAAGATTTTAAAAATATATAGTTAAATTCCGCATTTAAAGTACAAATAAACACATATTTTTACTGATAAGAAAGTATTGAAAATATCAAATAAAGAAAATAAATAGTACGCGCGTGAACTATCCAGCTGATGTGAGACGGGAGCTAGCCGAGACAAGCAAGGCCAGGAGATAAACACGTGATGTTTCGTCTAGTAGCGCATAGCTGGGCTAGCTTTATCACAAGTTTTCATAAACACAGGAGTAAAATGACGCCCAACGCTCGCTTATATTCAGCTCTCGGCCAGTGCGTGCGGTACTGCGCCGTTTAAGTCTAGGCGTGTGAAAATAATTTATTTAATACCGGACCATTAAGCAAACAATGCCGAATTCCTCTTAATAATGCAAGGTTTTTTCTCAATATTTTTTTACATTTTTACAAATGAGCAAAAAGCCTAAGTAAAATCAGATTATTTGTCTCTCTGTACACAATAAAAATAAGGATTACTTCTTATTATAACCTACGAAATGTCAGCTTCAAAATGAGCTCTCGTTCAATATTCAACAGTAAATGGTTCCAGAGTTCTGAGCGCTGAAAGAGGCTTGTTTTTCTAAAATACGCTAAATTTGTCGCTCAACAATACGAAAACCGTTTGGCTTTCGATAGTATATTTTTGCAAATGCACTCTCCTCAGCATCTTCTATAAATAGGGAAAAAATTAGAGTATAAAAAATATGCGAGGTTTTTTTACTGATCGATATCATATGAAGAGTTCGCGGGAAAAACGATGAATGTCACAGTTTTGTTAAGGTTGATGTCATTATCTAATTTAACGAATCACTACGAAATTTAATGTTGTTCTTATGAAAAATGGTAAAAAGGAGAATTATCAAAACGAATACAGTAATTCTTTTCTTTATTTTCTATAGAAACAGCACTACATCTTGCAGTTTTAGACTCAATTAGATCATTATCTGCAGTAAACCTTAACAGAAATGTAACATTCATCGTTTTTCCCGCGAACTCTTCATATGGAATAGCCCGTATGCATAGCTCGTTGAAGCGCATCAAGTGCGCGGAGTTCAGGGATGTGTATTTTGGTGCTGGGTGAAGACAGTTAAGTTCGCTCTAACGGCAGACGAAGAGTTCCGCAGGCTCGTTCAAGAGAGTCGTCTGTGGAGTTGTGTAACATGAAGAAGATGTTGCTCTCACTGACCGTGGAGGGCGACTTTAGCCCCGGGGAACGATGAAAGTGGGCACACGTGGACCCCAGCAGGTGCGCCTCGTCATGGTCATCGAGAGCTCTTATAGCCCTACATTCCCAGACAGAGCCAGAAAGAGGCTTTCCTCAAATTCTTCAACGACTACCAAGGTGCAACGTTACTCGAAATAAATATTCACCTGTATAGCCTCGGTTCAAATCCCAAATGAACAAAGTGAAATATGTCAAAGCTTCTGAAACAACAATAATAACATAAGGGGGCAACACGACATAGCCTAGTTGTTGTTTAGTCAACTGTCAGAAGATAGGTCTGAACCTCACAAGTGATACCAACAAGATACCATATATGGGACAACTAAGCCAGGAGTTAATTGGGTAGGGTGGCCAATTCATTCCTCCTTCCATTGCATATATCGCTGAATGGTAACATTACACTAGTCAGACTTCAGATGCGTACAAACAATTTGTTCTTCCTCTGACACATATCGTCAAGTGAGATGTACTGCCTTAAGCTTCTAATAGATATACAGACACGGAATTAAAATTTGGAGCGAGTCTTGATGGGAGTCCACCTGTATGTAGGCAACAATTTCGCGCGTCTGTTCACAAGTAGCATATGTACATGAGCTCTTGTTTACTGCACATTCGCAGTGTGTTGTAATCGAAACTTATACAATAAGGGAGCATCAAATTTTATTCCAGTATCAGCCAGAATCTCAATCAGAGGGAAAGACATGGTATGATTAGAATTAATAGAATTCTTTCAATGAAAATAAATTTAATTGCTTCAATGCATGAGGAAATGAAAAATAATACTCAGGTACAGTGGTTGTTCGTGATATATATTTATAAATGATTGCAGTTAACTTGTACAGTAGTGGCAAATAAACCGGACCGATCCTTGTAGCTGATTTCAGAGTCACAGATTCAAATTTTGCTAGTCACAAAACACATCCATCTTGTATAATTAATTGTAACAATGAAATTTATTGTATTTGTTTGATTCTTACCGCCTTTTGTTTCCTTCAGTGCCTCAAACTTACAGACGAAAAAACTTTGAGAATTTTATTTTCATCTGGCATCAATATTACATTTCTACCTCTATTCGGCAAATATAACTGCGTATTTTTACACTAAATAGCAGTACATACCTCTGGATTCACTATCCATTTTGAAATTACCACAGTTTGACACAATACACAGCACAGGATTCTTTTGCATCAGCTACAATGGTCGGTCCGGTTTTTTTTGCCACTACTGTACATCAACCTGTCGTTCCTGCATGTATTGGTTTTTCGTCTGTACCTTCCAATTTATATGGTCCTAAACACATTCTCTTTAACTACGGAAACAAAACACGCATCAATCGTTTCTTCACTTAGCATTTACGCACATTTGCTGATCAGAACTTTTGTCATGAAGCAAGTTAATCCCGGATTGATCGATGTTAAGAAAGAACACCAACACAAACGCATTGGTAGCAGTAATAGCAGTCTATTTTTTTGGAACGTGATGTAGCTAATTGCAGTCTGGAGGCACGCGTCTTAATAACACGCTATATAATGAGCTTTTAAGTGTCGCAGGGGTGACGAGAGCCTGGTGCAGATGGAAAAACATGCCTTATATATTCAAACCTCTGTAGTGCTTCGTTCTATTGATAGCGTCCTGTAATTCGATTTTATCCCACATGGCGTTTCTTGCAGAAGCATGTTCAAACTTAAGAAGAATAACTACAGCACCTCTTGTGTTTGTGTTCTTGAGTCATATGTATGCTCAGGACATCACCGAACGAGATGAAGTGAACGTCATTAACACTCAAAGTTTGTTGCTCAGTTTGAAAAGAAAGGGTGCCACTGAATAAGTCTTTAAAAGAAAGAAGAAATTCAAAGGGGTCTTGACAGCAGAAATGAGAGCAAAGCTCTCACTCATCGGTTAAACCTGATTCACAAGGGGATAGTTTACAGGAGTCAAGTGCTTGAAGCCTCTAAACTTGACACCATATTTGTGATCAAATGGCTACACTAAACTTGAAACCACGTTCCACACGTAAAAAACGCGCGCTGAATGTTGTATGCTTGGAGGTACCTATATTGCCTTTAATTTGTTTTGTTTTGTTTTGTTTTTGTTTTTTTTTTTTTTGCGTACCACTTCTACATTAATGTTATGGACACCTTGTTATTTAAGTTTTGTAACAAGTTTCTGAAATAAATTCCCTCCTCTTTAATTTCAATTTCTATTATTATAGAAGTATTTCTCGCGCGTAAGTTATATATTCCACGGAAGTTCGTACATCTCATGCAATTCTAAAAATGTTGCAATAATATATATATATATATATAAACATACATAATATATATACATATATACTGTACATTTTTTTTATTTATTTCTTATGACTTATGGAAAAAACACAGGCTAGATGCTCATTAAAGCACCTTTTTCACATAAATATACATGAACATTTTAACTTATAATTTATTATTGATAATGATTCACATGAGCAGCAGTTATAAATATGCAACTCATTAGCAATAGAAATAAAATAAATGAAAACATGAATTATTATTTAGTATTGACAAAAAAAATAAGAAATTTTATAAATTGATAATAAATTGTAGGGCCAAAACGAGGGAAAAGTTGTGATATTTTTTTGAATCTAGAAATATTAAATATCAAATTTATTCTATATATATATATATATATATATATATATATATATATATATATATATATTGGAGGGATATACATTGGAATTAGTTTGCGTATTTTAGCGGAATCGATATTATTTTTATTCATAATTTTCTGAGAAATATCATCGAGTAACTCGTTCTTCTGTCATTGAACGTATGGAAACCAAAACTTCATCTCAATAATCTAAATAGTTGGGATCTGGAATGAACAAGTATTTTGAATATCTTATACTAAAGGAACCAAAGGAATTTATTCTGTATCAACTCGATAGAATGTTTTTGCAACGAGAATTCCAAATTATTGTAGCAGGTACATTCCACTTGCTTCTAACCAGGTGTAGGTCTAATCTAAAAATAGGTGGTTTCTCCAATAATTTCGAATTACAAATCCAAGTGAATTGTAAGCAGAATTAGTAATTGTTAAAATGTGGGGTTTGAAAGTTAAATTAATCTCAAATTCGATACCTAAATTAATTAGCTATTACTTTAAACAATCACACACTATCCACAATATCTGCTTACAAGTTCCTACAAGTTAGCATTCACATGAGGAAAGTGGTGGAGTCAAGTTGATCACGTGACGGGAAAGTGGACACAAAAGTTGACGAGTCGTCAACTGAAATTCTGCTTGATCGCCAAGTCACAACTTGACTGTCTCGACCATATCACACGGGGAAAGTCGAGTTGCTTCAAGCACTTGTCTCCTGTAAACAATCCCCGTGTGAATTGGCTTTTACGGAGACTATCGGTGAGTAAACATGGCTACCTGCTATTGCAAGGGAGAGGGGCTTACAGGAAGATTAGAAGGGAGACAGGCTTACAGGAAGGTTACAAGGGAGACAGCTTTACGGGAAGATTACAAAGGAGACAAGCTTACAGGAAGATTAACACGAGACAGGCTTGTAAGGAGAGTAGTAGAAAAACTAGTTATGAGATTTGGCGGAACAGAGATTTACAGGAAGTTTAACAGACAGCTAGTTATAGGAAAATAGCAGGAAAGCAGGCTTACGGGAAATGTAGTAGAAATACTAGTTACAGTATGGATAGCTTTAACATAGACTTACACTGTACAAGAAGTGTAGAAGGCTAGTTATAGGAAAACTGGCAGAAGGATAGGCTTGTAGATAGTCTGGCCAGATTAAACTTAACAAAAAGACGACATTACAGGAGGAGGACAAGTCTATAAAAGAACAGCAGAAGGCCAGGTAGCCAACAGGACAGGTAGGCCTATATGTACAGTAGCGGCAAAAAAAACCGGACCGACCCTTGTAGCTGATTTCAGAGCCTTGTTCACTCCAGAGCGTCAGTGCATATTCCTTGGACCCGAGACCACCTGTGCAGTTAAACAACAGCCACGCAGCTGGTTACTGTTTTCGTCTTCATTGAATGGTCAGGTGCTTGGGGCAGCGATATTTCACTACTTAATTAACTTATTCCCAGAACATGAATTTTACCAGCTTATTTTCTAATGGGTTTCGAAATGGGCTACGTTAGCAGTCGAAACTACAACAATTTCAATATATATCATATATTCACACATACATTATATAGCACAGTAGTATATATATATATATATATAGGGACAAAGTGACATATTTACCAGAAATGTATCAGAAGAATATTTATATCTGTGGAAGAAGCTTTTATTGAAGGAAAGGAATGAAGATAAAATTGTTACGGCACTGTCAGAGAAACAGGTGGGTAGATAGTTGCTAGTATTTTACTATGTCGGTTTCCCACTCCTCCACAGCTCCATTTAAACGGTTGCATCTCGCAGTTGTGATCAATATACAAGTAAGTGCCGGGAATTTGCCGGAACCATAGGAGCGAGTGACGCAATCCGGTACATCACCGGAGTTTCCGTGTCATCGTGACTCAGCACGTTTGCACGGCGCAGGAGAAACTCGGCTATTTGTTTTGTAATAGGAAGACAAGTGTGAATTCCGGAACAGCAGACAACGACGCGTGATTTCAAATCTGTAGGGTCAGCCACAACACGCAGGTCCTCGTGAAACTGATCCTTACGTTTCTTTTTATCCGAGTAGTTCCAAGAATCAAATGCTTTTACCTACTTTCTTTACAACCTAACTGGTTTCGTTAACTGCATTAAGAATGACGCAATAAACATTATTACGAAATAAAGTTGGTGGTTAATAATTTATCTTTATTTTTTTACACATTTATCTACCGTTTAATCGCTGATTAATTAATTATATTTCTTCGTCGAACTACAAAGCAATCCAAAATTCGCGAACATTACAATTTTAGTGTCTATATGGAGTAGTGCAGTTGGAAAGTGTTATCGGCTACCACTAGATAGCATCATGGGTATTAACAGCAACAAATCTAGACGTGATTGTGATATGTATGTATACACTGACGCTTACAGTAATCCTTTGTTTATTGCTCGGCAAAAATGTCGTTTTCCCAAGAGCAACGAATTTTCATTGTTGAACATTATTTCTCCAGTCGTTCTTATGCACGTGTTGTAGACGAATTTCGTAGGAATTATCCGGATGTGGCAGTACCTAACAATTCGACCATAACGAGATTAATCGCCCGCTTTAGGGAATGTGGATCAGCGCTTCTTGACAATGATGAACGTAATTGTTGGTTCCAGCAGGACAGTGCCACATGTCACACAACTAATAAAACCATGCAGTTTTTGCGCGAGTTTTTTGGTGGGCGTATAATTTCTCAAGGATTATGGTCCCCACGTTCCCCCGATTTGAAGTCCCCAGATTTCTTCCTATGTGGTTATCTTAAAGGAAGGGTATACAAAAGCACGCCGGATACTCTGGAGGAACTAAACAGGAACATAACAACGGAGATTAACAACATCAGTGTTCGCGTGCTCAGAAAAGTGGCTGCAAACATGGTAAAAAGAGTTCGTATGTGCATTACTGAACGGGGCAGCCATTTTCAGTATATGTTGTGAAAAATGACGTAACTCATGTGGAAACTTATGTAAGTAAATGTAATAAATTAATCTTAGTAAATATATGTGAACGTATTATTAAGATATGCGCGACTTTTGGATCGTTCTGTACAGTAATTCATTTTTAAATTCGTTATCTTACTAAAGTATTCACTTACTTCTTCGTATATTAAATCATCATCTTCCTTATCAACAACTTTTAGAATATGTTCATTTTCGGCTTTCCCATTCAAAATTGTCTCATGCTCAATGGAACGCCGAATATCGGAGTGAGAAAAGTGGCAAACAGGCTTGGAGCTCACATAAACACTTCTCAACCATATTTTCTTTGCAAGGACGCGTTTTCGCTACATTTCAAATGTTTCTCACCCTATTTCCTAATTCATTCATTCATTCATTCATTCATTCATTCATTCATTCATTCATTCATTCATTCATTCATTCATTCATTCATTCGATTTATTTGATCATCATCAAAACCATAATCATGGTTCAGGTCATCAGACCTACCCTGTTCTCATTGAGAATTTTGCACTAACAGTCGAAATGATATAACTAAGGCTCGGAAGTCGTTGAAATATTTTTTTTTAGACATCACAGACAATGCAGGGTGCAATACAAACTCGTTTCACTTTAACACGAACTAATATAGCCCACTTTTATTTATTTATTTACTTTTGCATTTTTCGGTCTTTTATTGTCTATTGGTCATTTTTTCAGGAAATTTATATTTTTTTCCACATTCTGCTCATGAACGGACTTTTTTACGCTGTAGTCGTAGTCTATATTCGAGAACCTACTGCAGATTGCTTACGCAATTCGATTGCGTCGTACAGGAATTTTCCTTATGGTTGCATCAGCCTTGACTTCTGATCATGTGTGTTACGTGCTTCCCCGAGTATAGTCGTACGCATACGACTATTTTGACTGATTGTACGAGGTACGACTAAACTCTATGCCGTACGCAATTTTGTACGACTATTTTACTGAAGGGCAGTATTATTTCGGAAATTATAATGTTGGTATATAATGAAAATAAAATTAACGGTTAATTCGTACCTTTTCTAGAAAACTTTTTTTAATTCAATAGGCTATCCGCTATGTCATTAATAGGCTTCGAGACTTCGGACCCAATAGAGCAGTTCAGTGGGAAATCCGCATAACGGCGTACTGAGTATAGTGATAAAGCGTACAGTAGGTGGGGCTACTGTAGAATGAATGCCAACAAATAGGCAAAGTAAAACGCTCTGGATTTGAAGGTTCTGACGAATAATTTGGTTTTCATACTAACCTATTTTCAAACTGTATCTGAAACTATTACACGGTTAGAAAAGTCAGAGCAAGAGATGCTGGAAGCCCACAAATTAATTGAGAAAATGGCGCAGAGAATTAATGAGACATTAAGTACACCGGTTACTGAACTGTAAAACAGTAGTGGAAATCAATTTATGTAAAAATAACGGATATGGAACATTGTGTAACATAAACAGCAAATTAGTGGGGATAGAATCACCCGAGAATAAAGGACTGTCTCTTGGAGACTGCAATGATGTTAGTTTTTTTCGTTTTACTCCTATCACGTCATATGCGACGTAGAGCGCAGCTTCCTACAGTACAAACTTTGGCAGATAACCGAAAAAGATTTACGTTTGAGACACTGAGAATGTATCTTGTAGTAGGTACATTGCAATTCGGTACTGTAACTGCACTTCCTAAAGACGACCAATAGGATAAATGAAAAAATTAAAATTGCTACATGCTTATTTACACCATTAACCCTGTGTATAATTAAACACAAATGCTTATAAAAGAGAGGAGAATAAAATGCTTTTCACATTCTTTTGACATTGTCATAGTGTAATGTATATTTACTTTCAGAATGTACATATGTGTCTTTCCCCATACTACCGTACTCTACTCTAAACAGCAACGTTGTTACCTCAACACATCTCTATCTACCTGCAGCGAGTCAACAACCTATAGTGCATGCATAGTAAACTTATTGTATCGGGTCCAAAGTCTCGACGCCTGGTCATTAACTAATGTGGAAAAAACATGATTTAAAGGGATAAAAGATGCTTAGAAAATCAATACGGTGACTACGCTTGCCATGCAAGTCATCTTGACCTCCAGGTTTCATGTACGGTGCGTTATATGAATACAGTAATATAAGTTAAGAGATCTGCTAACTTTATTGTATGTTCAACAATGGAAGTATTTTATCAATTAAATAGTACCGTAGTAGGATTAAGAAGTATTTTAGCGGTATCGGGTTTGAGTCGACTGCAGGTGGATTAATTTGATGTAGGCCTAATATTGCAACGTGCAAGAAACGACTGCAGAAGCATGTGGTGTGGGATTGAGAACCGTGCAAAGAATATTGTTAGTGAAGGAAACAGGGTTTGTTTGGTGTCATGCTTACAGTAATCAACGGCTAAGTTCATTATTGTCTTTTGATAATTTAAATTCTCTCCTGCGCTATTTGTATCGCACGTGCGCGTGAAGTACGATGTGGCAAAGTTATACGCTGCCTTGCCCTCTCTATCTGTCTCTCTCGCAAACGCTAGCAGACTACCGCCTTCCGAATTGCCGTCGACTCTAATAATCACTAGTCTACATACGTCGTGTATAACAGTACAACTGTTACAAAGCTACGTCATAGTTTCGTCATTACTTTAATACGAATAACTGAGGTTCTCTATTCATCCGATAGTGTGCGCTAGTGTGCCGCGCTAAGTATCGATAGTACAACTTGGTCTGATCGATTATCACGCTATATTTTGGTCAAAGAGTTGCTGTAGCAGCAATATTATTCTAATTATTCTGTGCTTTTTGGTTTCTTCTTCTGTTGTTACAAGGCAACCATCATCCTAAAATGACAATCGATACGAACAGCTGTTAGAGGGCGGTCATTTTTTTCTCTTTATAGGCCCTACAAGGGTTTTCGTGTACGTAGCTACTGCAAAGCAATTCCCATGTATAGTTAAGGGTGTTTATATACCCATCGCTTATGCATGGTTTATTAGTAGAGCCCGAATGTTTAGGCATTTATAACATTTAAAATAGGCAGGCAAAAAAGTCAATAAAAACGTAAAAAAATGCAAAATAATCTTTGAAAAAGGCAGTATAAATTTAAAACAGGCATAATATATTTTAGCAATAAGTTAAAATTATATCAACATAACTCACATATTTACTTCGTAGGTGACACATGTTCACTTATAAAAGACTTTTTTTCGTGATTAACTGTCTTTTCACAAATCTTACATAACAAAACTGTTCCATCGGTTGAAAACACATAGGCACCAAATTCACTAAGTTTACTTTTCAATGGTTTACTGAATTTAGGCATTCTAGCTAACCGATCTTATACCTTCTGCTACCCTACAATAACCGACTATTCCTCACTCAAATTTCTTCCTCCTACAATAATAAACACGTGTAGCACAAAATTGTAACAGTAAGATATGAAAATACGAAAGCAAACAATTGGAAATGCTATTAATACGTGACAACTTCTATGAGAACGAGCTTAATATTATTTAAAATTATAAAGCTGATTGTTGGTATCGTGAGGACATGACAATATTATATTTGTAACTGTGGATTGTCGATCATTATTCATATTACACCAATAGTATTAAAGCACGATTATTATGCAGATTAAGCACCGAAATAACTTACTTTTATTTAGTATTGTTAGTAAAATAAAGTCTTGTTTCAAATATTTAAATTCCATACATATTACATTACAATTAATTATAAAATTGCAAATAAACAAGAAATATTGCTTTAAAGTGACAAAAAAGACATTTATTAGTAAGAAACATCTTAAAAAAGGCAAAATAGACAAAATAAAAATTGGCCCTATCACTTTGATTTACTCCAAATCACATTTATAACTATGCAAATAATGATTTATTTCCACCCAGTAAAAAAGGCATTTTGCTAAACATCCGGGCTCTATTTATTAGTAACGTTTTCTGTTCCAAGTCTGCATAAGTCTCGTATAAAAACTGTACATGGTTTATTAATATGACCTGTAGCTGAGTTGTCAATTCTTGAAGTCGTTATCATATTACATTTCTGCCACGCGCCTAAGGGATTGAGGAGAGGATGGGGTTTATGAGGGTTTACCAATTCAAGAGAGAGAGGCCATCATGTTTTGGAGCAAAGTATAAAATAAACAATCAATTCGCGTGGCATTTTTTACTGCGCGTAAACATTTAGCCTGTCGATTTCGACACCTCTCGCTGTGTGGGATCGTTCTGCCGGCACGATTCCAATGCTCGTTCCACGGTCGTGTAGTAAGTTCTCAGCGTCCCGACCGCCGGGACCGGTTTTACATTACTTTCTCCTGCACACATCATCGCTGCAGCGGATTGCAACTGTTTCGTTTTTATGCCCAACTGACGCGATATCTGTAGGGAGGTGGGGGAATCTTTTCCGTAAACAAGAACTTTCGCTGGCTAGCAGTTCCGTTCTACCGCGATGTCGCAGGGGTTAGTAACGTGGGGACCGCGACGCACTAGGAAAGCTTTTTCTCAGTTCACATTCATAACCATCGCCCCTAATAAAATGCGTTATTTTATTTCTTTATAGAAATCCTGTGGTAATCTTATTCCAACCTGTTTAATTATGAGGTCTTTTTAATTTCCAGAAATGATAACATGGTGACGTTCTAAAACGGTCGTTGTCAGTGTGGTTGCCTTTCTTGACATCAGATACAAAGCGCATCGGTTCAAACTCTTCCGAAAATGGACAGTCAGAGCGTCGCTCTAATTTTCTTGTTAGGCAAAAATATAGGCCTATATCTTTGAATCTACCTTTGAATTGAGACTAACTGTTTTTCTACATACATCTTGATTACACAACTTTTAACACTGTATCACTTCGGAATATGTATGATAAGAACTTTTTGTGTTACATTTTTAACGTAGGCCTACCTTGTTAACATGTTTCGACCTATTTTCGGTCATCTTCGGAACTGGTCGTTGTTGGTCTTGGCGCCTCTTGTTTCCTGTGTGGGTGCGTTCGTAGTGTAGAGTCAAAGAGTGTATGTGTTTTGAAATTGAGTTGTGTGTTGAGATGTCGTTGGGGTGTATTTTTGTGTGTCTGTATATTTCACATTGTTCTAGTATGTTGAGTTTCTGGCGTTTTGGTTGGATGTGCAGTATTTCCATGTCTGTGTTGATGTCTCTGTAGGTATGGTTGGCGTTTGTGATTTGTTCTGCATATGTGGAGGTGTTTTGTAATTTTGTTATGGCTGTGATGTGTTCTTTGTAACATGTTTGAAATTATCTGCCTGTTTGTCCTATGTAGAAGTTGTTGCAGGTGTTACATTTGAGTTTGTATACGCCTGTGTGGTTGTATTTGTTTGTTTGTGTGTTGAGATGTTTTTGTAGAGTGTTATTTGTTCTGTATGCGATGTTATAGTTTAATTTCTTGAATGAGGTTGCAATTTTATGTGTGTTTTTGTTTTCGTATGTTAGTGTGATGTATTTTTGTGTTCTTGTATTTGTGTTGTATTCTTCTTTTTTGTGGTATTGTTTTGTCTTACG
Organism: Periplaneta americana; assembly: GCF_040183065.1. Taxonomy (NCBI): domain Eukaryota; kingdom Metazoa; phylum Arthropoda; class Insecta; order Blattodea; family Blattidae; genus Periplaneta; species Periplaneta americana. Next base: position 117,802,416 of record NC_091127.1, read on the forward strand.
TATTATGTTGTCTATATTCATATTCCGAACTGTTTTTCATTTTGTACCGGTATCCAAAGCATAGATGGAGAGAGAACCGTTTCCTTGAGGTGAGGGAACAAAACCATAGAATCCCCATATAACGGTGTTATGGGGACATCATTTACCACCTCCCCCGTTATAGCTTGATCGTGGTGCAGTACATCGGAATACACACATCGGATTTATGAAATAAAACTATCTACCCTTCAATAAGGGTGACCACAGGGATCCAGAAAACAAATACATAGGCCTATATAAAAGTTTACAATGAAACAATGAAAATATATGCAATAAATTAAAAAAAAAAATTAAAGTGAGTCATATTACTTGAAATAGAGATGAAATTGCAAAATTTGAATTGAGTCCTTTAGAATTTCTTTAAGGATTTTCTCAACATTAAAAAATGTGAATCCCTTTGATTTTAAAAGGTTATAGGTGTATTTGGAGATGGTACCACGAACTCCAAAAAGAAGTCCGTGTATTTACCAATGATTAGCCATGATGTTATACTGTTTGCTAAAATAAGGAATGCAAGGTTCATAGATGATTCTCTTCTCATCATCAGTAAGTTTTGGCTGTTATGCATCTCTTTCAAACCTGATAGTAGGGTCTAGTATTGTTCCTGTGTTCTTTTTCCTATCAATGACAACAATATCTGCTCGTCTTGTTGAATCATCTTACGAGATACAAGGCACTTCTTCACGGACTTCTAATCCTTGTTGTCTTAGGATGTCAGCAAGCATTGTCCTCACCCTGTGATGGCGGTTGTTCTGCAGTAACTCAGTCTTTCGGCAGAAACCCAACACGTGTCGGGGAGCATGTTTCTTACATCCATATCAGCGAAGTTTCGAACCTACTTGTATAGGGCTTGGACTGTAGGTCTACTACAAATTATAATAGGGCATAACTTCTTAAAACAATCTTCTTCTTTTTCTCTCCCGTACAGAAACACATGCGTACATCAAATAAAACTTTTTTATATGAAGCTTACCTTCCTGAAGATATCATATGAAATGTATACTCTGATTATTTTATTTAGTTTCATCTTTAACTTTACACATTACACCAGGATCACTTTTCCTTTTTCTGCATTGTTCTGCAGTATGTTATTCGTATATCTCCAAGTGGCAGCCTGAACACCTGCAGACTTCTAACACATGAGTACCGTACAGGCTGTTACAAAAGAAATATTACAGTGCTTCCATTCCTCAAATGAGGTAGGCTATAGAAATTCTTACACATTCAGAAATTTAAAATAAATATTATAGTCCAGACACATGATCTGAAGACATTAATTCATAAATTTAAGCACAGAAACTTAATCATAAACAAAAGCAAAAAACATTTTTTGAATTCAATATTTTTTAACGTTAATAGAAAAAAAAAGAGTTCAAACAAGTTAACTCCGCCTATGATCCTAAGACAGGCACTCGACTTACGTAATTCATTCAAACGACCACACCTGTGGGCAATTAACGGAAGCTGTAGTTCTTTTAGCCGCCATAGGCGTTTCCCATCGTGCTCTATGAGAGGCGAACTACATAGCACCGAATGATGAATGATTACTGGAGCAATGGTGGAATGCCAGTAGAGAAAACACCGTCCTTGTCCACTACAAATTCTAGCTGGACCGATTTACTAGCATGAAAAGCAGGAAAGCCGACGTTCTCTTAGTTCGGCTAACGGTGCGCCTATGTTTATAAGAATCTGTTGAAACAGCATACGGCCACTGATGTAACTCAGTAAGTAGGTGCGTGTGCCTACTGATCCGGAGCAGCACTAGGGCGTGGGTTAGGTTCCCGCTTGGGCTGATTACCTGGTAATGCGAATGCCAGAGTAATCTCGACCTTATCTCGTCACACACCGTCACCTCAATAGCGAGGTCACATGGAGAGTTGTTTGATCTTGTCATCCAGCATTGCAATTAGAGATAGGAAAAGCTGTTATTTTCTCGTAACGGTTCTAACTGTTCCAGTTCCTTGAAAATACTAGGTTCCAATAACAGTTCCGAAATAACAGTACCATATGTAACATGTGTGTAACTACAAGGTGCACAGTTGTATCTTGGAACCGCACTGTTGACTAGTATCTGATGGAACGGTAGTATTTTGGAACAGGTACGTACTACTGGTATGTAATGTAACAGTGGTATTTAGGATGCTAAATGATCACATACTTCCCTGTATGCCATGTGATGCTATATGATGTCATAGTGAGCCGAGTTGTGAATTCGTGGATCAGGTTTGTTCGAAGCAGCAAATGTAATGCAATAATTTTAAATTATTTGTAAATTTTATTGGTCACGAAATCGAAGTGGATCCCAATGGTAAATAAAACCTAACCTATTCTTTCTCTTCGCTCAGCTCAAGTTTACAGTAGTGTTCAATTTCTCCAAAAATTAGTAAATAAAGCCATAATCATTTCGATCGTGCTAAAATTCATATTAATACCGTCATGAAGAGTAATAATCTCATTGTAATGAAGTATGAAAATTTACCGTTGTATTTTTGTAAATAAAAAATTTCGACAATAGTCATGTTTCAACAGAATTTAGTTTAATTTCAAGAATTGGTAATGAAACTAAAATTGTAAAATATTTGTAAATAAAACATAACCTATATATTTTCTTTCATCTCCCTTGATAAAATGCACAATGTAGTTACTATACTCTAATACAGGCATTATGCTAATAATTGTTTGATAGAATCCTATACTCAGTAACATTAGTTTCAAGATAATGTGTACATTTTTAATGAGGCTCTTCATATCTTTACTATTTATCTTTCACTTTAGATTCCAACATTTCTTTCAGTGCGACGAAGGGATTTCCAATTCTGCTTTCAAACAGTGACCCGAACTTACATTGGCTCATGGGATCCGAGCCCACCCAATAATTTATCGTGTTATCATTATACTTTCGACACTTATTTAACTTATACCTTAAATGTTTGAGCCCACCCAGTGTTTTCTAAAAGTTGACGCCAAACATGTTCCGTTCTGTGGAACAGGTGTTGTCATAATGTAGTTCCAAAGTGAAACGAGCATTTTGTAACAGCAAGTATTTCGTACTAGCGTTATTTTGGAACATAGTATTCCAAGGTGCTGTTACGTTTTGGAACAGTTCCAAGCAAGGAACAGTTCCAAAATAACCGTTACGTTATTTTTTCCCCACCTCTTTGTAATATATCCTCCTTCAATAAGTGGCTTTATATCTGAACAGCAACTTCATTTAAAAATAAAGTAAGAGCAAAAGGCATTAAACCAGGGGAAATGTAACAAGCTAGTGAACGTTATTTATTCCCAGAAACTATTGTTTATTACTCGCACCTTCGTATTTTTAGGTATTTCATTTCTGTTCTATCAGATGACTATACAGTTTCACGAAACGCCAGAGTCGCCGTGTAACTTACTAACTGCCTGTTTCACGGAACAGCGGTTAAAACTTAACCTCGTGTTATACTCTAGATTTAATTAAAATTACGTTTCAACAGCAGGAGTTCATTTTAATACTGGGTTAAATTTGAGGTTAAGTTAACACCTATTTTCAGTTGAGTTAAAAGTTTAACTCGGAGCTGAAAAGCAAATGGCTGCTGCATATCATGGTTTTGATGCAGAATTGCTCTTTTTAGATATGTTAAATTTTGTTCCTAATATAGAGAGACCTATGAAAAATGACTTTCAAAATTTACCAGAGAAACAATTTTTTAAGAGATATTACAGGCCCTAGATTGTCGGAAGTGTGGTCAGTAAGCTTGTCGAACAAATTAATGAGGGTTAGAATAAATAACTGAGAGAAATAGGTCTCTCAGACAGGTTAGCTGTTTGTAACGATCCCCACAGTAGGTTTTCACCTGACGACGAAGAGAGAGCCACTCTTAGAAACGTTGTGTTACAATTTTTTAAAATTAGCAATGGAAAAAGTCCAAACAACTCAACCATCGAAAGTTTCTTCGGTTAGCACAAATGCGAGTGATAGATATTAAAGTCATGATTCCAACTGAGTTTGTTGATGCAATAAAAAACTATGAATTTGCATTATTTCAGTTATAAGTAATTTCCACATCGATGGGTGAAATAAATACAGTATAGAGCCTTTGTAAGGAAAATATATGCTGTAGTAGTAGTAGTAGTAGTAGTAGTAGTAGTAGTAGTAGTAGTGGTAGTAGTAGTAGTAGTAGTAGTAGTAGTAGTAGTAGTAGTAGTAGTAATAATAGTAGTTTGCCTGGCAGAGTTAAGGCCATGAGGCCTTCTCTTCCACTCAACCAGGTTTCAATAATATACTGTACATGAAATACAAAATTAGATTACAAAACAACACTAAAGAAGATACCTTAGAAATTACATAAAATATAGTAGAAAATTACAAATAGTCAAGATCAGTTACATAATATAAAATTACAAATAGTCAAGATCGGTTACATAATATATAAAATAAAGTAGAACATTACACATAATCAAAATCAGTTACATAACATAAGGGAAATATAGGCCTACACACACACAAACACACAAACACACTCACACACACACACACACACACACACACACACACACACACACACACACACACACACACACACACACACACACACACACACAAAAACACAATTTATAAGACCTAATATGCTCGAGATAAATTAGACGATTAATTCACTTGAGATATAGTATACAGCTAATATACTAATAGGAAAATACATGTGGGTTACAAGACATAAAATGTTGGTTAGCAAAGTCGTACTAGAAACAGGAGTGTCGTCCCTTGAAAATATGCTCTCAATAAATGCTGGAGAGTCTGAGAAATAAATGTTGAGGTGCTGACGAATTATTTGGCATTAAGAAGTGAGGCTTTTTTTTTTCCGATCCCAGAATACTAAAATGGTGATAATTAGGGGTCGGATGTTGATGAAAAGTCATCTTCTTATTTTTCACATTAGGACGATGACTATTAATATAGAAATCCTTTATATGTTAATATCAACGTAAAAGGTAATTTCTTATATTGCTCTTGTTGCATTTTTTTACGTTTCTGAATTAATAGGTCATTTTTATATTTTTTCGGAATTTTTTGGTAATTTTTAATATTTTGAAGAACTTTTAGATCATTTGGAATGCATTTTACTTTATTCCTTACCGATAGGTCCGTTAAATCAATTTTTAACCAAATAGGTCAGTAGTAAATAAGTGAATAACACTGAAGTTTGAGTTTTATAGTTTGCAACAGACTCTAAAGTCCATCCCTCATTCCACCGAAGCCTCCACTTCACACAACGGAAGTAATATAAAATGCTTGACAATAGCTTAGTTTAAGTGAGGACTTTGACCGCTACTGTTCTTTTGTCGGTACGAGGGTTTCTTTAGAATTTATGTTTGGAAGGGGGGAAACTTTCACCATATCCTGGACAGGACGTTGTGTCCTCAACATGGTTCGGAAGGGATGTCTACTGTAGTAGACAGTATTTTTAACACAAAGATTCCAAGAATGCACGCTGCGCTCACAATTTGTTTTGCCATTCACACTCCCTCATCTAGAAGATCTGGTAACAAAATTGAAGCGCGGAAGGAGGAGGAGAATGAAGGCACTGACATGGACCATCCCTGATTAAAACACATTGTAAACCCCCATTAAATCTATAGTTTTCCCTTAAAACCCTCATTTTATTGCATGTTCTTTTCCTTTATCTTAGCCAAATTTCAGAAAGTTGCCTCCTCTCTCTCCGAGATTTGCAGGGCAGTCATTGAAACAAGGTGACTAATTTTTAAGAAGTTGTGGTGCGAGTACGGTGAATAATATTTAAAATGTCATTTTTCAATTAGTGTAAGGGCATTTTAATGATCATTTTAAGTAGATTTTAGGTCATCAACATCCGCCCCCTAGTGATAATTAATTACTTATTTTTATTTGTGCAGCGTAATCTCATTTCTAAGTGATACTATGTCAGTAGGTGGAAAGTCGAACGCGAATTTACCCCGAGATAGGTAATCAAAAGGTATAAGGGGCCTAGGATGTTATTTATTTATTTATTTATTTATTTATGCCTATAACAGGGCAAGCCCCAATTATAATAGACAGTACAGATATTAGTTTACAAAAAATAAAAAACATAGATAACATGGAAAAAAAAGAGATGAAACAGATACAAGTGTAAATAGAAATTAAAATGGAAAATGAGAAAAGGAAAGAAAAAAAAAGAACAGACAAATAGATACTACCTAAATAAGAGATACAGATATAGATACAAAATGAAAAATACAAAATAAAATACATGAAAAATAGTTAAATATATATATATATATATATATATATATATATATATCATAGCCAAAAATGTAAAATGTAGTTATAATTGGTAAATTACAGAGTAACAAATAGCAATATTATATAAAATCAACAACCTTCAGTATATTAATAAGAAAATGTTTGTATTCCATGTAAGAAATGCAGAAATCTAGATCCCATGTTTTACATATTTCATTGAAATTTGAACACATTTTTAACACTGGTGAATTTTTATGTGCTGAAGTGTTTGGTTTTTTTATATTATAACAATTGACGATTTCTTAAATGTGATGTTCTAGCGTTAATCTGGATTTGTGATAATATTTCGCTATTATCCAGTAGACCGTTGAATATTTTATATAATAAAAGTTGCTCAGCAAGTAATCTACGACTGGCAAGAGACATTAAATTAAATTCAGCAAGTAGATTGTTGTACGAAATTTTGTTATGGAGGGCTGAACAATGATATCTTCTAAAATACAGATATCTAGAGAATCGTTTTTGAATTTTTTCAATTTGATTACGATGTGATTTGCAAGTGGGTGACCAAATTACAGAGGCATATTCCAATTTAGCGCGAATATGACAATTAAAAAGAAGTGTCAAAGTCAAAGTTATCTTGCCTATAAATTATATAGATACGCCACTGGTAGGAAAAGACTAACCAAGACCAAATACGGTACCGCACTCGCGCCCTACAATTCAGTAGTAATTCGCCTTTACCGGTTACTCCAATCCTAATCGGTTCCAGAAATCAATTATATACGTGACGGTCACACTCCACGGTTTGTGAACCGTAAGACCCCGCGGTGAGCGCGCGCAGTGTCATGGTGAACTTGATTAGCTACTGACCTCCCACAAGTGCTACCGCTTTCTAGAAAGTTGATAAGACGAATAAGAAACAGAAGTCTGGAGCATGGCACAATCTCAGATACAGCATGTTTCAAAAAGTGTGTCCTCGCTCTTTCTCTTCTTTTCTTTCATTCTTCCTTCCTTTATATTTTCTTCTTTCATTCTTTTTCCCTCTTTTTTTACTTTTCGCCCTTCCCATAATTTTGTTCTCATTTTTCTTTATTTATAACTTTCTTTTTCTATTTTTTTATATCGATCATCCTCTTTCTTCCTGTTTCTAGCCTAATTTCTTCATTTTCTTATATTACGTTTCCTTTGTTCCGTTCCCATCTTTATTAATTGAATCGCTTATTTCAGAGAAACCAGTCAAGCGCCAAATTAGCCAATTGTGGGGGGAGGGGAAACTGTCTAGCATCAGACTAAATTATTTGGTAGTGGTTTTAATATTTTTTTGCTGAAAGCAGTATACATTTCAATACTTTTTATCCAAGAAAAATTATTTTGTGCGTTTTAACTTCGCTGTAAAAGATACGAAAAAGTTTTTCACTTAACTGGTTTCTGCAATAAATGAGTGGTGCAAACGTATTTTTATGGTGTAATTCTGGAATTGTTTAGAATTTTGTTACAAAACTCATATTTTATTAAAGAAAATGTGTAATGTCTTTAGGGGTAGTATTTTCAAGCAATAACTGACCAATTCGCCCTAAGTGAAATACCATGGATTTTCATTAACACATTCTTGCAAACATGTTTCAGTACACCACCAGTCCTTAAATTATAATTGTAAGAATGAGATCTTTTAAAAGTGCCTTCATTAACATTTTCATTGGCTAACTCTCGCTCTGGATCTTGTTTTCTACGTATACGCTCAACTTCAGTAACCTCAACCAAAGTATGAATATAGGTATCTCGAGAGTTTTTATTTTCAAGAGAATGGAAATACCTTCATGTTTCATTTATCACTTCCTCACTAATGTTTAAATAACATTTCGCATTGCACTTGCAAGTGAGAATGTCGGGCTTGGTTTTCTGAGGTACTTCCCTGCCAGAATAAGAAACACAGCCTTCTCCTTTTATCCTTGCATTGCGAATAGTATTACGTTTATAAGCGTTTTCGTTTACCACTCCTCGTTTCCTTTTAGGTACGGGTTCGTCTTCTGAACTTTGAGACATTTCACTACGATATAGGTCTATTGTTATTATTACAAAAACACTACGCTAACCACAAAACACTTTTTTCAATCAGGTAGTCACAAAACTATGAACACAAAATGTACCCGCTGTTTACTGCAGAAACCAGCCAAGCGCTGTCGCTTCACTGGTTTCTGACCTAAACATGAAATTCAACGTAATGTCTGGCCAATACAGGAGGACGGAATTTGACTGTTTTCAACACTAAAATGCACGTATACCCTCTTAGAACATTATGCCGCCATTAACTCATTTTTTATTGTTTTGGCGTTTGACTGGTTTCTGAAATAAGCGATTCAATTCTTCTTTATTTTTTTCATTTTCCTTCTTTTTTATTGTTATCCTATCTTCTTTCTTTGTTTTCTGCTGTCTTTTCTTTCCTATTTTGTCTTCTATACTCTTCTTCCTTTCACCCTTCTTTCTTTTGCTATTTCTTTCAATCGTTATTTACATTCATCTTCTTTCACTGCATTCATTTCTTCTTTCCGTCGTTATTTTCTCCTCGTTTGTTCTTTTCTTGTATTCGTTCTTGCTACGCATTGTCTCGACAAAAATGTGATTGCCCCAGATCAGGTTACTTCTTACCCTAAGGGTGAAACCTAAACATTTTTCCCCCATTACTACATAAGCTAGTGGATTGTGGTGATTTTATAGTTTGCAGGTTGAATTTTCTTTTGCCAACTTCGTTTCAAATTTCGATACTACAAATGGTAGTGATTTTGTAACTGGCATTTTGGCAGCTGAGACAAATGTTGTCGGTACTGGAGTTTAATGGAATCAAAATTGTACTAGATTTCTGAGCCGGCTACTGAAACCTAGTGAAATTGAACATACTAATAATCAATTAATATCAGTTTTAATATTATACATAATAGTTATTTTACGTGTTGCGTTGAGGTTGTAATTCAAGACTATAGTCAGGTAAGGTTTCGGAGTTAGTACTAATAATTTCATGCGGTCAAACAAAATACATTTTTAGGTTAGGCCTCGTGAATCAATTGTTTAATCAAACCAATGAATTTCATATTGTCAGACAAAATACCTAACATGTTGATCCCTTTCTCGTATAGTTTGCCTACGAAAATATGTTACAAATTACTGAATTATTTAGAATAACCTTCCAACATAAAGGTAAAGTACGGTAAGTAAATAAGTCATTCAGTACGTAAGATCGTATGATATCTGGTAACAGTTGGCAACACTGACAAGACGCCAATATTTGCTGTTTATGAACTGTTCTTATGTGATCCTCACTAGCTATAAATTATTCGCCTGGAGTTTATTTTAGCTCTTTGTTGTGCGTTATTATTAGTTTTCGGATATTTAGCATGTAAGTGTCTAAACAGATTCAGTAAAACTATGAAATAGCTCTAGAAATTAAAAATAAACTCTAAAAATCATATCAAAATGACCTAAATTTACATTAAGATTAATTCATTTCAATCACATGTACTTTTCATAATTGCATTCGCAATACACAACCAACAGTAACTTTTCCAAATCTTCGGGAGACAAGTGAAACTTTTTGTCTGTTAGCACAAGCTTGTAGGCAGAAAAATAACTCCCTTAACGTCTACTGATGTCGCGGGAGCATTACTTCAATTTTGAAATGAAATTGTTTACATAGGAATGTCGCATTTGCTAATTTTGTTACACTTCTCCGATAAAACATTCGCTACTGCATCGAGATCGGTAAATCCAGGGTTGTTCTGGATAACTTTTTCTAGCTTTTCGCGTATTTTCTCCAGCTGGTTCGGGTACAGAGCTAAATTTCTCCCTATCATAAGCTAGAAGGTAAATTTACTCCTAAATTGGTTTCCTTACAGCTTCTAAAGAGGCAATCCCAGCATCCAAGAATTTAAATGTGGTTTGAATAAGCAACCTTGATGTCAATGGAGTCATCCTTAAGAAGATCCTTAGCACAGGAGATACAAGTTGCCTCATCTTCAAAAGAGAAAATAATGTTTGCCACTTTGTCAATCATGAAACGAGTTCATTTTCATAGTTAGGGGAACATGGGGCAGGACGCGGTAGTTAATGTTTGAATGCTTTTATTTGGTATCAAATAATGTCAATGTATGGGTTTTATGACATATATGCTTTTATTACACTGTAAACAAGTAAAAAAATATGCACTGCGAGTGAAATCCGGTCATTATAACCTTAAAGTAAATTAGTTTTTCGAAATGTGTGTTTTGCCTCGTTCTGTCCCACGTATGGGGCAAAATGGGGTATCTACTTTTTGTAATAATTAAATGGTAAAAGTGGCAAAAATTATATACTGAAAGTGTAAATACTACAACATTTTACAAGTTTACTTGAGAAAAAGTCATTCGCAAAATACGCAAATGTGCGTAGCATCCTCGTCTTCACTGTCTACTCCTGCGCAACAATTGTGAGCCCATTTCAGATATGATACGCATCTAATCCAACCTTCTTCTGACAGACAACAGAACGAACAACCCATTACAGGAGGTGAAATTTAATTAAATATGACGTGGGGCAGGACGGGGTACTGCCCTGTTATGCCCCACCCCGTTTTGCCCCACAGTCACAATTTCTAAGTTATGAGGTATTGGCAGGAAAAATAACGCACAAAATTTAAGAAAGTTTCGGAATTAAAAGCCAGGTAAGACTCTATAATATGACATTAAAATAGATTATCTAAATAAATCTCATTTCTACTTACGTGTGACAAGAGAACACTTTAAAGTTGCAAATGAATTATGCAATATGATGCAGCAACCGAATAACATACAACAGATGCAAGGAATGGCAGTAAGTGTTCTGTGATGATATATTTACATGAGTTGACGAAGTTCTAAAAAAAAATTCGGTCGATTGCACTACTTGTTGGGAAGATAGAGGCTATACCCCGTTCTGCCCCCCTTCCCCGTCCTGCCCCTTATTCCCCTACAGACAAATAATACAGAAAAAAGAAGAGATTTTAAGGTCAAATTAGGTGTTTTAGGCTCTATAAAATTAGCATTATTAGTTAAAACAATCCATAAGACATGTTAGTATAGCTTACTATGAGTCTATCCCTTCAAGAACAAAATAGGTTTTGACCTAAAATTCGGTGTAAATAAATTATTAAGAACAGTAAAACCATTTCCGCATAACCATGATCGTTACTTTATTCGAATCTTAACACAGCGTCTCTTCCTAAAACCGTTTGGTTTTTAACAGTAAAAATCCATTAATGATATTAATATGACATTTTATTATTCTGGAGCAAATTTATACGTCACATTGAAGAAGCAATTGCTATTAATTATCTAAAAGCCCCTTTTGTCCACTTTGTTGTATGGTTGTCAAATTCTTACATTAATTCGTGTAGAAAGTATGTTAGACTCTTCAAATAAAATAAAGTCGATTTCCATGCAATTGGTAGGATAAGCATTTTGTGTACTCTATTCAGGATCAAACAATAATAATTTTATTTTTTATAATATAATTATTCACCCCCTTTCTATATCAAGTTTATCTAGCCTATATTCTCTTCACTTCTGTTCTATTTTTTTTATTTTATTGGGTTATTTTACGACGCTGTATCAACATCTCAGATTATTTAGCGTCTGAATGATATGAAGGTGATAATGCCGGTGGAATAGTCCGGGGTCCAGCACCGATAGTTACCCAGCATTTGCTCATATTGGGTTGAGGGAAAACCCCGGAAAAAACCTCAATCAGGTAACTTGCCCCGACCGAGATTCGAACCCGGGCCACCTGGTTTCGCGGCCAGACGCGCTGACCGTTACTCCACAGGTGTGGACCTTCTGTTCTATTCTTTCTCGTACTCTTCCTGTTTACATACTTGTGCCACGTTTCCCTATTCAATAAAGAGCAATTTTCTATGTATTTTATTGTTTTTTTTTTTTCCACAGTGTATCTAAGTATCTTAAATAGCCTAACATTTATTTTATGCTCCTACACTTCATAAAATTCAATATGGGAAATGCCTGTTATTATTCGGTTGAGAAGCTTTTGTCATCCAGTCTGCTGTCGAAAAAACTGAAAGTTAGAATTTATAGAACAGTTATATTACCGGTTGTTCTGTATGGTTGTGAAACTTGGACTCTCACTTTGAGAGAGGAACAGAGATTAAGGGTGTTTGAGAATAAGGTTCTTAGGAAAATATTTGGGGCTAAGAGGGATGAAGTTACAGGAGAATGGAGAAAAGTTACACAACACAGAGCTGCACGCATTGTATACTTCACCTGACATAATTAGGACCATAAAATCCAGACATTTGAGATGGGCATGACATGTAGCACGTATGGGCGAATCCAGAAATGCATATAGAATGTTAGTTGGGAGGCCGGAGGGCAAAAGACCTTTGGAGAGGCCGAGACGAAGATGGGAAGATAATATTAAAATGGATTTGAGGGAGGTAGGATATGATGGTAGAGACTGGATTAATCTTGCTCAGGATAGGGACCAATGGCGGGCTTATGTGAGGGCGGCAATGAACCTCCGGGTTCCTTAAAAGCCAGTAAGTAAGTAAGTAAGTACACTTCATAAAATTTGTCACTACCGGTAATGAAACCCTGGACTCCACGATAAAAAGCCATTGTAATGCTGGGCTATAGCTCCTTATCATCCTGGACATTACTGTGGTGTGATTGTAATTGGTTTCTCACGCTTTCATTGACGCCACGCTCGTGATAAGGGTGTGAGGAAAGCAGAGAGCATTTTCGAGTTAATTTGAACACGACGGCCGCGGCGCATGTAGTCCTGCACGTTCTAGTCCGATGTGTTTCCTCCTTGAATGCTTAATTGAGTACCTCCGGTTCGGAGAAAGCAGCATTAAACGCGTTCATTGACTTTCCTCACAAATGTCAGAGAAGTTCCTAAATAACAGGTTACGCCGAGCATTAACGCAGTTCAACTCTTGTTCGCAATTAATTGTCTTCCAACGAGAATTCAGTTTCCTCTCTCACACTCTTTGTCATCATAGCGTCTTTTTTTTTTTACTCCCGTTTTTCAACAATTCCTTTGCATTGTATTTTATTACTTTCCTTCTTCTAATTATTTGTATTCAATTTCTTTTATTTTTGTTTTTCTACCGTCCTTGTTCCTTTCCTTCCTCCCTTCTAAGCTTCTTTCTTTCCTATTTTCCTTCTTTACTTCTTTATTTCCCTTTCTCCTTTGCTTCCTTCCTTGCTCATTTTTTACGCCCTGTTTTACTTTTCTTCCCTCGATTCCTTCCTTCTTTCCTTCCTTACTCTATTCCTTATTACCGTCCGTCTTCGCTTCATTCTTTCCATACCCCTTTCTTTCTCCTTCAATCCTTTCCTTCCTTACTCCCTTCATGACCTATTCCTTCTTTCTTCGCTCAATTCTTTTCTTCTTCTCTTCTCCTTTCATTTCATAGTCTCTTCCATATTTCTCTGATCCTTGCTTCTTTCTCTCCCCCATTCTTCTTTCCTCCTTTCCGCTATCTTTCTTGTTTATTCTATTCCTTACTTTCTTCTTTGCTATATTTCTTCCTTTCTTCTCTGCTCCTTTCCTTCCTTTCTTCTCTGCTCATTTCTTTCCTTTCTACTCTGCTACTTTCCTTCCATACTTCTCTCTTTCTTTTCTCCACTCCTTCCTTACTTCCTTATATGTTCATTTCCTTTCTTACTCCCATCCTTCTTTCTTTCCTCCTATTCTTCATCCTTGCTTCCTTCTTTTCTCTTTTCTTTCCTTACTCCTTACCTTCTTTATTTGCTCCATTACTTATTTGCTCTATTCCTTCCTTATTTACTCCATTCCTTTCTTCCGCCTTTACTTCTTTCCTTCTTTTCTTCCTTACTCCCTTCCTTTTTCGTCCCATTCTTTCCATCTTTATTCCTTTCCTTCTTTACTCCTTCCCCTTCTTTATTCCTTTCTTCATTCCTTCCTTTCTTCCTTCTCTGTTCCATTCTTCTTTGTTCCTTTCCGTCCTTACTCCCCACCTTATTTACTCCACTCCTCCTTCGTTCCATTCCTTCCATCTTCACTCCTTTCCTTCCTTACTCTTTCATCCTTCTTTTCCGATTTCTTCTCCTTCCCTTCTTTCTTCCTTACTCCGTTCCTTTCTTCTCTGCTCCATTCTTTCTTTGTTCCTTTCCTTTCTTACTCATCACCTTATTTGCTCCACTCCTTTACTTCCTTCCTTCTCTGATCCTTTCTTTCCTTACTCCCCACCTTATTTACTCCGTTCCTTCTTTGCTTCATTCCTTCCTTTTTTACTCGTTTTCTTCTTTGTTTCTTTCCTTCATTTTTTGTTCCATTCCTCCTTTTCTTCTTTTACCTTTCCTTCCTTCTTTGCTCCATTCTTTCCTTCTTTACCTTTTTCTTTCCTTAATCCTTTCTTTACTCCTTTCTCTCTTTGCACCTTTGTTTCCTTCTTTTTTGCTTCTTTCTTTCCTTCTTTCTTTGCTCCTTTTCTTCTTTCTTTGCTCCTTTCATTCCTTCTTTCTTCGCTCCTTTCCTTCTTTCTTTGTTCCTTTCCTTCCTTCTTTCTTTGCTCCTTCCCTTCCTTCTTTCTTTGCTACTTCCCTTCCTTCTTCCTTTGTTCCTTTCCTTCCTTCTTTCTTTGTTTCTTTCCTTCCTTCTTTCTTTGTTTCTTTCCTTCCTTCTTTCTTCCCTCCTTTCCTTCCTTCTTTCTTCCCTCCTTTCCTTCTTTCTTTCTTTGCTCCTTTCCTTCCTTCTTCCTTTGATCCTTTCCTTCCTTCTTTCTTCGCTCCTTTCCTTCCTTCTTTTTTCGCTCCTTTCCTTCCTTCTATCTTCGCTCCTTTCCTTCCTTCTTTCTTTGTTCCTTTCCTTCCTTCTTTCTTTGCTCCTTTCCTTCCTTCTTTCTTTGCTTCTTTCCTTCCTTCTTTCTTTGCTCCTTTCATTGCTTCTTTCTTCGCTCCTTTCCTTCCTTCTTTCTTTGCTCCTTCCCTTCCTTCTTTCTTTGTTCCTTTCCTTCCTTCTTTCTTTGTTCCTTTCCTTCCTTCTTTCTTTCTTTGCTCCTTTCCTTCCTTCTTCCTTTGTTCCTTTCCTTCCTTCTTTGTACATTTCCTTCCTTCTTTCTTTGTTTCTTTCTTCCTTCTTCCTTTGTTCCTTTCCTTCCTTCTTTTTTTGTTCCTTCTTCCTTTGTTCCTTTCCTTCCTTCTTTCTTCGCTCCTTTCCTTCCTTCTTTCTTTGCTACTTCCCTTCCTTCTTCCTTTGTTCCTTTCCTTTCCTTCCTTCTTTCTTTGTTTCTTTCCTTCCTTCTTTCTTCGCTCCTTTCCTTCTTTCTTCGCTCCTTTCCTTCCTTCTTTCTTTGTTCCTTTCCTTCCTTCTTTCTTTGTTCCTTTCCTTCCTTCTTTCTTTGTTCCTTTCCTTCCTTCTTTCTTTGTTCCTTTCCTTCCTTCTTTCTTTGTTCCTTTCCTTCCTTCTTCCTTTGCTCCTTTCCTTCCTTCTTTTTTGCTCCTTTCCTTCCTTCTTTCTTTCTTTGCTCCTTTCCTTCCTTCTTTCTTTGCTCCTTTACTTCCTTCTTTCTTTGCTTCTTTCCTTCTTTCTTTGCTTCTTTCTTTGCTCTTTTCCTTCCTTCTTTCTTTGTTCCTTTTCTTCCTTCTTTCTTTGTTCCTTTCCTTCCTTCTTTCTTTGTTCCTTTCCTTCTTTCTTTGTTTCTTTCTTCCTTCTTCCTTTGTTCCTTTCCTTCCTTCTTTCTTTGTTCCTTTCCTTCCTTCTTCCTTTGTTCCTTTCCTTCCTTCTTTCTTTGCTCCTTTCCTTCCTTCTTTCTTTGCTCCTTTCCTTCCTTCTTTCTTCGCTCCTTTCCTTCTTTCTTCGTTCCTTTCCTTCTTTCTTTCTTTGCTCCTGTCCTTTTTTCTTTGTTCCTTTCCTGCCTTCTTTCTTTCTTTTTCTCCTTTCCTTTCTTTTTTTTTGCTCTTTTCCTTACTTCCTTTCTCCTTGACGTCCTTCCTTTCTTTTAATTGTAAACACAGGCTAATACTGACTAATCCACTCACTCACCTACCCGCTTTCGAATCCACCAATTCAAAGCAATCGAAAAGTAACCAAGCCACTGAACAGATCCTAGTCCAAACAATTAATTACATTGAACAACAAATTTTAACATTGCACTTCGCACTCGGAAGATTCTGTATAATTAGCCTTCTCTGAATTCAGACCTGAAATCCAGGATTCCCTATAATATGTAGGTTATTTTTTTTTCGAAATTCTTTAAAAATTTGTCACAAAATATGCGTGAAACAGTCATAATTTAAATATTATTGTAATTATCTATAATATACACGCAGAACTCCATGAAGGTGGAAACAATTATAAAATAAGTATGTGGATTTAAAAAAATTACAGTTAGAATGATTTATGGTGAAACGTTTTTTGATTATCATTTTAAAATATGGAGGGAGGATCTATTTTACTCGTATAAAAATATTAGGAGATTAAATTAAAAAAATTCTTGAATATATCAGTGTTTTCGCATCTCAAAAATCATCTGCCTTTACTTGGTTATGTACTAGGCTCTTATTTCTGTATGGGATTATCTGTTACACAGTAGCATTGTTATATTATATGACTTCTTGTAGTGAACAGAGTGTTGAAATCTGTGGGATTCAAACTGGTTGTCAATTATCAAATTTTATCATCTTGTGAGTTTACAATCTACCAATAGGAGGTTTTAAAATTGTACATCCAACTATTTATTATAGAACAGAGTTTACAAGCCGCATACAGAATTTGTGATCTGTGGTGACGTAAACACAGATTATCCCTTAGACATTTTATTGGTAAGTAAGGCTCGTAGTGTGTCTTATAAAATATTTTTAACTTTTTACCTTAATTTAAGTCTTTTAGCATTCACCTTTAATACTGTGTTAACAATTCCACTCTACTATATTACAATCAAATGCCATAGAAATGAGGTTAACGTATTGAAAATTACATGTATCTGATGATGTCACAATGGTGACGAAAACGTTAATATAAATTGTAAACCCGGCCAGTAAACAAACCCAGCTTTCTCCAATCTTTCCTATTTTCTGTCTTCCTCTTTGTCTCCTCATATGATCAATATATCTTAATATCGTCTATCATCTGATATCTTCTTTTGCCCCGAACTCTTCTTCTCTTTCCGATTAGTTTCAGCATCATTCTTTCTTCACCTACTCTTCCCAACACAGTTTCATTTCTTATTCTATCTGTCCATTTCACACGCTCATATCCACATTTGAAATGCTTTTAGTCGCTTCTCTTCACTTCGTCGTAATGTCCATTTTCTGCCCCCATACAATGTCACACTCCAAACAAACCAATTCACTAGTCTCTTCCTTAGTTCTTTTTCCAGAGGTCCGCATAAGATGCTCTTTTTCTATTAAAAGCTTCCTTTGCCGTTGCTATCCTCCTTTTGACTTCCTGGCTGCACTCTTACAAGCAAACATTCTGATGGGAGCAGATAAAAAGAGTTATTTTTTTTCTTTCACCATGTTAATAATGTCAGAAGAAGTGCTTATACAAATTTTGGTCACTCGACCGTAATTACGAGGCCGTCCAGAAAGTGATTTTACATGGGGTTCCTTACAGAAAAAAGCACAATTGCATGGAAAGATTTATTGAAACAGATAGAGAATATTGTTGCACTATTTGTCAACATATCCCCCACTGGAATTGAGACATTTGTCACACCATGGGATATATTTTTGTATCATTGTGTCGTAGAAGTCAGCCGCCTAGGATCGGAACCAGCATTTGACAGCCGTCTGCACCTCTCTGTCGATCCCATGATATGACAAATGTCTCAATTCCGGTGGGAAATATGTTGAAAAATAGCTAAAAAATTGCTGTATCTGTTCCAATAATTTTTTTCAAGGAAATTGTGTTTTTTTTCTGTTAACAGCCTATGGCGAACTTATTTTTTACGGCCCTCGTAATTGCAGTCGAGTGACCAAAATTTGTATAAGCACTTCTTTTAACATTATTAACTGGTGGAAGAAAAACAAATAACTTTTTTATCTGCCCCCATCAAATATTTGCTTGTTAGTCTCCATATATTATCAATTTATTTTCATGTCATCTATCATCTGATATTTTCTTCTGTCCCAAACTTTTCTCCCTTCACCATTCCATCCAGTGCATCCTTCAATAACCCTATTTTTTATCTCAGAGATGTTGAGCTCAAAGGAATGCAAGGAGGCATAATTTGCAAGTGACTTTGTATATTAGCAGGTTGTACGTAACAGAGTCTTTGTTCTATCACAGAGAAGAAAAGTCTACAGACATTTTTTTCTGTTTGATTCCAGTGTTCGATGCCAATGGGCGCTACTCGTCACAATTGCTGTGGGGTAACTACTACTGGCTGGGTTCATACACGCTCTGTGAACAGCTCCATTTCAGTACCGCTCTGGAGAGCTCCGTCCCTCCCTTCGAAGGAGCCTACTCGGTGGCCCACCTCAGGATCAATATGACAGGGTTCTTGAGGCCGCCGGTAAGAGTTAGCAAGTCTGCAAGGCAAGACTTGCTCTTCTGTTCGAAAAAAGATTGCTCTTTAATGCTCTTAGATTTAGCTTACGCTGTAGGTCTGTATACCGTATATCAAATTTTCCTCTCCTACTCTGAATCCTTCTTTTCAAACTTCTTTTCCACTTCTTTTTCTTTCTTTTCAATCATCTATTTTTCTCCTGTTCCTTCTCCTGAATCTCTGTCTCTTTTTTTATATTTATCTGTCTCTTTCTTCTTTCGCAGTCTATTCATCAGCCTGTTCCACCTCTCAATCTTCTCTTATCTAATCTCATTTTTCTTTCTCGCAACCTTCTATTTCTTTCCGATATTTTCAAAATCATTGTCTGTTTTTTCCTTCTCGCAACCTTTTATTTCTTTTCGACCTTCTCAAAAACCATTCTTTTGCTTCTTTCAATATGTTACTCTTCCTCTTCTGCTCCACCATCTTTCTTCTCCCTTTTTTACTTTTCTATTCTTCCAATTCCATTATTTCTTGTCTTCTAGCCTACTTATTTTCAATGTCCTTTTCTCCTTTCGTTCTTTTCTCCACTCTTCTACGTTTTTATTTGTCTTTTACGACGTAGATAGACAGCATTATTACTTGTTGATGCTATTATTATTATTATTATTATTATTATTATTATTATTATTATTATTATTATCATTATTATTAGGGCCTACTATGTTGTGGAATCGTGACTATTATTATTATTATTATTATTATTATTATTAGTAGTAGTAGTAGTAGTAGTAGTAGTAGTAGTAGCAGCAGTAGTAGTAGTACAGAGCGATTAGTAGCGTTCGGGGCCGTCAGACTATTTCATGCCTGCGTTGTATCTCACGTTGCAACCGGAAAACCTGGAGTTAACGTCGCCGCTAACAATAGCGCGCAATATAACTATGTTTACCGAAAGCATACATTTATATTGAAAACTGATAGCGAGCCCTAACCTGTGTTACAAAAACTGTTGAAAATAATGCCCCTCAACTGCGACATATTCTCGATATTTTCTTAGAAAATTCCCGTTAGCACGCGTAAGTTCTTCATATGTGACTAAAGAAATTTCTCGACTGATGTGTTCTTTTAGTTCCTCTATTGTGTTGGGGTTATTCTTACAAACGCTATGTTTTAAGTTCCTTCACAAATAAAAAAAATCACACAGAGTGAGTCGGAGTTAAGAGGAAGAGACAACTCAGTGCTGATAACTTTACCTTTAAGAATCCCTGAAATAAGATCTAGGGATTCGTAAGCAGTGTGTGAAGTAGCACAATCCTGCTGAAATAGTGATCGTATTACCACTGTCCTGTAAGAGTTCGTATTTACATACGTATCGCACATAAAATCTCTCTACATATTTACGTCGTAGCAATAACAATGAAAAATACAGGGTTGAAGTAATATAGCTATGCAGATTTTAACAGCTTATTCCTTGGATAGAGTGTAGCAAACAAATTTTAATTCCACATTAGACACATAACAAATAATTTCCCTCTAAATATTAACATTGTTTTATTCGATAAGTACTATCCATACGATTTTTATATTTGAAGAGTCCACTGCAAGAATGATGGATGTCATTTGGAATACATTTTTCAGGAGAAGCAATTGAAAGTTTGAAATGCTTAGCGTTCAAAGCTTAACTGTGATTTTCCAATCATTACTGGACAATGACTATCAGTGTTAATGCCATATAACTCTCTATGTACATTCTATAGGTCTTAAGCTATGCATTGACAGTCTTGGTTCATTTTCAACAAGAAAGTGACATCCATCATTCTTGCAGTGGACTCTTCATTTACTCTTATCAATAGAGAAACTGATAGGAAAAGATTTATCCTTTTACAGTTTTTTTAAATAAAATTGACGGTTTTCTTGCAAATGAAATACAAATATTAAATGAATCGATATTTTCTGCAATTAAGAAGGATGATTACCCTATTCCAGCGTAAGGGACGGGACGCTGCTATTCAGACCGAGTGCATGTGTGTGTATTCGTAGGTGAGGCGACTTACAGATTAATTTTCTAATTAATCATGCATTTAATTACAAAACACATAATAGCTTTCTTTCTTTATTTATTTTCATGTATTGCATTGCCCCTTTCAACCTGCATAATCATATCACTTCCACCCTAGATTATAACTTACACACAATGATAATTTTAATACAGAATTGAGTAACACGTCAACTCATTAAGATATTACAAGCCAAACGCAAAACGATAACAATTTTATCACAATTAAGTTTCACATGAATTCACTAACAAATTTGTATAGTTCAGCGCTTCTCGGTGCCCATTTTACCCCGCGAATACTCCTGAACTCTCACAGTAAGGAGCCTCGCTCTGACTGCCCCGAATGCTACTAATCGCTCTGTAGCAGTAGCAGTAGCAGTAGTGGCAGTAGTAATAGTAGTAGTAGTAACTGTAGTATTATTATATTACAGACTCGCGATGTGTCTCTGGGCGTCTGTTTACCGGCGTCCTGCAACCGTGCCGACGTGCTACAATTGGTGCAAATGTCGGCTCCACCCTCGACCACCGTTTTAGGAGTGCGGACAATTCCGAACTCTGAGTTTTCACTGTGGATGGAGCCTGGCTTCTATTTGCTCTGGTAAGAAAGAATCAGCTTTGTATTTTTACTGGGATTGTAGCCTACTCCAGAGTACAATTTCATGTTAGATTCTGCGAGATGTCTGAACACAACACGGTTTTGGATAGAATTTATCGGAATTATCATAATTAAATTTTATCCTCAGGGGCAGGTATTTATGGAGATTAATTTTACCATCCCCCTAACATTAGTGTCGGCGGAGATTAATGGAAATTTTGGAAAATACAATTATTTTTTAATTGGAGTATTAACTCAGTATTAATATTACTTTCCAAATAATTGATATTAAAGGTTCATTGGATTCTGGTAAAGGTGCTGTATGGCTAATAGACAATATTTTGTTGGATTGAGATTGTATTTAACACACATTCATTGAAAAAAAAAAAAAAAAAAAAAAAAAAAACTTGCAGCCCTCAAATTAACATTTTCAAACTGTTAGAGAAATGTTGAATTCTCCGTCTTTTGAGTTCACTAATGTAATCAGAACACCTGAAATACCATGTAATGTAGCCTACTTGGATATATAACAAATTCAAGTAAAAAAACTCAGAATATGAAATTCGCTATAAAACGAAGCAATGGTAATAATTCGCGAATGTGTTCATATTTCGCTATTAGAACTCTATTTCGCGATTTGTCGCTATTGTTTTATCAGCATATTATTAATTTCAATCACTTAATTCGTAAAGATTAGTAAAAATATATTGTATATCTATTATGTCGTGATTTTCGCGATCTCCATAAATACCCGGCTCTGTTTATCCTTTATCAGACTATCACTACCACCATAATATCACAGTGGTCACCTTGTTACATTTTGTGTGATAGAAATTAGATCAATTAATAAAATATATTCCCTGCAAAATATAATTCTTGAGATTGAATAAAAGTTACTCAAGTCTGAAGGGCAGATAATAGTATTGCAGCCAACTACGGTGTACAACGTTATAACATGGGTCCGAAACTTTTCATGGACATAGACTGAGATATATACAGGATGTATAAAAAAATACCGGGCATAATTTCAGGTATGTATTTCCTACATGTAGACAATCAAAATAGTTCATTACAACATGTGTCCGGAAATCCTTCATTTCCGAGTTATGGCCTTCACAACATTGAAATTCACCGGAACGTTTTTCTTTCCGCAGGTCGTTGTCATTACAGAAGATGTTCAAAATGTCCATCTCCTGCTTGAATACAGACATCACATCGATGTCTCATTGACCTGCGAACATGATCCCAAACTCCAGAAGTATTGCGTATGTCCTCAGAACATGCCACAATTCGATTCCGAAGGGATTCCAAATCAGGCACAGGAGACGAATAAACCAATAATTTTAAATGGCCCCACAAGTAGAAATCGAGAGGGTTCAGATCAGATCGTGTGCTGATAGGAGGAGTCATGTTCACAGCCTCCAGAATCTCCTCCTGTACTTCTGGAGTTGTAGATCTTGGTCGTCCCCTTCCCAAACCAGGAGAGTTAAATTTTCCATACTCGCACAGACGGTAATGGAGACGTACAAATGTCTTCCGATCTGGACATGGTCGCTGTGGGTACCTCTCCTGGTACAAACGACGAGCCAGCGCAGCATTGCCGTCAGCCTTACC
The DNA here is from genome assembly GCF_040183065.1 of Periplaneta americana. Classification (NCBI taxonomy): domain Eukaryota; kingdom Metazoa; phylum Arthropoda; class Insecta; order Blattodea; family Blattidae; genus Periplaneta; species Periplaneta americana. The sequence continues at coordinate 117,825,436 of NC_091127.1, forward strand.
GTACATGAAGTATATCTCTGCCAGCTCTTGATTTGAATACATGTCGCACAGTCTAACGCCTACACAACACTGAATGTAACCTTCACCTCGGAATGAACTGTCAGAGTGCCCTCTTAATGTCTCCTTTGACGGCAACGACCTGCGGAAAGAAAAACGTTCCGGTGAATTTCAATGTTGTGAAGGCCATAACTCGGAAATAAAGCAGTTCCGGACACATGTTGTAATGAGCTATTTTGATTGTCTACATGTGGGAAATACATACCTGAAATTATGCCCCGTATTTTTGAAACACCCTGTCTATATATATGATTTTTTTGCCAGTATGATGTCCCGTGTTGTCTTCGGTGAAAGGCAGCGACGTGCTGACCCCTTGTAACGAAGAACCTCAGATATGGGCTAATACCAGTAAAGTACAAATAGAAAGAAGAAATAGAGGAAATAAAATAAAAGATTAAGAAGCCGAACTTCTTCCTGTCTGAAATTGGAATACATTCCCGAAAACGTCCACACCTGTGGAGTAACGTTCAGCGCATCTGGCTGCGAAACCAGGTGGCCCGGGTTCGAATCCCGGTCGGAGCAAATGACCTGGTTGAGGTTTTTTCCGGGGTTTTCCCTCAACCCAAAACGAGCAAATGCTGGGTAACTTTCGGTGCTGGACCACGGACTCATCTCACCTTCATATCATTCAGACGCTAAATAATCTAGATGTTGATACAGCGTCGTAAAATAACCCAATAAAATAAAAATTCCCGAAAACGCTTTATTATCCTGACTATCGTTTAATTTTAGGGCCTGTAAAATTATTATATTTCCGACGAAAATCGTCTGCAACACACGCACAAGAATGACAGGTTTAAAAATGAAAATCCGTTTTTGTTGGAAAACATTTTACTTCTTTGATGACCAAATCTATAACTTTCTTACTGCAAACATCATCATACGACAGATAGAGATTGTAATAAATTGTTGTCAGAAGTCTTAAAGTGTCTTTTTATTTATTCAGTCTGGTGGAGTTAAGGCCATCAGGCCTTCTCTTCCTCACCACCAAAATTGCAATACAACTACAAGATAAATTATACATCAATGCAATTAATCTACAGTAATAACGAGTGACAGAATGAATATGACATAAAACAATTGAACATATAAATAGAAATTGAAAATAATAAAAATTAGTCTAACATATTAAATGATACAAAAAAGAACAAACAAAAAATAAAAACATATAGAAGAAATATAGACACAAAATAACAGTGACACTCAGTATCATTGTTATCAACTAACCTGTTCTAGTATCCTGGCACAAAGGCAAGAGAAAGGATTATTCTAACAAAAGGAAATTATTGCCAAAGTACTAAAGATAAAAACTTCGGCATAAATCTAGCAACTTTTCAGAAACGGATTTCTTGAGATAAAATATAGGCTATTTTTCTAGATTTCTTTTAAACTGTGACAGTGTCCGGCAATCCCTGACGTCACTAGGTAACGTATTCGAGAGGCGAGGCAATGATACAGTATAGGAGGATGAGTGTAAGGAAGTTTGTGGTAAGAGATACAATTAATATACCTTCAATAAAATTTACATGAACAATTTACTTTGATGTGCACGACTTTCCAATCGCTCTGTGTACCGGAATTATTTGGGATGTCTTAGTACATCAATGGCGAACTTGACCTTGCATCGTGCATTGCTCCGAATTTCAAGTCATGCTGAGATTATGAACCTCAGTAAGGAGTAATGAAGTCGCCATTGAAAGTGCAATGACTCAGCTATGTTTTCTTGTCGGTCCCGACAAATACGATTCTTGCCGTTTTGTTTATTTTCATTTCACACAGCGAAAGGGCTTGTATTACAGTCTAGCATATACAGTCACGAAGCTTGAGTTGTTGAGGTTGCTAGGAACAATAGACTGTGCAGGTACTATTTCGCATTGTCTGTAATTAGGCGATAGTAGCGATCCTAGTGGTTAGCAACTATTTATGAATGCATATTTATTACATATTGAGCTTCGTGACTGTATATACTAGACCAGTGATCGCCAAAAGCTGTGTCGCGACACATGCCCCTGTCTCCACTCAAGCGTAACCATGACATCATATCCTCACCCTCTGTTTACAGCCATCACTTCGATATAAGTAAAGACATTTATCAGCAGCGGACGTATGCATGTAATGTTACAAGTGTGTAGGATAATATGTTTCGATGTCTTTTAGAAAACAGATAGTAAGTAAAAACGTAATTTTAACCCATATCTGCCTAGTGTTGCGTTTTCGCAACAGTCTGCATTAACTATTTTTCTGCAAAAATGCAAAGGAATGAATTACAAAATTAACTTTTATTTCATTGCTGTGTATACTAGAAAAATCAAAGGAGCCTGCAGCACAATAATTAACTTCCATTTCAGTTTCATGTGGCGGTGCAAAATTATGAAAATATTCAACAAAAAAAGTCTTGGGCATAAATGGGTTGGAGCATGCAAGGAAAAGTATTTATTTTGTGCAGATGGCAAAAATATTAGATACTTAATTTGTTGTAAAATTTTAAATGAAGTATAAAAGAACAACGTACGTTGTCATTATTTTTCTTGTTATGAAGACTGCCACGCCCTTGCCTGTAACTGGAATAATAAACGAAAAATAAAAAGTAATGGCTTGTATGTCTTAATCGGGGTAAAATACTTCGATTTTTTTTCTACGTATGAGTGTAATTTGAATATTTCACTAATAAGTAATCAATAAAAAATATTGGCTTCTATGTCTTAATCGGAGTAAAATACTTCAACATTTTTTTTAAGTATGTAGTGTAATTGACAACTTCGTGACCAGTCTGGTAGGTTTTTCTAATTTCAAATATCTGCTGATGTAAAGTACACGCTCTTTCTGTAATAAATAAGAAAATAAATGTATTTTATTTTATTAATAATACAAAAATAATTAATAGGAGGATAAAAAATTAACGTGAAAAAAGTATGTTTAGTTAATAAGTAGAAGAATATTATATTGCTTTCATTTTTTGGTCACAGTCCGTCTCTGCACTGTTATTCACTGCATTACCTGAGGAGATACTCACTCCACCTCTCTCCCTGCGATAGTAGTGTGCGGGTTGCATTTCTATTACGTCACAATTTCGTGGTGTTTGGCAATCACTGTACTAGACTGTGCTTGTATCCCTTCTCTTCTTCTCTTGCGAGGATTGGTCCCCTCCTCGACACAGTTGCTGACCAGGTTTTAACATCTTCGACATCCTGCTCGGCCGTTGTTCTCTAGTTTTCCTCCTCCCTCATGTGATTGCTATTTGCTTACGTCCTTTTTCGGCTTTGCTCTTTCAAAATTCTCTGATATTTCTTCAAATGTTACGGCAATAATCTGATTGAGACAAGTGTCCAACAGGCTTGGAGCTCGCACAGATACTTCTTTTCATCCCCAATATCCCTATCAAGGACGTGTTTTCGCGTACCTTTAAAATCTTTCTCTCCTCTTTCATTTCATTACCGATACTCCTGAAGGAAAATTGGTGACTCTCTTTGAAAGGGACAGCACACTACACTTGTGCATTCTCTCACTTTAATGACGAATTATGTGCTGTCATCATGGAGTTTATGTTTATTTATTTAATAATTATTTTCTTTTTTCTACTTTTCTTCTTTTCTATTCCTTTTTTTTCTTGTTATTTCTCTTTTATTTCGTTCAATTAGTCGTTCGACTATTTCAATAAACTTTCATTTCTCACTTAGACTCACTTCTATTTTTGCTTTCTCATTAGTCTATATGAATCATAAAATATACTTATTGTAATGATGTATTTTTTTTTCATGGAAATACACGCTTCCAGCATCACTGATATAAAATATTGTTTTGGACATGTCATCTGTCTGTATAGAGCAATTTCATCTAACCTAAAACTAATGGACATATTTTGCTCATATTCAGTAAGCTTATTTACATACCATCTCTGCAAGAATGCTCATGTACTGAAAAATAATTTACCAATTTCGTACATTGAAGATTTAATTAAATTTCATGGTATATTTTAATAACCAAATATAGATACACATGGAAACATAAAATAGTAATGCAAAAAGTACGTGTGTGCCAGTCCAGCGGATAAAAGTAAAGCACAACTATGGTCCGTTCCAGGAATCTGTGGAGTAGAAAGACGAAACAAGACCTCTGCGCAAGTGGTATGTGGGAGGGCTAGGGCCAATGACAGCTCTGGGGGAGGTATTGCTTGAACGAAGCGAGCAATCGCTTGCAGGAGGGGATAATTTCTATCTGAACTCTACTCTACCATCTACCACGAGCATCTTACCCCTTAGCGGACTCGAGCTGATGCTGCCCGCAATACACTCTGGGACAGATAGACTCCACCCCCATATCCGCGAAGTTAGGCTACTACACAGATTCCTGGGACGGACCATAGTTTTATGCGCATACGTCAATGTGATTTGAAGTCGTTGTTAAGCAACTGACGTCAGATTTGAAATTTTTGTAACATTTCGTCCATTTCACCCTCGAGCTTAAACGTTTAATGTTACAAATTATGTCATATTAAAACGATACGACATATGCTGGTTGGTACAACTTAAACTTTCTTGGTACTTTCAGCGTTGTGATCGGTGTGGTCGCCATATTGGTGGCGATCGGGACGGGCTACGACTTGATGCTGCAGCAACGACAGAAGCAGAAGGAAGAGAAGTCGCCAGGTTTGTACCGTTGTAGTATTATAGTTGTCGCTATGCCAAAATACGGAGATGAGATTATGTAAGAGGTTGGAAAATATTGAAGTATAAGTCTAGGTATTTAATCCAAAAGATACTCTCGTACAAGCAACAGTATAAATCCACCTTTGCCACCTCTGCATGGACAAGCCAGAAATGATCTTAGAACATTGCATTTTTCTTACGTTACCAAAAATATGGAGAGAAGTTGAGGAAACAGCTAATGTTTATATAATAAAGTGTATATATACGCGTAGGTATATAATGTATTGGTTTTTTAAAATAGACTTCTTTTATCTTAGTCCCAAATCACGTTATGGCTGTGTTTAGTCTGAACAGATTTGAAGTGATCAGCGAAAGCATTGACAATGTCTTTTTGATCTGTGATGTGTTCATCGTTAAGAATTAATTCTGAGGGATAATTACCTGTCTTCCGAAATGACTCAATATATTTCCAAAACCTTTTAGGTTCTGTTTTAAGATTTTCATTAATATTTTGAAGCCATGATAATTTATCCGATTCAATTTTAGATTTAACAAGTTTTCTATAATGGGAAAATGTTTGATAATAAAATTAAGTTTTGAATTTTATATATTTTGTATGTGCATGGTCTTTCTTTCTGATAAGTTTACGTAAGATGTTAGAAAACCATTGTGGATAACTAGACCTTTTGATTTTAGTGACAGGAACTGCCTGGAATATGATGCTATTAACTATAGAACATAGTGAGCTAGCTGCATCATTAACGTCAACAGCTTGATAAACACAAGACCAATCGTAATTATATAGACTCCAGTATAGATACAAGTAATCACCTTGAGAATAATTTAAGAAATAATTTTCTTGGTTTTGAGAAAAAAAAATTTAGTGAGGCTTAAAGAGTTATTGTTACGGATGGATGGCAGTTATCCTGCAAACCTAGTGAGTGAGTGGCCACATTGACCTCACTCTCGGTTATATTTGTAAATACTAGGTCCAGTTGAATTTATTTGTTGTATTGTATTGTATTGTATTTATTAACAATCCATGGTATTCATACATGCTTACAGCTAGAATATGGAACAAGTCAAAAAACTTAATACTATTATAAAATCTTAATTTATAGTCACAGTCTAGATGAAATATATACAGACGAGATTTACAATATAGTCTACTAGTACAACACATAGTTTTAGTATCAATTTCATGAAGTGTTATTGAATATCATGAATTCACCTACAGAATAGAAAGCGTGAGAAATTAGGTACTTCTTTAATTTGGCCCTAAATAATTTTATGTTTTGAGTTTCATTTTTTATATCGATAGGGAGGCTATTAAAAATTTTTACTGCCATATAACGCACTCCTTTCTGATAGCACGATAGACTTGCCGATGGAGTATGAAAGTCATTTTTTTGATGTGTATTTATGCTATGAACTGTTGAATTAGTTACAAAGTTTTCACGATTACATACGAGGAAGACTATTAATGAAAAGATATACTGACAAGCCATGGGCATTATTTGTAGTTTTTTGAAAATAGTCCTACACGACTCCCTAGATTTCGCACCTACTATTATTCTAATTACTCTTTTTTGTAATAGAAATATATTGTTACTATCTGTGGAATTTCCCCAGAATATTATTCCAAAACTCATTACCGAGTGGAAGTATGCAAAGTTAAGTATATTGTTTTAAGGTATTGATATTTACTATCTTTTGCATAGATCTAATAGCAAAACAAGCTGAATTTAGTTTGGGGGTAATTTCTTTAATATGATTTTTCCAATTTAACACATTATCGATTTTTAAGCCAAGAAATTTGGTTGTTGTTGTTTCTAATAGGGATCTATTGTTAATTAATGCGCTAGAAATTTGCGACGTTGAATTTGGACAGGATTTAAATTGAATTATGTTAGTTTTGTTACAATTTAATACTAATTTATTGACTGAGAACCAGTCACATATTTTGAAGAGAATTTCCTCTGTTGAAGATTGGAATGTGTTGGAGTTATTGGCTGTAATTACTATACTATACTATACTATCTGCAAATAATATGGGATGACCTACATCTTTTATAAGGGGGGCAAGATCATTTATAAACACTAGAAAAAGTAGGGGACCTAATATTGATCCTTGAGGAATTCCATTATTAATAGTTCCCCACGTCGATGTAGATTTCATAGTTGTATTGATTTCAACTTTCTGTTTCCTATCTATGAGATATGAGTGAAACCATTGGTGTGGAACACCTTTAATTCCATTATAATCTAATTTATCTAGCAGAATTTTATGATTTATACAGTCAAATGCTTTGGATAAATCACAGAAAATCCCTCCAACTTGTCAGTTTTAATTTACTGCCTCCAGAATTTTGTCAGTTAAACTAAATGTTGCATTTTCTGTGCCTTTATTTTTCCTAAATCCAAATTGTTCTGGGACTAAAATGTTGTATCTTTCTAGATGATGATATAATCTTTTATACATTACTTTTTCAAAGATTTTGGAGAAGACTGGTAGAAGTGATATGGGTCTGTAATTTTCTGGAGACGTTGTTTCTCCCTTTCTGAAGATAGGAATAACCACTGAATATTTTAATCTCTCGGGAAATATACCATTGAACATTGAATAGTTACATAAATAACTTAATGGCCCAGCTATAATAAATGTGAACTCGCTTTTAATATTTTGCTTGTTATTTCATCATACCCTGAGGAGTTTTTTGACTTTAGATTTTTAATAATTGCAATTATTTCTTGTTTGTTTGTTGGAAATATTTGAATATTTGGGAATTTTGTCGGAAAATATTGTGTTAAAGAATCTAAACTGTTAGTAACATTATCTTGGGGGATGTTGAGGTTATCAGTTATTGTAAGAAAATATTTGTTAAATATGTTTGCAATTTCATTTGGGTCTGACGTTTTTGTATTGTTAGATATAAGGGTATAGTTTGTTACTTTACTTTTTGATCGTCCACTTTCTTTTTTAATTATGTTCCAAGTTGTTTTGATTTTATTATCAGAGTTTTGTACTGTTGTATTATAGTGTAATTCTTTAGCTTTTGGAATTACTTTGTGTAATATTTTTGAATAATTTTTATAGTGTTGTTTTAAGTTTGTATCATTACTATTTCTGCTCTGTATGTATAATGATCTCTTGGTTTTGCATGAGATTTTAATACCTTGTGTAATCCATCTATTGTTACATATTGTTTCATTTTTATACTTTACAGGAAAACTGGATTCAAAAATATTTAGAAATGTTTTATGAAACTCGTTGAATTTACTGTTCATATCACTTTGACTTTATACTGGTTCCCATGTTTAATTTTTAAGATTTATTTCAAAATCATTTAATGATTCCCTGTTTATATTTCTGAATCTCACTTTAGTTGGTTTTTTTCATGATGTGTTAATGTTTATACTTAGGAGTTGAGCATCGTGATCCGAAAGACCATTAATTATTGGGGTTGTTTGAGATATACCTATTTTTTCTTTTCCGATGAATATGTTGTCTATTGCAGTAGCTGAATCCCCTTGTATTCTGGTTGGAAAGTTTACTGTGTAAATTAAATTGAAAGATGCTAGCAATGAATTCAGTTGATCTTTCCTATTGCTTTCTGTTAGATAATCGACATTGATGTCTCCGCAAATAATGCATTCACGTTTCAGTTTCTGTAAGTATTCTAGTGCCTTTTCCAATAAATGAATAACATTTTCGTAGCCCAAGAAAGCAAGAAGATGAAAATAACTCCTAACTCTTCATTTTGGCGTAGTAATGAATATTATTAGCACAACAACCAAATGACCAATTCTTACCTGGAGCATTAAAGTCGCCGAGAATACTATTCTATTATTGTGTTATCAAGATGGTTTTCAAGAAAATTTAGATAAGATTTTAAAAACTTTGGATCAGTATCAGGTGGAAAGTAGTGATTACCAATTAACAAATTGAATCCGTCTGCCATAGGAATCTGAATCCATACACACTCACTAATGAATTCTAAGTCCTATCTCCGATATAGTAATAGCCTAGATCATACCTGCACAAACAGCGCTCAACGAGCGCCCGCGCTACTTCGGAGCGGGAGAGCTGTGTTTACAGCTCGCCGAAACGGAGAATGACGTTAGAATGACAGACTTCCTATAGCAGGTATGCTCAAAATTGTAAAAGCGCCAATTACACGGATGATGCTGCACTGCATAACACACACAGTGTACGGACTGGGCTCCGCAACTACATTGCATTGTACTGTACATTGCAGCACCGCCAGTGATACAGTTCTTACACTCTTACAAATACGGATAATAAACTGAATTTGAAAAAAGGAAAGAGTATACACTGTAGGCCTAATATTCAGTTATTACATTATTTATTATAGTTATGATATTATTATATCATAGATAATGTTATTTTCATATTGCACCATAAATTGCGATCTATTCAACATGCGCATTCTTTCCTGCAAGTAATCGGAAATCTATTTCCAGCGAATTTACTGCAATGCGCAGTTGGCTCAAAAGATGTTCATCTGTTAATCGGGATCTATGTTCGGATTTAGCAACCTTCATTCTCGAAAATAATCGTTCGCACACATATGTCGAGGCGGAGGTAGCTAACATAGTGGCAGCGAATAAGCTCATCTTGGGATATTTCGTTTAGTTCATTTTTTAAAATAATTCTATGCTTGTCAAGATATATTAGTTCTGAATTCTACGTTACTTTGTAGATCAATTAACTCGTCCTGGAACTGCACTCTCACGGACTGTACTAAATTTACTATGAAAGGATTAACAAAAAGATTAATATCACGTTCAAAATCACTAAATCTATATTCTGCGAATTCACATTTGAACTGTTCCAGTAGGCTACAGAGGTATAATTATATTTTGTTCAGGCACCATACATCTCTTTACAAGTTCACCATCCGTGAAGGGTTGTAGTGTCTTAGCTAATTCCCAACATACTACATAACTTGCTCCTAAACATAGACTCTGAATTGTTCAACTCTCTTCAGTGTTTGACCTTTCTTTAAGTGCTTTCAATTCTTGAAGCTGTAGTGCACATTGCACCCCTGAAAAATTATTTTGTCACATGTATTTCTGCTGGAAAAAACAATACAATAATAATAATAATAATAATAATAATAATAATAATAATAATAATAATAATAATAACGTTGATATATGAATACATATTACAGAAAACAGCTTCCCTGTTACTTCGGCATGTTCTGGGTGGCACACCCTATAACGTTGTTTTATGTTGCTCAATAGTATTCCTGACAGTACTTAAAACATAGTAAACACTTTACGTTTTCACCGAACGCACAAGAAAAATAGCCTTCCTCCCAAACTGTACGGAATTATCGTTTGCTTACAGAAGGTTTTGATTCTGTCATTTTCCCGCACTGTTCTACGTTTACTAAGTACTTGAACTGCCTTCTGCAGTCATCCGTCGAGCTTCGAACGAGGAACAGTACGCTCTACATTGGATGGTTGTGATTACAGAACGTAATCGGGAGTCAGAGAATGAGCATACCTGTCCTATAGGTAGAGGAGAGGGAAACGACCACTCAGTTATCTAGTGGAGTGCAGTGTGTAGGTCTATTCTCAGTAACTGTTTCACGTTGCTTACCTACTGCTACAGTACAGTATGGAGGAATCTAAAAGACGGAACAGAACATTTAACATTTAACGATTTACAGCTAGAACTTATTGCTCTTCAATGTGACCTAAGGGCTAAAGACCGTTTGAATAATACTACTAGCCTGGTTGAGTTTTACAAGACTAAACATTAGCAATAATATCCACGACTACACAGGCTAGCTGTGAAAATGATTGCTATGTTTGGCTCAACATTTATATTTGTGAGCAACTGTTTTCAATAATCAACTTTAATAAAGGCAGACATCGAACATCTGTAACTGATGTTTCATTACGATCAGTAAGCTACTGTTCCTTTCAGCTGCCAACAGCATAAAACCTCGTTTTGATGTACTGATAAATAAAAAATAAAAAAATGATATTGTACATTTAAGTAGCTATAGAATTTCAATAGCATTATTTCTGTAAAATAAATATTTCTTTATTAATTAATAATAGTCCAAGATAGTTTTGCAAAGACTGAGCGGGAATTTATTTCATAAACACTCGTAATAGTACTTCCTTTTGTGTATATTTTGTACGAGATCTCTCCTTATTCCAGTCCACCCTTAAACAGAGCGCAGCTAATACCTGCATTCCGCTCATGAGCTGTGAGCCGGCTCGGAGAGCGCAGACCTTGTGCAGGCCTGGCCTAGATCATGTATGTAACAGATAAGTCATCCCTATGTTAAAATCGACAGCACTTTGAAGAGAACAACCGCCAGGATCGCCACCCGTCCGCCGTAAACGAACACGAGATGGCAGTACAGTCGCTAATGCAATTCAAATGGGAATTATGACGTGACTCCTTATGTAACAACTAGATGGCAGCGTAGTAAACCTGACAAAAGTTGTTAACGTCAAAGCCTATAAGGCCGACTTATCTGTTACATATATGATCTAGGGTAATAATAATAATAATAATAATAATAATAATAATAATAATAATAATAATAATAATAATAATTGTAATAAAACCATTAAGTAGAACAACCTACGTAAGTTGGAGACGCCATACCGTTACAAGTTATCATCAGATTATCATGGCTATAACTGGAGCTGGCGACACTTTATCCCTCCAGCTACTTTAATGTGATTTGCATGTTGCTGTGTTACAGGGGCAATGGAATGCAACGGTAACCATCTCAGCTACACTGCCACCGGACCGCCTGATACACAAAGCATGCCCAAGTCCGAGTTCCATGAGAAGAGACCAGGTAATCTTCAGTGGAGGGTAGGAAGCTAAAGGTCATAGAGATTTTTTAAATCACTAAGATTCATTCTCCCTTTTTCATATGAAACGGAGAGTATCACAAAAGAGTCGTAAAAACATTGTCCCTGTAAACTGCAGGAGAATTCGAAGGATGAGATCAATCATTATTTTATTATTTTAGAAGGTATTTGATGCTCCTTTGCTATATAGAGAAAGATCTCGTCTTGTATACAGTAAGGTGCACTAACTGCATATCTCTTCCTATTTTTCAAGAAGTGGACTGAGTTTCTTCTTACGTAGTAATAACTTTTCACTATTTGTGAAGAAATTATTAATCCTATTTACTTGTTCATTATGTGTAATATAACGACAAAGCATTGTAATGATGAAATAGACATTTATAGAACCACTGATGCCAAAAATGTGAGCCTGCCGTCTGTCTATCCACAGTGTTCTCTTAAACCACTGATTGGATTTTGTTTTTTATTTATTTTATTGGGTTATTTTACGACGCTGTATCAACATCTAGGTTATAAAGCGTCTGAATGATATGAAGGTGATAATGCCGGTGAAATGAGTCCGGGGTCCAGCACCGAAAGTTACCCAGCATTTGTTCGTAATGGGTTGAGGGAAAACCCCGGAAAAAATCTCAACCAGGTAACTTGCCCTGACCGGGATTCGAACCCGGGCCACCTGGTTTCGTGGCCAGACGCGCTGACCGTTATTCCACAGGTGTGGACTGGATTTTGTTCAGATTCAGCATCTACGAACCAATTTATCCTGGAATAATATACAGGGTGTATCATGACGTTTTCCCCCGGTTTATTGACGCGATTCCTGGTGTTATTTGGAACAAAAAATGTAAATACAGTAATGGGGTGAGATTCATAATTAAGGAGTTACGGCAATTTGAAAAAAGCAGAAAAAAAAACTTTTTATTTGAGGATGTCACTGACAAAAATGGATATCGTAGTTATAATACAAACAAGTGTTTCATTTTGTACCAGTCTCTTGCATGTAGAGTGGATTTAAAGCAAATGTTCGAAATTTTCTCCAAGCATCTGAAGGCAAAGATTCGCACGGGTGTAGCATTTCGTAAATTCACATGCAAACAGCGACTGCAGTATCAATAACGAGCTTGTTGTTATGGGAACGTACCACTCGCTTCGCTTATCTACTGCTCACTGTTTTATTGTTACATTCCTCCCCCACACATCGTTAGTCCTGCGCAAACATGTCTAGCGCTACATACACCATTGCGTGTTTCGAAAATCTGTTGTAACTCCTTAATTATGAATGTCACCCCATTACTGTATTTATATTTTTTGTTCCAAATAACACTAGGAATCACCTCCACAAACCGGAGCAAAACCTCGTGATACACCCTGTATGTGAACCGTAATGATCTCCGTGAAGTATTAATAGGTCTTTATTTGAAACCGAAAGCACGAAATAGCAATAAATTCAAATCTACCGTTACTTTTTTTTGCATAAGGTGAAGAGTTAATGAAATAAACTGAGCAGAACGTCCTTTAGAAATTATTCTGAACGAGCCGTTTGCGAGAAAATTATGAATGTATGGTTACAAGTCGCCACTGACGTCATTGTAATATCGTATTGTTTACTTCTTACACACTAGAAGCGGTCCTATGCTCTTTGTTTATAAAACTGAGCATTGCCGAGAGGTGGAGTTTTCTTTAGAACGGAAAAAGCCAAAAGGTCTAATTCCTGATGGGAGAAGTGCAGAAATATGGCATGGACAATAGACTAAAGGGATCCATCGTATATTGTGTTCGATCGTGAAGTAATGTAATACTGAACTATTTGTCTGAAGTATGAAGTACGATTTATGTGTTACTTGCTGTAGGTCTGCTGGTACAGATGCTGTTGTGCTTCTCCGCATGGACGAACCTGCACAAGATTTGTGACACCCGAACGGAGGACGCCTTGGCTTGCATCCACGGTCTGCGCGTCTTCAGTTTGCTCTGGGTCATCGCCGGACACACCTGCATGTTCTCCTTTCCCGTCTCCGGTGAGTGCACCAGCAATTATTCTCATTCCAAGAATAAAATTTATCTCTTTATAGGTTTATTTCAGCTTTCAATAGATGTCGAGGTCAGAGACACTTTCCTCTTTCTTTTCTTATTATTTTCATGATCATTTACGTTTGTTGGCTTGATGATATGAATTTTCTTGTTTCCGTCCAGATCAGCATTAAATTTTCTTTACAGCTCTCATCCCTTTCCAATTTCCACATTTCAACTTCCAAAACCTTTATTTATACGAACACCACTTTTTCATAAACATTATCTTCTTTTCCTCTTGCTTCTCTTTGTCCTCTTCTACTTCATTCCCAGCTACCAACAGTTTCTGTCGATACTACTCTGTCCAACGAAAGAATAAAGTGATGTAAGCCATAGAGCACCAATAGACCTGTTCACATAGCAGCGAGCAAACGAGTCACTGTCAATTCAGAGATCTCAACGTAACGTGCATGTGTTTACATCACTTCATTCTTTGGTTGTACAGACTTTAGCGTTATTTACTGTTCTTTTTTCTTCTTTCACTAGTTTTGTAAGTTTAATACTTTATGAGTTTGGGGTTTCATCTTCCAAAAATGATCCAAACCAGTCATGATTCATCTTTTTAACGACACTTTTTCTTTGTTGGTTCAGCGTTCTCGACATCCAGCAGTTGAGTTTCAAACTATTCTTTTCCTACTTCTACAAACTTACGTTTCTACAGTGACACTCAATACTCTTCCTCCTCTCACAACTTTATGCCATTTTATGTCTGAACGCTATAATTTTCCATTATATAATCGACTTTTTTATTTTTAACTGACTAATAAGGTCAAATGACACACCAGATCAACATAAAACATATTATGATATTAAAAGTATGAGAAAATATCAGTAACTTTTTCCACATTAATTCAACTTATTGCTAACATAGCAGAGAGAAAAATTCCAATAATTAAGTCTCAGAAGTTAGTAGCTATATGATATGATCATCAGTGACCGAAATCACTATGAAAACTAATATCGTGGATAATACTAGGATAGTAAAGAGGATAGTAAAGAAAAATAGATATTGAGTTATGGTTGAATTAAGAGCATTTTGCATGATTGAAGTGTACTGAGTTATGACACGTGTCGGTAAGAAATTACGCTATTTAGAATTATTCATATCGAGTTTTCCTTCCCTGTTTTGTTGTTTCTTTTTTAAGAATACGTAAAATCGGTTTCCACATCTTGCTCAATATGAATTCACTTGCCCTGTTAAATTTTTGAGACATAAATTAGTTTAAACGACCGAAGCAAAGGGGTGTAAGTGCACTTACGTTATTTTCCATAAAATAAGATTAAAAGTTACTATGCATTCGTAAATTCCAAAAAGTTTTAATTTTTAATGTTAATGCGTGAGGTGGTTAAAAGATATAACCCTTTGCCACTGAAATTTTAAATGCTTTAGTTTACCCTGGATGCACTTAAATAATTTTTTTTGAAATGTCACTTACACCCTTTTGCTTCTAACCGCCTCAATTTCAATTACCTTCCTAATTACGCGTTTGAAATAGCCTGCCTTTCTAGCTAAAATACTAGTCAGATTAAACGAAATCCTGTATTTGCAATTGATGCAATGTTTCGCTATCACAGACTTGTCCGGTTGATATATAGGCTTGTCAACTGTCTCGTATTTTTCGGGACAGTCCCGATTTCGACTATTGCGTCCCGCGTCCCGAAATAATTTGCACACGCATCAAAATGTCCCGATCTCATGGCATACTTATTAGACATTTACATCTGAATTTCGTTCCTATCATATTGTTGGATTTAGTCTGGACTGGAAGATATTTCCTGTCAATCTCATACACACATGCTTCAAATATGTGACGAAACGGAGGAATGACTCTAGTACGCATGTCCAAGGCAGAAATTTAATTCTCGTTGATGTGTCAACAGAGTGATAGGTGCAATGGTCATACCTAAGGTTAGGGCAGATTTGATCACAGCCTACCGAATACTTTATGAATCATCTATTCTTTGTGCTCATCTTATGCACTTTAACTTTAGTTTGGCGCCATTCAGTATTATGTCCACTTTGTTCCACTTGATGCGTCATTCATTGTTTTCGGCGGAAAAGTGGAAAAAAAGAAAAATTTATACGATCACTTCTACAATAGATATAGATATCAACGCGAACAACAACAAATACTTATAAAATACCGCAGCCCCTCAAGATCTGAGAGCTCTGGTGATAAATCATGTAAACGTCTTTGTGTTTTCCGAGGAGAGTGGCTGAAATCTTTTGTGTACTTAGGTTAAGTTAGTTCGGGTTAGTTCAGGTTGCGTTAAGTTAGGTTAATTTATATTAGGTTAGTAATTACATCAATATGATGGGTTCCTAGTTTCCAACGAGTTAATATTTCTTTTATAAGGAATTTATATTGTTTTTCAATTGTTTCATGGTGCTTTTGGTAAGTTTTTTTTTTACATATGAATCGAGGTGGTTCTATTGATATGTGGAAATGTAATTAGTGTAATAATTGTCAGTAACGTTTGTGTCCCTAATTTTTACTTACGAAAGTTGCCAACCCTATTGATATAACCTAATGTATCGAGAATGTTCTTTCTTATATGCCGATACTAAGACCTGTTTGACCGATGTATACTTCCACACTTCCGCGTGGAATTTGGTACATTCCCCAAATTTTGAGTCCTACACTGTTTTTTCATTGACGATTTTCTTCTCAGTGCTAATTGAAAGGTATAGATTACAGGCTTCAAAATTAAAAAACTACGGGTAAAATTTTATTTAAAAAATGTAACATAAAGTTCAGCGTTTAGGAAGGAGAACAATAAGTGATAGACTATAGACACCGTATCACAGTTGAGTTTAGCCAATACGTACTCGCAAGACCTAATTCTTTGAGAAGCAGTCGGTCACTGTAAGAGAATGACAGTAAAACGTACGACTTATGTGGAAAAATCCCCACTAATATTATCAATTTTGTGGTGTAAGGGATAAGGAACGAAGTAGCATGTGTGTTAAAATGCAAACTCATTATTTAATATAACGGCATTCATTTAACTATAAAGTGTCCCAACAAAAACACCAGATTTAATAATGTAAACAAATGCAACAAAAAAGATAACAGAGGAGATAACAGTGCCGAAAACCCAACAATAACAAGATACTGTTGCAACATTACGCCATTGTCTTGTTGTCGGTTTGGTGGCGCTGTTATCTATTCTATTATCTGTTTTTGTTGTATTTATTAATATTATTAAATCTGGCGTTCTTGTTTGGACATATTTTCTATTGTTATTTGATTGCATTATTAGTAATCAATAATAATTTACTTAAATAAAAATAAGTTATTTATTTATCTATTATTTTATTTTACAGATAATAAGGCGTTCAGGCAGCTGGTAGAGAAGGATTTTCTGTTTCAGTCCATAAGCAACGGGGCATTCTCAGTGGACACATTCTTCTTTATCAGGTAAACTTTCTATATATGTATATATATAATATTTTCCTTCGTTTGGAGGAGAGGAAGATTAGCACTGCAGTCTCGTGTGTCTTAACACGCTTTTATTTAGATATGTTTGTTGAAGTCCGAATGACCGCTTTCTTTCTATAAAGATTGCTTATTTTATGGAATCTTGTTTTTATTTCGGAATTTTAAATTTCATAAATGACAAAATGGTTAAACGATTTGTTGCCAACAGTTTCATAAAAGCATTAGGGAAAAATGGTCGAGATTTATATATTAGTTATTGAGAACAGAAATTTATTTTAACATTAAAAATGTTGCAGGTCGTATAATTGCAATGTTTGGATCGACATATTGTTATGAACAGTTTTTTAAAATGAATGATTGTCATCTTATCTTTGTTCTAACAACATAATCCAGCCGAATAATGATACATTAGTGCAAAACAAGAGGTGTGTACGATCAATTAATCACTAAATAGATTAATGTTCAGTAGTTGTATATGGACTTATAAATCTTATCCTAATTTATATTTAGAGTGGTGATTGTTTTTACAACAAAAGTTTATGTGGTGTACTACCCGCCACTGAAGTAAGTTTGAGATTCAGAGAGGTGCATGGACGTCAATCGTATCTAAAATATTTGGAGATAGAGTCATATTTTTCCCTTCAACTCAGTTTGACATGCCTGTTCTACGCACTAAAACCTGATACTGGTATCTCATCTAGCTCTAAGTTATTATTTTCATATTTTCTACACCTCACACATTGCAACACGAACACATTATGAAATTCCTTTAATTGAGGCTCTATGATGCCGGAGTACAACAAAGTCAACACAATACATTACACTTACAAACATGCATGCCTCATACACTTTCAGTTCTATAGTTTACGTATGCTCATAAGATCATTCGATGTAATTGTCACAAATTGATGCAAATGATTGTGAGTGTCAAAGAGAAAATTTAAAAATTTTGATAATTGCAGTCTGTAGGAAAATCCTTAGAACGATACCACCATCACTTGAAAAAATTGTTGTTACATCTGAAAAGTATACTTCTCTGTAGGCAATAATATCAGGCATTTTCCATGTGCACGATACGGAAATGTGTTGAATTTCTTTCTTACCTCAAGCACTGACGATTTTGTGTTCTCTAGTACGCTCTTATAGTAATGTGGGAAGGAGTCGAGATGGCAGTAATAGCTTTGGAGTGCTACGAAATTCCCATTATCGGCTGCAATGAACTCCGCAAAGACAAAAGAAGGGATGTTTAAGGACAAGCACGATTTTAATTCAAGCATGTGCAACTTCAGCTCGCTCGAACTACACAATAATTATGCCCTTGTTCTGTAGCAAGACTTCCGACGTTTTGTGCGAGGCGGAAGCAACGTAGCTTGTTGACAGTGAAAATGCCAATGAAGAGTGAATAGAAGTGAAAAGAAGAGCTAATGCCAAATATGAAACCGCAAAATACTTTGAAGCTGTGTAAAAATACTACTTATTAGCTAAAGTGTTATATTAAGAAAAGTGGATAATCTTTTCTAATGTTTTGCATTGGTAATTTTCCAATTCAACTGAAGAGTACAGGGGAAAACTATCAAAGTCACAATTCTCTTAAAGGTGATGTCATCATCTAATTCAGTATATTACTGCAAACTTTATTGCTGTTCCTAATGAAAAAGTAGGAAAGAATAATTATTGTATCCGTGGTGATAATTCTCTAACAGTTTCGATAAGAAAAACAATAACTTTTTCAGTAATATACCGAATTAGATGACATCACCCTTATGAGCACTTATGATTTTGATTGTTTTTCCCATGCACTCTTCAACTGTATCCCATGTATACTTTTAAAAATTTATTGCGGTTTTCATTTTAATGTATAAAAATAAATAATAATAATAATAATAATAATAATAATAATAATAATAATAATAATAATAATAATCAAATAGGTCTATTTATGAATTGATTTGTAATTTATAATTAATTAATTAAGGATGATGCATGAGAGAGAGAGAGAGAGAGAGAGAGAGAGAGAGAGAGAGAGAGAGAGAAATTGTGATGTTTTCAACATATGTGTTAATTGTCAGGATTTAATTATATGTGTATTTTGGGTAAATTTAACTAGCTAATTATTTCTATTTTGAAAATCTGGCAGAAAAACTTTTATCTGTATTTTGTGTAAATTTAACTAGCTAATTATTTTTGTTTGAAAGTACGGTAGCAAAAATGCGTTTGTCTCAAGGACATGGATACACGTATTGTATTAAAATATTAATTAAAACGTGAATAATTTAAAAATATTAGACTATATATACAGTAGTTCAGTAATAAAATGTATATATAAAAGGCTAAAGTTTTTCTTTTGTATTTACGTTTATAAGAATACGAATATCAATCGAACCATTTCAAGTATAACACACTGTATTAACTTTACTTATATCCCTTACGATGTATTTTCATAAATGTTATTATAGTTATTTAAAAAAAAATAAGAACTATTTTTCATTATGTTTCTAACCTAATATAGGCACCTAAAACTTAATTTTTTAGGGCCTAAAGATACGATGTATACTTATGAATTTTGTTCACATTATTGGAGATGATTTCACTGCAGTTTTCAATGCACTTCTTAGGGTAAACATTTATGTAAAACGCAGAAGCAGGGAATAATATTTATTTTACTCAAGAAAACGTCTGGAGGAGGAAAGATAGAAAATTATTTTATTGTAATATTTTTACAAATATATGTATCTTGTATACATCGATGTTTTTAGTCGCGGGTTCGATTCCCGATGGGTTCATGGATATTCTCCATTGATCTAATCCTTCCAGCCGCATTATTGTCCTGGGATCTACTCAGCCTGTAACAAAAATAAGTGCCAGGGGAATTTCCTTGGAGGTAAAGGGGCGGGCACGTAGGACTAACATCCCTACTGTCATAAATGCCGATTGTCTGTAAAAGTGGGAGTCTTAACTTCTCGCCCCCTCTAGGTTAATTTAGCCTGTCATGGAGTTGACTTTACATCTACCGTTATATAAAACAAATAATTTTGAATTTAATGAATATGTAGAATATGTGTATCAACCTAATATATTCAACTTAATAAAGAGAATATGAAAACAGAAATAAAACTATCACAGACATGTTCGTATAATTTCAACACAGATGATATTAATATTAATTAACTTAGAGTACAGAGATAGGGAGCTCCCTTGTGGCTAAATGAGTGAATTAATCCTTTTGAAGAGAGAAACAGCGGATACACCAAAGAGACTTCAGTATGCAATATTGGAATGGAATGAAGAATTGAAGAGGAAAGGAATGGTAGTGAACATATATAATAGTAAAGTAATGTGGATATCAAAGCAGGATAGAAGGGAAGAAGAATTTAATATGGTCTGTGATGGAATGCCTCTAGAGAAAGTAGAAACTTTTGAATATCTCGGTACTATTATAAGTAGTGATGGGAAAATTGAACAAGAGATGTCAAATAGAACTAAGAAAGCAGTTCCAGCCTACTACCAAATGAATAATACTATCATAGGAAAGTCAGAGATCAGCAACAAAACAAAAATGCAGATTTACAACTCGATAATGGCCCCGATTACGTTGTATGGTATGGAGAGCCTTGCATTACAAGACAAACACATGAGTAAGATTACTGCTACGGAAATGAAATTTGTAAGGAAAATAGTAGGGAAAACAAGAAGAGATAGAATCAGAAATGAAAGAATCCGAGAAGAGGCTGGACAGAGGAAAGCTATGAGCATGGTAGTGGAGGAACGCCAATTGAAGTGGTATGGGCATGTTTAAAAAATGAGAGAGGAAAGGAAAGGAAAACGGGTTTTTGAAATGCGAGTGGAAGGAAGATATGGAAGAGGAAGACCACGTATAACATGGGAGGATAGAATTGAGAGGATTGGACAGAAACGTGGGAAGACAGGAATTGCAGAGATGGATAGACCGAGGTTACCCCGACGCTTGGCAGCATAAAGGATGGAAGAAGAATAAGAAGAAGAAGAAGAACATAGAAACAGGTTAATAGGTCAAAACACTTAAAAGGTGGCGGTGGCGGTGATGGTGGCGGTGGCGGTGACGGTAGGGGTGGTGGTGGCGGTGGTTGTGGTGGTGGTGGTGGTGGAGGCGATGGCGGTGGCATGCGGTGGCGGTGGCGGTGGTGGTGGTGGCGGTGGTGGCGATGGCGGTAGTGGTGGCGATGACGGTGGCGGTGGTGGCGGTGGCGATGGCGGTGGTGGCGGTGGTAGTGAAGATGATGTTAAAAATCAAACATTTAATTCTGTCCAGAATTACCTAACATTGTATTGTTCTGTGTATTGTCATTTCTTATGCCCGTAGAATTTATTTTGTTCTTAGATTCTCTGCACGATATCCGCCATTGCAATTACTAATGATCTCAATACACTCAAGAATATACAAATGTATGAGATAATGTAATCAGCTTTAGCACCGAAAACCGAGCCATAACACTTTGTTCCTGCCGATTTTTGTCTCTGTTCACAGCGGCGTTATGGTATCTTATGTGTTCTTCAAGAACTCTGCCAAGATGACGACCAAGGAAGATAGGGGTGCTGGCGCCATGATGAGAGATAACTCCCTCCGCTTCATCGGCGTATTCTCCTACAGATATCTCAGGTTAGAATTTTTGCTACATTATAAGATAGAAGTTATAGCTGAAATGTAGTCTCAGATAAAAAATGACAGACTGCCATACGCTGAGTCCTCTTCGGAAGACTTCGGTTGATTCCGTGAGAGCTTAGGCTTACACGTGAAGGAATTTCTTATGCACTACTCCTCTCTGTTTTCCCTTTGTTTTGTTTGTTTGTTGCTTTTTGTTTCTGTTTATAGGTCAAGTGTTATAAATAATCTATAACGAAAATAGCCTATATTCAAGAAGTAAATTAGGTACAAAATAAACATCCTTTCCCTAGTGTGAACCAGGCGCAGACCGAAGTAGACTTATACAAATTCACGCTACAGGAGAGCGGTCATTTTTGTGTCTAATGCTGTACATCTATTATCACTTGATTATATGTGTCAGAGGAAGAACAATTGTTGGTATATATCTGAAGTCTGATTAGTATAATATGTTATTAATCAGCGATGTATGCAATGGAGGGGGAAAGGAACCCATTATCTCCTGGCTTAGTTTCATCATAAGTGATGCCTTAATGGTCACATTTATTAGGTTCAAACCTGTCTTCGGACAGGTGGCTAAACAACAATAAGATAAGTAAAGGTTTAAAAGAAACAGTTCAGGTCTGGACTTCCAAGATACTGTAAATTTTATTTCTACTTTTATCCACCACACCTGTCAACAATGGGTATTCCACTCAACACAGCACCACAATAGTCATTGTACGCCACACGACAACAATGACAATACACGTGTATTATTGAGAACAACAATGTATTCCTAATTTAAATTAATGTTCACAAAGCACTAAGTGCAGAAAAAAACTGTCAGTTCTCAGTTCACAATCCTCGCCTGGACGCTGCCACAGTTACGGACCCACTCAAGTTCACTGCGCATCAAACCCAGGTCTTCCGGATACGTTGCACTCGCCTGACGCTGCCCCAGTTGCGGTGCTCCTCACGTCGAACCCCGGTCTCGAAGGCTGGCTTCCTTGCTCGCTCGAAGACTCACTCAAGTTCACTGCACATCGAACTCAGGACGACCTTTCTCGCGGCTGTCCAAGACTTGAAGGCTACCTGAAGGCTAACTAACTCTCTCGCTACTGACTGACTTCGTCGGCAACTCACGGTGTTATTTATTTCCCCACGAACGTCTAGAATGTTATGCGTCGCGAAGCTTTTGGGCCTCCACAACAATCAGTCTCCAGATGATTCCTTACTTCCGCCCAGTCACAGTCGCTTTTTCTTCCCTTGCTCCGCGCCGTCACCATAGTCTTCTTTCCCCTCGCCCCGTACCGTGCTACAGCGCCCACCGAAGCTCGAGTCTCGTTTTCCCGCGCCTTCCCTTTCGCTGGATGCGCGCGCACACTCCCGAGGCAACCAGACACGACCAGAACGTTCCAGACGGTTGCCACAATATTAAGTAATTTACTTTGATTCAGATATTTAGCTTGTGTGTTTCGTTGTAGGCCTACACTAAACGTCTACTTTCTGTCAATGAAGACATTTAAGGTTAATTTTCAATATAAAATCATTAAGTTATATATTTGTAATTAATCCTGTAGGTCTATTACATATATTTATTATGCCAATCTGTAGCAAATAATAAGACAACGTGTAACTCGTTGAATTAATTAGAACATAATATGTTCTAATTATATATTATTACATAATGTTTTATCTTGTGTTACAGGCTGACGCCGCCATATTTATTCGTTCTGGCCGTCACACAACTGAATGCTCGGTGGTTCTACCATAACTCCGTGTTCCAGAACCCCATCATGGTCCGTGACCAAGCCACTTGTCCGGACTACTGGTGGAGGAACGCTTTGTATATCAACACACTCTTTCCCGTCAAGGACATGGTAAGCAAGTATCCTAAGGTCTTTGGTATTGGAGTGCCGCGAGTCCCTCATGTTACTGGCTGAACATAATACAGTCCGACTGAAATGGGTGCCAGGACATTTAAGTGATTTACGGTAACAAAAGAGCAGATGAGGCTGCCAAAAAGGGAACCGAGATCCCATTCATAGGTCCTGAACCTGTGCTGGGACAATCTCTAAGACCAGTAAAGCAGGCTATCAGGGACTGGGCTCTCAAAAAACACCATAATCATTGGAACTCAAGTGAGGGCTGTAGATACTCTAAGGCCCTCATAAGAGATTTTAATAATAACAAGTCAAATTACCTGAGCAAAAAACAGCTCCGCTGGGCAGTTGGATTTCTTACAGGACACCGTATCCTCAAGAAGAACTTGTATAGAATGGGACATAATATTAACCTAGCCTGTACTCGTGTCCACAGGGAGATGAGTCTGTAACTGATCTATTATACGAATGCAATGCACTCGCTCATCAAAGAGCTCGCATCTTTGGAAAACATTTTCCGAAGCTTGATGAGCTATCAACTGTCCCAGTCCGTAGTTTGATTCAGTTCATCAAGAACATCAAATTGTTTGACTGATGGGATATTATGACGGTGATGCGCAATAGATCTTTTAGGTCGCAGTGCTAGGGCTGTTAAAGTCCTCCCCCTCTTCAATTCAATTCAATTCAATTCAATCCTAAGGTCTTTCAGGGTATATTTAACCATCGTTACTTAAAAACTCATATCAGAAGCATTGTTTTCAGATTTAATTATAGAAAAGACATTTTTCAGTAATAATTATTTTTTTGTAATTTCTTGTTTCAGTGCATGATCTGGAGCTGGTATTTGGCCAACGACACCCAATTCTACACTCTTGGAATCCTGCTTTTGTTGCTATCTGCTAAGTGAGTGCATGCGATCTTAAGTGTTGGACTAGCGACATAATCGAAAAGAATCGAGTACTGTGCTGTAGGAATCGATATTCGAGAGTCCAGACTCGAGTCCGAGGATACGTGTATCGCTAGAACTATAATATATGCTGGAAACAGCTATAAGGGGATCAATGGTAGTCATGAAATAAATTTTCTGCAATGTACATAAAGAATAATTGTTAGGAAAGTACATAGTAATGATCAGATGAAAATGGTTTTGTCAAATAAATGTATTTCAAATGGATATATCATCATTTTGTTCAATTCTATGTCACAATATATAGGTATTTTACGACAAATAATAAAACAACTTTGAAAGTCACCATATATAACGACTAAGGGCCATATTCACAGACATTCTTAGCGTGGGCTTCCGGTGGATTATCAGCGAACTAACGTTTTTCGTATTCATAAACCAGTGTTAGCGGTATGCTATGATATGAATCCTGTACAAGTAATCAGTCGATAGCCGAGGCTAGTTTAGCACGCTAGTAGCGAGGGCTAGCGAAATGTCTATGAATAGCACCCTCAAAGTCGTATTTTAGGTGACGTACGTGTTTTCAGGATTCCTCTTAGTGTCTCGACATAGTATCGCCTTCAAGTGTTTTAATGTGCCAGTTGTGCTTTTTTGTGACTTGAATTAATTTTACATAATGTTGCATATTAAAACTTTATTGCGACTATTTTCAGCTACAGTAGTCTTATACTGCTTATCTATTTCTAGATGATATCGTTGATGTCTACAGCTCAGCTTAAATTCCACAACTACTATCTCACAGCCTAGAAGCATAATCTCAATACGATGTAGGCTATAAATATGTCTGAATTATGTCGTAAAATTGCTACAGTTTGCGAGTCTTCAGCACGATTCTAGGCAATGCCAGGGATGATAATAGCTTACAGCACTAGATTATACTATGTTATCGATATTACGACATACTCGTATATTCGCACACATTACTATATTTTCATCATCGCCATCATCATTCATTTGTCTGATCTATTCTCACTCTTACAAGAATTCTGAACAATAATGGATGTACTGCATACAACTGAAATAATAACTAACAATGATAAGGACACCTAAGAAAAGGAAGCCTTCAATAGTATATTATCAGTCTCGTTAGAATGATTCCTTTTTCCGAAGTTGATCTGTTTTGCAGATATTGTCAGTAAAACATTTCCATTATCCATTTTGAATCTTGCGTACACTACTTTTAACACTTGAATATAATTAATTGATTAACTAGTGGACTTATTCGTGTTAATTATTAATTATAATCATTATATATATTATATAATTATTAATCACATAATTAACACGAGTAAGTCCACTAGTTAACCAATTAATTTCCATTATATTGCAGTAATTATTTTTGCATTTAAATCGCTCGCAAAAAGAAGCAAAGTTACATTTAACGATTTTTGGTTACCATTGGAGCCAAAATTACTGGATTCAGATTCGGCTGAGAGCGTTGGATTTTGCCGAAAGCTCCATGTCGTATATTTTCGGTACATAAAAGAGATCTGTTTCTTAATAAGCGTGCTTCCTGCAAAATTACTGTGGTCCATCGTCATAACAAGTTTCTTGTTCTAAAGACAATGTCACTGTGGAATAATTTCCTGAACAGCTATCGGTTTTTCGTGAAACGAACAAGTTATAACAGGCCTAAGTGGAAGTTAGCATGGTGAAAAACGTAAGACAATAAGAGAAAATCAAAACGAGCATTTTGTGTCTTCTCGGTGGGAATTCTCTCCACATCAGACTAAAGCGTCTGTAAAAATTATACTTTACGTTGCAATAACGATATGGTTTGTAGCGTCTTTCAAACGCTTAATCTCGTTTGTTGCACAGGTACTTCAAGTTGGCTGTGACGTCGTTATTTACATTTCTGGTGAGTTCCTGGTTCACAACAGCTGTGATCGTCCTTAACAGCCATCACACACCGAGGTAAGGTTACAGTTATTATACGGGACTCACCTCACCGGCCCTGTGAATAATGCAAAACGAATGCATCCACTGTTACTCCAAAGCTACTTGAAACCACGCCCCTATTCGACGGCTTCCGAACTGATAACTTCTCAGTACAAGCTTTATAAAAACATTAACAAATTACTATAAATGTATTAAACCCTGCGGTAGATGAATGGTCAGACCTTTAGCCTGTCAGCACCTCTTATCAGTTCCACTACTTCTCCACTCCCAGCTCCGCCTGTGATGTTCCTCTCCTACCAGGGCCGGTGTGCCAAGTCCCACACTGTAACTTAAACATCTTATTCGAACTTTGTTGATTTTATTTCGATAGCCGGAAATAAAGTAGCCTACACAGGCTAGTGGGATTCTGAAGAACGTTTTGTAAAAACGAAAGTAAAATGAAAAGTTATGTAGGGATATATTAATAATATTATTATTGTTACTATTATTTATATCATCAACATTATTATTGATGTCTGTAAAATGTATGTAGACTACTGGACTGTACCCGCGCACGAGCACATGCTCATTTCGGATATCTATTCAAATGTACAATTTAAATTGTAAATTATGAATAAATTTGAATTTGAAGATAAAAAAAGTAACACTGGTTTGAAACTTCCCCCTTACTATCTAAATGGATTTGGTTTTTTTTCAATTGTATTTAATTGAAATAAATAGTTATTTAGACTGGAAAGTTTTGAAATGAAAGCCCTCTGTATCTGATTTGTTAAGTTTCCAAATTAAATGAAATAGGACGAACAATAATAAGTATCGTGAAGATAAACTTCGTCGAATTGTAATTTGTTTAAGATAAACACTATTTTAACAAAGTTTCATTGTTTTCCTGAATTTAGATTATAGATTGGTCAGTTACACATTTAGCCCGAGTTGTACGTAATGGTTTACAAAAAGTCTTCTAATTACATTGACAATGCTAAGCTATGTACTATTTTATGTGTTGCAGTATCGAAGAGCCCCTCGGCCTGTTTGACGAGTTGTACGACAAACCGTGGACCCGACTGGGGCCCTATGTGGTGGGTATGTGTGTCGGATGGCTGCTGGACAAGACCAACTGTACCATCAAGATGCACAAGGTAGGCAGTTATGCAAGAACCAAACTTTATTATGGTCCACAAAGTTTATCTTGTTCTCTTTTCCATGTGGTTTAAGTGTCTGGTTTCAGACTTCCCCCTCAATATTTAAATTGACGTGTTTTTTGTTTAAATTGAATTCAATTTAAATAATTAGTTATTGAGACTGGGAAGTTTTGAAATGAAAGCCCTGTATAACATAGTTTTCTTTTACAAAAGAACAAATGTACTGCAACAAATAATGCCTTTGGACTTTTTTTTAATTTTTTATTGGATCATATGCATTACACCAAATATACTGTAACAAAATATGTCTCTGGACGTTTCATAGTAATGGACCATATGCACTGTACAAAATGTCTTTGAATGCCTTATACACGATATAATATCTAACAAGACTTGCTGCGAAAGAGTATATTATGTAGTACATAATATAGCAAGCGAAACATCATCACAGAAATGTTAAATATCATTAAGTGCTATGAAAACTCGTCTAAATGCATTAAAACTACATCAACCACACGCCAGTGAAAGATTAAAAATTGAAAGCAACTGTCGGTGCAACGGTAAAATTTAAGTATATGAAAGTTTTGATAAATAAAGCTTATTGTTTGAATACTTGGAGCTCATACTCCCGTACACTCTGGCTATTTTAGGCTGTGGCTTTGACGGGCTGGGCACTCTCCATCGGCATGACCTTCATCCTGGTGCACGGCCTATACGGAGACCTGGGTCCTATTATGTCCGCCTCGTATGTGGCCCTCAGCCACACAGCCTGGGCTCTGGCGGTCGCCTGGATCGTCATCGTCTGTTCCACGGGCAATGGAGGTACGTATATTAACACAAGGGAACATGGAATATAGAAATGACCAGGGTTCACAGAAATATCAGAATGGAATGACAAAACTTGAGAGGAATTGAACATCTAGTGGATATTCACGGGAAATAGAATTATTATTACGACGTTGTCACTATACAAATTTGGTGGTTCCTCTGTTACCCTCAGCAAACAGCATTTAGATAAATTTATTAGTTACTGAGTTGTAAAGCTTTCTTATCGGTAGTTTTCGTTCAGGATACCGTGTACTTAGGAGGTAATAGAAATCATAGTGTGTCAATATAAATCAATGAGGTACACTATAGCATAACTTAATTATGGCTTTTAAGAAACCCGGAGGTTCATTGCAGCCCTCACATAAGCCTGCCATCGGTCCCTATCCTAAGCTAGATTAATCCAGTCTCTACAATCATATCCCACCTCCCTCAAATCCATATTAATATTTTCCTCCCATCTACGTCTCGGCCTCCCCAAAGGTCTTTTTCCCTCCGGCCTCCCAACTAACACTCTACATGCATTTCTGGATTCCTCCATAAGTGCTACATGGCCTGCCCATCTCAAACGTCTGGATTTAACGTTCCTAATTATGTGAGGTGAAGAATACAATGCGTGCAAGTCTCCGTTGTGCAACTTTCTCCATTCTCCTGTAACTTCATCCCTCTTAGCCACAAATATTTTCCTGATTAGCTTATTCTCAAACACCTTTAACTGCTGTTCCTCTCTCAAAGTTAGAGTCCAATTTTCACAACCATACAGAACAATCGGTAATAACTGTTTTATAAATTCTAACTTTCAGCTTTTTTGACAGCAGACTGGATGACAAAAGCTTCTCAACTTAATAATAACAGACATTTCTCATATTTATTCTGCGTTTAATTTTCTTCCGAGTTTAATTTATATTTGTTACTGTTGCTTCAAGATATTTTAATTTTTCCATCTCTTCAAAGGATAAATTTCCCATTTTACACTACAGTATAATTATCAATAAACTCAGAATCAATCAATCTAAATTCTACACCGATATCCTCAGCGTCAAATAGGCCTACATTCAATACAGACGTCCATTGATACATGATCATGCGTATTTCGCAGAGAAAATATCATCGCCTGCCAACATCATCCTGGATGACCGACGCGCTTACGCCTTCCTGTGCCATATTTTTAATGAAATGAAATTAGGGAAATCGTAAAGTAAGATTGTCAAATTTGTCAGGTGGAGGGAAACAGAAAAACCCCTGGAAAGTTTCGATTTTATCCAATGCGAGTATGAAATAGGCTGGGGCATCGCACCCAGAACAATAAATGCTGATCTACAGGAGAGGCAGTTTCTTCTATTGTTAGTTATTACCATAATATTGTGTCTTCATTCAGCGCGGGAATTTTTAGCGTTTGAACGAGGTACAACAGTGACGTAGAATCTCAGAATCACACGCTTAGAAGATATTAATTATACTGGACCTCGTTTAAAGGCTAGAAATACCAACTATGAACATGCCTGACAGAGAGCTGCAAGATAGCACTTACAACCGGTTTAGATTCGACCGGTTAGAGAACATTCATCAAGGTCGAACAACTGACCGAATATCCGATTTTCAACCGATTACCCCTTATGTTTTACAGGTAGGCAGAAGACCAGGCGCATTTCATTATACAGGAAACGAACATTTTCTGAGTACACGAACGGAGTAACAATTGAAGGAAATTTACTTTGTCTTATTAAAAAAATGTGTTTGCTTGATATAGGTTACAATTATTGATTGGACACTTTAATACACTTATCTTCATAACTAATAAATATATGAACAAATGAACACTGGTAACAACAAAGGAAATAAGTACAATGTAGAATATGAAATGTGGTGCGCAAAGAAATGCAAGAATAAAATAAATTACAATTACTTACTAAAGAGGAGAGCAAATAAGTACATAGGTCTATTATTATGGTGTAATATTTACATTTTAAACTCAAAATGCATACCTCTAAAACAGTAGTTGTTAATATATAATGTCTTTTAATTACTCTAAAGAGGTGCATTATTATTTCATTAATAAATAATTTTTTAAGAAGATAGAGTGTTATTAACAAAGAGAAAAGTACTCTGAAGCTGAAATGCTTGTACTTTTAGGAAGCATGTTGTTGCCCTTGAAGGTATCCAACTGTAATACCTGGACTGGATGAATGAATCAATCAATGACTATGAATGAGTCAATGAATCAATCAATCAGTGAATCAATGAATTAATGAATCAATCAATCAATCAATCCATACATGAATGAATCAATGAATCGATGTATGAATGAATCAATGAGTCAGTGGATGGATGAATAGATAATGGATGAACCATTGGATGATTGAGTGATTGATTGATTGACCGACTGATTGAATGCACTGAGAGAGGAAGAATTATCAATTAAATAGTAGGCCTACACGATGATAAACGTGTCTTTTTGCAAGTGCGCTTGTAACTCCTGCATGGCTCAATGTGGTCTGCCTTTACCGTCCACCCACAAAGAATGAGAAACAACCCGAATTTTCGATAAACCGACTCTGAGACACTCAGCGCGATGGGAGAGTTTTGCATACTGACTATGGCGCCAGGCGTTCAATAGCAATATATAATTTATATTTTTCGTAACCAGTTGTGCACGACTCTAATGCCTGACTTAATAATTAAGCTGCGGTACACTAACGCAGAATACGAAATGAGAGCTTGAAATACTGTAGTTTTCCTAGTAGCATTCGTAGAACATAATGCAACTTTAGATACACCACGGCTCTGCCAGTTACATAAACAACAGGCGAAATTATGTATCAATGCTATTAAAAATTACGATATAATAAGCAGATTCTATAACATCCGGCTTTTTGTCGTGAGCATGGAAGTTTGACTAAAAGGGACTATTTAAGACTTTCACTCGTAAAGATCTGGAAGTGAAGTGAGTGTATATAAAGGATTTCTGTAGTTAGGAGCATATCAGTGCACAAGTAAAAGTCCTCAGAATACTTCCTACATCTGAAGCATGGGAA
The DNA here is from genome assembly GCF_040183065.1 of Periplaneta americana. NCBI lineage: Eukaryota > Metazoa > Arthropoda > Insecta > Blattodea > Blattidae > Periplaneta > Periplaneta americana. Next base: position 117,856,888 of record NC_091127.1, read on the forward strand.
CTGTACGATACAAAAATAATCAATAAAAGGGAAGCCAATTGCAAATATTATTTATTTTATTTATTTATTTATTTATTTAACCTGGTAGAGATAAGGCCATCAGGCCTTCTCTTCCCCTCAACCAGGGGATTACAACTACAATATTAAGAATACAATTACAATTATAATTACAATTAATATTAAATTTACAAATACAATAAAAATCAAAGTACTAAAAGATTAACTGACTAATAAAAGCTAGAGAGTTTATTGCAAAAGTTAAGAAGAGAGAAGCATTTCTTTTATTGATTAAGTAAAAATTAAACCTACTCTACGCAGTAAGAAAATGCTTAATAAGTTTGCTTTTGAACGCTACTAAATTCCGACAGTCTCTGATGTCACTGGGTAGGGTATTCCACAAGCGCGAGAGCGAGATTGTGTATGATGATGTCTTATGTGTTGATATGGCTAGTATGCGGCTATTTTGCGTGCGTGTGAAGAGATTATGATATGATGACAGGTAACTGAAATGGGAGGCAAGGTAGGTAGGTGTAGAGGTGTGAAGGGCTTGGAAAAGGAGAACAAGAGAATGAAAATTTCTACGTTCGTTAAGCCGTAGCCAGTTTAGAGTTTGGAAGGATGGGGTAATGTGGTCAGCGCGACGGACATCACAGACGAAGCGAACACAAGAATTATGAACACGTTGTAATCTTTGCGACTATTGCGTATCGATTTAAGATAATACAGTGACAACTAACACTTAAGGCAGTGGTCATCACTCGCCGAAATGGGTAACGAGTAAGGAATGTATATTATCCGCGAATAAGAGACACTAGCCCGAGGGTGCACTGTACTGAAGACCGCTGACTTAAGGTATTACTACAAGAATTAAGTAAATGAACTGCTCTATAAATTCATAATTATAATAAAGTTAATTTGAACATAATGAAATAATTACGGTATATAGCTATTCTGTAACAATAAAAATTACATAATTTAACACTTTTGTGATACCCAAAGTGTAACCTTTCAGAATTAAAATCTGTAATGTCGATATCTCATTTATAATTAAGTGAAACTGAAGATTAATTCATATTAAGTTATAATGTACTTTTTTCTATAGAACTCTTAATATACAATCACTCACGTAACTTCTGGATCTTCACGAGTTCCAGAGAAAATCGTGTGCCAAAAATAATCTATTTTCAATGAGATAACACTAGTATAGAAAAAATATCAGTAAATTTTTTAATAGAGGTAACGTAAATTTTTTTCACACGTGTGGAACTTCTAGTTAACACCTATTTGGTATCTTACACATACGCCCAAATTACCATTCACATCAATTATAACACTCATAACCATCTTAGAACCCTATTTGAGTATACTACAAGACATTTCGTTAGTTGTTATATGAATCTATAACCTCGATTTAAAAAAAAAGTACTTCGATTCCTATACATGCATTGAAGTTTCTTTTCTGGCGAATACTACAAATTCTACGACCATTCCTACCGTAAAATACCCGATTTTCGTATTCTACCAAAATTACCTGACAGGTATTCTATAACAAGTCTACTTACTACTGATCATATTCTCCTTTTTTTCACAGGATACATAAACAAGCTGCTCTCCTGCAAGTTCCTCTACCCGCTTAGCAGGATTTCCTACTGCGCCTACCTGGTGCATCCTCTCGTCATGATATCTGTCATCATGCACATGGACAGTGCGGTGCATCTTGGCAGAGCCACCATGGTATGTAACCAGGCTTCTGCCACAATTTGCTAATTCTCAGGTCTTGCTTTGCCTAACTGGTCTGAGGAGCTGATTGATAGTAGCCTTTCGAGAGTCGGACCAGAGATGGATCCCTGCACTTGTTATGTTTGTATTAATTTATTCACACTGGAAATGAGTATGTATCCGGTTACAGTGGTAACTAATTACACTCAATAATGACAATTAATAATAAACACAACTAATAAAAATGCAATTAACAATAAATTATTAACAATAATAATAATAATAATAATAATAATAATAACAATAATGAGCATCCTAAATTAAATGAAGCACGATCACTTAAAATAACATTTAAAGTAAATCTAATTTGTATCTTAACCCTAAGTTCGAACTAAAACCCACGAGTATGATATGTCCATACCTACACAAGTACCTTTCAGCACTACACTCATTTCGCTGTCAACTCACTCACTGCACTGGAACTACGACCCATTTCACTGATTCTATCCTGATTTCACTAACACTTCAAAACATTTCATTGTTCAAATACTTTGCACGGCTACTATAAACTATAAAACTTCACTGACACAAACACACTTTACTTACACAACACACTTCACTGATACAACGCTTCAAATAACAAAATAAGTTATCAATTATACCCTTTAAATAGTGTGTATAATATATTACCGTCTATTAGTAAAGTCCTTAAGCCTATTTTTAAATACATTTTTGGTTATTGGTAAAGCCTTTAGTAAGTCTGCAGGTAAAGCATTCCAGTCCCTGAAGTACGATTGAGAAAAGAAAACTTTCCAGTGTCCGTCCTCTGTCTTCTTTCCCTCAATTTTAGACATACTTTGGTCCATTGTGCATCCTATACAGGTATGCAGTTGCCTAGATGGCATTCACGAATCCGATGCTGACAGCCGCACTATCTTGCTTCAGCACTGACAGTGCCAGGTTCAACCTCCATATGACTACCTGACAAACCCCAGGGTCCGGTCCTTCAAGCCCTTAGTCCAGTGGTTCCCAAACTTTTTGAAGGCGCGACCCACTTTTGGGCGAGACATTTGTATAAATTGTTTAGACATTTGCTTAACATAGAGTTGTGTTTCCTTATTATTTTTAATGCATGCAACCTCTCCTGCGCGCGCCCAACAGGTCTAACGTAATAGACTCCGATTGAATCGCGGAAACTCCAATCCCCGCCTCTTTAAGGGGTTAGGTACAGCTTACAGCAGTAAAATTTTGGAAATATTCAACATTTTTTTCCTCCATTACTCTATCTTGTACAGTAATGAAAATTGGTATGTGTAAAACACTGTCCTGCTATATGAAAAAAATATATTTTTACGATTAAAAAATTATTTACATTTTTTTTTTCTAAATTCAGTTCACTGTGTAGTGATGAAGCGTTTCCCACATAGCTCAAAAACTATCCAACATTCTGTGATTAATTTTTTGTATGTATTTATGCATGCCATATCTACAATATGATTCCAGATCACTTCTCTACCTTTGATAGATTGTCTGATACAAAATAAATTCATTTTTAAAAATGGTAAAATATCAGTATTTTCTTCTAACACAAAAAATATTATTTATTAAGGAATGTAGTTGAAAGAGCATGATATTGTAAATATGAGTTTCAGCAATAAAATGAAAGAGAAAGAACATGAAAAGGTTAACAAGTTTATGAGTCGTGCTGGAAACGCTTCATCACTGCACAGTGAAGTGCCACCATTTTGAATTTTGAAAAAAAAATATATATATATATATATATATATATATATATATATTTTAAATCGTAAAAATATTTTTTTCATATAACACAAGGACAGTATTTTAAACATACCAATTTTCATTATTGTACAAGATACAGTAATGGAGGAAAAAAAATGTTGAATATTTCCAAACATGTTACTGCTGTAAGCTGTACCTAACCACTTTAACTCTCTCTAGCTCGTTCATATTTAGGCTACATCCCAGGATGTAGTATTATAGATTTCACCATTTTTCAGGATATTCTTTCGAATGGTGAATAAATTGTCTGGAAGTTTTCTTAACATTGAGTGAAGTTCCATTGTGAGATATAGGCCTATCCATTGTTGTTGTTTTGTCAACTGTCCGAAGACAGATCTGAACCTCACAAGTGATACCAAGAAGACACCACTTTTGAGGCAACTAGGCCAGGAGATAATGGAGTAGAGTGGTCAGTTCCTTTCCTCCCTTCATTCCATACATCGCCGATTAACTACGTATTCTAATGAATTATTGTATCGTGGTATATTTTTCAAAATATGGGTCCCAATTTTTTCAAAAACTAATCTTGAATTAAGTTGCTGCAGTAATGATATTTCTGCATAAAAAATTTAAAATGTGCATGAATTAGGGGAAAAATTATTCTCAACCTTTAAGGAGGAAAACGGGAGTACCTCGAGAAAATATCTAACGCTTGTTTTCTGAGCCACAAATTCTATCTCGATCAAACCTACGACCGAAACCGGGCCACCCGGATGGGACCAGTGCAGTAACACTGAATCACAGATGTGATTACAACTGAGTAGATGACATTTTCTAAATTGTTTAATATTCAAGAAATGGTAAAAGGTAAAATCAACCCCATGACAGCCCAAATCGGCCCACAGGTTGGCGGGATGTTAAGGCTCCCACTTTTAGACAATCGGCATTAATGGCAGTAGGGATGTCAGTCCTACTTGCCTGACATCTTTACCCCCAAAGAAATGCCCTGATACCCAGGACATAATGCAGCTGAAAGAATTAGATAAATGGAAAAATCCATGAACCTATCGGTAATCGAACCAGCGACTTTCTGGCCAAGAACTGGTAGATACTGTAATTATATGTATTACTGTAATGAAAACTAACGTTGTCACTTGTTTGCATTAGTGGTGACGTTGTTGGCAAATACAGGAGTGCTAAAAGCAGAAGAAAGAAAGTGACACAATAATTGAGCAGTTTAATACATGCAAATAAAAATACTAATTGAAAATTTTTCCATATTATATGTATTCGCTCGACAGATTTTTCCAATGATTTCATGTCATTTAGAGTAGAGAGCGAGTAAGTAGAATTTGATGCTAAAAACAGACAAAGACGTTTATAGGCCTACTTCAAGTCATTGACTGGAAGGTATAGTAACATGCTTGACATAAGTGATGCACGCACATTGCGATGTCTTGAATAGCAATACCAGTGGTAAAAACACAAGAGATCTCTATTGTGCAATTGTATTCAAAATATACACGCAATGAGCAACACATGTTATACTTTTTGTTCATTTCATAGTTACAAAATAAGGACAGTTTTTACTAATTGTGAAAGATGCGATAATAATAATTCGGGAGTGGTGCAGTCAATGAACCATATCCTATGTACCTTTAATCTTAATGATAAAATAATGAGCATTAAAAATTAATAAGTAAAACATTACATGATGCAATACCTTATGTAATTTTCGGATGGTACTCTACAAGGTTCTAGGAACTTTCCCCCAGAGAATGTTTACGCAAAGGTAATTTCAGCCTTAGCGAAAATACACCCAAAAATTTACTCAAATATTTAATCAACATATTTATTCAGGAATGCAGTCTCATCGCGTACACTGATTGTGTTAGATTGTGGAAGATGAAGTAGCTATTAAAGTGATATTTAATTTAGTGGCAGTGCAAGCAGCTGTATTACAGTGTCTTATTGTCCTTCGTCTTTGTATTCGTCATACTGTAAATCTATGTAACATTTTAAAATTTATTTTCCGAACGAAAAGTTATATTTTCTGCACATTTAAAGGACAAACTAATATTTTTCAGTCGTTTATCATCATAATACACTTCTCTCTTGAATTGACACATACCACTCTTTTCTATTAATATATTCATTTGCCAAGTATTTCCTGATTACTTCCTATTCTTCTGTTTTAAATGAATTGCTATCTATTCTTCCCTCCCTATCCTATTCTATTCTCTTTCTCATACCTAGACTGTCTCCCATTTCTCGCTTTCCTATTAAATATTGGACATTCCCTTCCTTAATGATATATATTATTTATTTATTTTATTCTCTATTCTCAAATCTACCTACTCTTAATAATTATTTTCCAGCTATTTCTCCGAAATTATTTGTTCACATTTCACTTTTCTCTATTTTACAACACATCACTTATTATTTCCCTACTATTCTGTCCTCTATTTATTTACTTAAATTTTTCTCTTCACTTCACTCCCAAATTTCCTTTTTTATTACCTCTTTCCATAAATTTATTTCTATAATACTCCTACAGTTTTGGTACTCCTGATATTACTCCCAACCCACGACATTGAAAAACATGAAATATCTAATTCACTTAATTACACTTACAATTTCTCTCTCTTCCACTTCAATTTGTTCAGATGTTCTTTCACTTCAATTTTCTTTTATTCATTGTTTGTATATCTTAGTACGCTCCTATTAACACTTTCTACTCTATTTCTGTTCTATTACTTTTGCCACCCCTGACTTTCTTGCACTCACTCTTCTTCCTCGCCAATTCCATCCTACTCACTATTCTGTCCTCCATTTCTCCATTTAATAACCTCTCCAAAGCCCTATCTATTCTGTCCTCACAATCACTAATATCTAGTAGTCGCTTCGTTCCTTTGCTCTTTCTTATCATTTCTTCGCTTATATTTTCTGCGTTAGTCTTGTCTATGCTCTTGCCCTCAGACACTTCCAGCTGTTTCCATAATCCTTCGTTATCAATATTTTGCACCAGCCTCACGTTTTGTTTTTCTCCTTGGTTTATTCTGATCAGCTGTTTCGTTTTCGAAGCCGGCGTCACTCATCTCTCGTTACATTGTTACTGAAGTTTTAAAAATAAATATACGCTACATAGCATTACAAAGATATATTTTTATGTGCAGAAGAATTATCATAAAATTATTCGTGAGTTTAGTTTCCTCCTTTCTTTTCTTGTGCTACAATGTATCTGTATGTAATATCGCTTATCACCTCGTATGTTTGTATTACATAATTTACATATAGTATTCCCGTCATTCACTTCAAAACACTCACCAAATTCCGCTGCAAAAATATGCGCCTGAGAATCTTTAACCTTCGGCATTATTATTCAGCAGGCACACTGTTTACGCATGCTACGGTAGTGACTGGCGAACGGAGTATTCAGCAGGTACACTGTTTATGCATGCTATACTGACTGGTGAACGGTATAAGTCAACTTAAGACCACCGTAACGCACCATATCGGTCCCCAACATTACAAGCCTAGTGACAACTATTCAAAATAATTTTATAATATGAAATTGTATTTCTCTTCCAGGTCATCGTGATCTTCGGCTACTTCATGACATCATACATGCTCTCTCTGGTCGTCTCTCTGGGATTCGAAGCCCCTACCATCGCTCTTCTCAATATTCTGCACCCACTGAAGAGGAAAGCAAAGTGAAACGATTAATTATCATAGAAGGGTTTCTCATATTTCCTTATTAATAAGAGTCCGTCTGCTATCCAACTCCAGATGCAATTCGCTAGATCTCAAATTTTCTAGCTGTTGTCTACTGTGACAACCAGAGGCCCCTGTAGCCTCGTATAATGTTGATTAGTAGAGTTATACGTGTGCTTAGTTAAGAACTTGTGGGCGACAATTAATCAGCTATAAATTTCGACTGGAGCTTCTTATTCAGGCGAGTACATAATGAAGATACACGAGCCACAGATGGTGTAACCTATGAACACAGATCAAGTATGTCGTCAAGATGAGACGATCAGATTAATGAGTGAATTTGAGTGAAAGGAATAGTGTCAAGTGATTTAGTAGTTCAATATGGAAAAGAGGAACACGAATATAATGTGGAGAGTCTGAATGAAGTACATCCCATTCGAACTTCTGCAGACAGTGAAATGATATTATGAACGTATTTTTTTTGTGAAATACCACCATTCCTATTAATTAAATGAGTAATTTTTTAATACCAGGGTATTCGATAACAATGGCAACAATGCTGTAAATCAGTGCTCCTAGCGGTGCCCATTGGGATCTTGTAATATGTAACAAAGCAGCAATTCTTTCATAAACCTGCAATATTAAAAGCCTCGAAGTAACTATATTTTGTAAATACTGTCACTATTTCTGGTTTGTAGTAAGTATTACTCGACCGAGGACAGTGGAGTCCTGCAGCCCGGAGCCGTGGCGCTACTGCTCCTGTGTTCGCAATACCGCATCGCGATAGTTCACATTACGTCCGCGGCTCCACTCGCCTCGGTCGAGTAATAATACAGTCCTAAAAATTGTTCAGTTGGTATAAACAAAGGTGCCTCATGAAATCCAAGTTGCAAGAGGAAAAAGTGCAACTCAGTGCTTTAAGGCATTACAAGAAGCTTGTGGGAGAGAAGTCATACCATATCGAACGCGAGGCATTCGCTTTCAATTAAAAGTTGGCATTCAAAAAGCTTTCGTTCGATCAGAGACAAAGATATCCAGAAATGTGCTGCAGATGGAGTCCGCCATCTCTCAAGGATGTAGCAACGTATTGTTGACATGACAGGGAACTATATTTGAATTATTATACAATGTCAAAAGTAACCTAAATAAATTTAGTGTGAAACAGTAACTATGTTGCCATTACTTTTCGAATGCCGTAATATTTCGTAAATTTATAAGATATTTACATATATGAATACTCATATTATTGACTGTTCCGATAAATTTGATATGGCTATTTAAGTTTTTATTGTGTAGTACATCTGAAATATAAATCAAGTTGATTTATTGCTTAAAATGTAATCAATCGTATACAGTATAATCTCACTATCTAAATTCCCGGTAGCTGAGTTAACGAGTGTTTGAAATGTTTGGATTATTCGGAGATAAATTTTCTGTGTATTATTTTAGGTTTATATTCCTCCAACATACCGCGTATTATTTATTTTTGTTGTAATTTAACAATCTATAGTGCTTATTAAACAGCATTATGCATAAGCATTCGTTATTTCATCAAAACAATTTGTAAAATTTCTATTCGAACCTGATGAGAACTTTTAAACTTATGACTATCTTTTAACCATTTCAAAAAATTGTTGCAATCTGGCGAGATCGGTTAAATTTTCCGCCAAAAATTTTTCCTCCAGTCGTATTAACAGAAATTTAAGACTACTAGGATTCTGATTGGCGAGGTTCTGATGTAGTTTTCGACTCTCTGAAAAAGCCAATGAGATGCACAGTGTAGCTGAGGAACGTATTTTCTTCACTTACTTCAGATTTCACACGTCAGAAATTAAGCGAGTCCAAATGAAATTTGTGGTCGGCATTCAGTGTTCAGGAATATTTTATAAGTCTCTCCTTTTTCCTCTGTCATTATCCACCAATCCGCCAACATCACCTCATTGTCATCGCCCCATGACGAATTTTCCTGCCTTTTCAGTCAGTATTATAACATGTTCTCTCCATTTATAGGCCATTCGTTATCTCGTGAAATCTACCTGTGCGTTAGGCGAAGAAGGAAGTTGACTGAGAGATTTTCCTGCCTTGCTGTGTTTTCACTTGCAGCTAGCTAGCTCACTTACCCCCACCATAAGGTTCTTAGTATTAGCTACGGCGCATGCTTGCATTTGGTTTCACGAGATAACGAATTATCTATAGTAGGGTTCATAATATGTGATCACCCGCTTGGAGACAAAAATAATCGGTATCTACTCATATATCAATCAGATTACATAGAATTGTTCCACTTTGAAGATATCATTTTGTCATATCTGTGCATAACTTTTGTAATTGAAAAGGGTTACCAAATAAATATAATTTACTATATTCTAACAGGCTCTCTTCTGCGGATACAAGTACAAAATTCAGTCATTTGTGATTATGTTACTCTGTTCTAAAGACCTGACCAACGAATCCTGCCTTGTGAATATAAAGCGTTGGTTCAGAATCCTGAATCAAGACGGAACTGATCACGGAGCTCGAATATTGAAAGCAGATTATAAAAGTTAATAATGCTAACAAGTATTTATTCTTTATTTTGGTGAAAGGAGGTCGTAAAATCGACGGAAATTTGATGTAGGTGCTGTTATATTATATGATCATGAATGTTGCATATTAAGTAACTAAGTAAAAAAATGTAGACTAACTGCCGAATTGATATTTTTACTCTTAACAAATACTATCAAAAGAACAATTCTTGTACATTTGTGAATTTATCTTGCCTATTTTGATGAAATGAGATGAATTTGCCATTTTCGAGTGCGAGAAAGCCAATTAGATAGGTCTTGACTTTGATAAAATTTCTTTGGTGGGTTAAATAACCAGATTTGTACTAAGAATCTACTATTAATAAAATAAATCTAAGGGACACACAGTTTAAACAAAAAAAAAAAAAAAAACGATTTACTGTATGAAGCAGTAATATATGAATTAATCTACATTTAATTCCTAGATTGCCCCCCACGCGCCACGATTTTGAATTGTCTATGTAACTCTACTATGAAAAAGAAAGCAGCGACAGTTAGCGCAAGACAACACGAAGGACTTCAACATTGCAGCCGAACAACTACAAAGTACAAGCATAGTCTAGTATATACAGTCACGAAGCTCAAGACGTAGTAAATATGCATCCATACATAGTTGCTAACCACTAGGATCGCTAATATCGCCCTCACTACAGACAATGCGAAATAGTACCGGCACAGTCTATTGTTCCTAGCACCCTCACAACTCAAGCTTCGTGACTGTATATACTAGACTGTGGTATAAGGTTCTCTGATTGGAATGGAATTTAAGTGAGGGGGCAGGGTAAGATATAACCCTCGATATAGAATGAGTTGCGTGCCATAGAACCCCTACACGCACCAACCCAACCACATGACTCTCTTAATCGACCGGTCCCTACAGGCAACAGAAATCCATATACCATTCCTGCTTCGGCAACTTCCCCAAGACCCCTGTCGATCCGAGGCAAAACTCCTCCCCCGAGTAGTGGAGGTTCTCTGATTACTTTTAATCTTAATGATTTTGACTTAGTATTACAATCTTGGGAAATAATATAGCAAAATAAAACTACATTTTTTATGCTCTCAACCTCCCTTATCGAGAGATGGTCGTTCTCCAGGTACGTATTATTATTATTATTATTATTATTATTATTATTATTATTATTATTATTATTATTATTATTATTATTATGGTCTCTTGTGTTTTATATTTATAAAGTAATACAATTTTGTTTCAAAATTCTTGCTGTAATGCAAAACAAACAAATTGATCATTAAAGTTTATTTCCATGTTAATTATTAATTAATATATCCCTGTTAACGTCTTGCATTATTAATCTTGATCATTATAGAATAGTATTACAAACTTTGGAAATAGTATAGCGAGAAAGTTACAACACTCAGTCCTCCTTTACCGTACGATTTTGAATGGAATGGAATTTAACTGAGGGGGGCACGGATGGCCCAGCACTGCGACCTATTGAAATCTATTGCGCTAACCTTCGATATGGAATGAGTTGCATGCCACAGATCCCTTTCGCGCACCGCTCTAACCACATGACTCCCTTAACGACCGGTCCTTACAGCCGACGGAATCCATATACCATTCCTGCTTCAGCAAATCCCCCCCAAGGCCCCCCTGTCGGTCCGAGGCGAAACTCCTCACCCGAGTAGGTCCGCCTCGGGTGCCATTGAAGAAGCCATCCAACATCGCTGAACTACAATCCACGGGGGCCGGTCGAGAGAGTCGGCAGCTTCGGAAGGCCGCCGGTAGAGTGATCTGAAAACCAGAAACGAGATGATGAGGAAATGATGATGGGGAAGGAAAGGAAGTGGCGAAGATGAGTGGGGTTCCAATCGCCATTTACTTCCAGGTATTACTAGGTTATATCGTCGGTTTACAAGCAAAACACATAAGTAAAAAAATATTACTTCTGAGAAAAAGGCTTATATAATGTACAAATGTAGGCCTAAGTGTATAAAATTAGAATTGGAAAATTAAATACACATAAAGAGATACAACTTACTAAAATAGTTATTTATGCAACAAGTGTATAATCTTGATGATTATGGCATGAGTGAACGTTTTTCACGAGTGTCATAATAAGATTATCCACGAGTTGAATACAACACTTTATGGCATCTTAGCATTATAAAGTTCGACTCGCGGTCGGGGCAAGTTACCTGGTTGAGGTTATTTCCGGTGTTTTCCCTCAACTCAATATGAGCAAATGCTGGGTAACTTTCGGTGCTGGACCCCGGACTCATTTCACCGGCATTATCATTTTCATCTCACTCAAACGCTAAATAACCTAAGATGTTGCTAAAGCGTCGTCAAATAACCTACTAAAAAAACATTATAATTTGTAGGAAATCCTCGCTGAATAATAATGTATTATTATTATTATTATTATTATTATTATTATTATTATTATTATTATTATTATTTACTATTGCTAACCACTAAATATATGTTTCTATAATTCTGTACGTGGATTAATATTGATATTTTTAGATCTTCTCCCTAGAAGGATAAAATTATTAGGTTTTATCTCAATTTTAATCTTCATAATCTTTAGATGAAGGTAACTATTTATTAGTTATTCATTTAAAAATAATATTGTAGAAAAAAACTGATTCAATATTGAGTGCCAACGAACTGTTAAACGCCAGGAATTGACAAGTCTTAAATCATAGCCAGGAAGAGAAAGATGACATAAGTAAATGTAAGGACGTCAGCTACATAATGGTCTACCTCGTGCTCTAAAGCATTTTAATAGAACAGAATTTCTCAAAAGAGTAATGATTAAAATAGCTTAAATAACTACTGGCTTTTGATGACAGTAGTGACATTACTGATACAGCAAAGCTTGAGATTTTTATCCGCGGGATTGATCAAGATGTTAGTGCAGGAACCACCACTGGTTGTAGTCTTCATGCTAAGTACCTTTCCTCCGTCTCCATGCTTCATAGGATGTCTGTCGCATGTAATCACTGCGGTTCGAGTTTTGGTCACCGCTTAATTAATAGTAGACTTACACGATAATCGCGTCCTTGCAAGGGCTCTTGGAACTCCTGCATGGCTGAATGTGGTCTGCCTTTGCCGTCCACCCACAAAATGTGAGAAACAATTCGAATATTCGTTATTCTGAACCTGAAACACTCCGCAAGACGGAAGAGCTTTGCATACTGACTACAGCGCCAGGCGTTCAATAGCAATATATAATTTCTATTTTTCGTAACCGGTTGTGCACGACTCTAAAGTACACCGTGTATTTCGTAATATCTTCTCAAGTCCAAAAAAAATAGGAACACTATTTTAAAAGGAAGTAAGCGAAGGAAGAAAGCAAACATGGACCGGAAGACGCCGTATATTGTCGAACTGGAATTTGGCAAGCTGCTGCATAAGAAAACTGGTTCTCTCTCTCAGTTTCTTCATTGTACATGTTCCCATTTCCTAGGATATAAAACACTAGTTTAAATCGACCGAATGTAAACTGAGCTGATTAAGAGGTTTTTACTCTTAAACGTGAGCTCGCTCTATAGCTTCCAAATATACGAGAGTCGTTCACACTTTCCATAATTTTTCTCTGCTTTTCTCCATTAAATATCTATTTCAGACACATTTTCTTTACAGAGTTCAAGGCTATTATTTCAACTCAACGTAGATAGAGCGGTAGCGCATTCTTCTACTGATCCGAAGCTGCATTCAGGCGTGGGTTCGAATCTCACTTGGATTGATTACGTGTTCAAGTTTTCTCCGAGATTTTCCCCAATCGTAAGACGAATGTAAGAAAATTATACGGAAAATCCTCGAATGCTATCTCGCTATGACTAATTCCATCGACGTTAGATAACCTTGCAGTTGACAAAGTGTCTTTAACAGATTTAAAAATCAATAAGTGCATAGAATTATTAAGTTACATATTCGAGAAAGGGGAATACAAGAAGAAAACAAGGGAAATACGAAAAAAAGGGCAATAACAAGTATGCAAGGAGAACAAAGGGAATGCAAGGCGAACAAGAGTAATACTAGGAGAACAAGAGGAACACGGAGAAGAAAAGAAGAACAAGGAAAAAACAAGAACAAGGGGAATACAAGGAGAACACAGAAAATACGATGAAAAGAAAAGAAATACAAGTAGAACAAAGAGCAAGACAAGAAGAACAAGGGGACGATAAGGAGATCAAGGGGAAGACAGGGAAAACAAGAGGAATGAAAGGAAGAAAACGAGAAGAATACAGGGAGAACAAGAGGACGACAAAGAAAACAATATGAACACAAGGAGATTAAGGCAATATTAGGAACGGAAAAGGAATGCAATGAGAACATGGGGATTACAAGGAGAACCAGGCAAAGAAAAGGAGAAATAAGGGAAGAAAAAGAGTACGAGGTAAAAACAAGGCAAACGAAGTAGAGGCAAGAAGAACAAGAGAAAGACAAGAAGAATAAGGAGAAGACAAGTGGAATTAGGGAAAGACAAGTAGAATTAGAGAAAGGCCAATAGAACTAGGGAAAGAGAAATAGAATTAGGGAAATAGAAGTACAACTAGGGAAATAGAAGTAGAACTAGGGAAAGAGAAGTAGAACTAGAGAAAGGCCAGTAGAAGTAGGGAAAGAAGTAGAATTAGGGAAAGAGAAGTAGAACTAGAGAAAGAGAAGTAGAACTAGAGAAAGGCCAGTAGAACTAGGGAAATAGAAGTAGAACTAGGGAAAGAGAAGTAGAACTAGATAAAGGCCAGTAGAACTAGGGAAATAGAAGTAGAACTAGGGAAAGGCCAGTAGAACTAGAGAAAGGCCAATAGAAGTAGGGAAAGAAGTAGAATTAGGGAAAGAGAAGTAGAAGTAGAGAAAGAGAAGTAGAACTAGAGAAAGGCCAGTAGAACTAGGGAAAGAGAAGTAGAACTAGATAAAGGCCAGTAGAACTAGGGAAAGAGACGTAGAATTAGGGAAAGAGAAGTAGAATTAGGGAAATAGAAGTAGAATTAGGGAAAGAGAAGTAGAATTAGAGAAAGGCCAGTAGAACTAGAAAAAGAGAAGTAGAACTAGAGAAAGGCCAGTAGAAGTAGGGAAAGAAGTAGAATTAGGGAAAGAGAAGTAGAACTAGAGAAAGAGAAGTAGAACTAGAGAAAGGCCAGTAGAACTAGGGAAAGAGACGTAGAATTAGGGAAAGAGAAGTAGAATTAGGGAAATAGAAGTAGAATTAGGGAAAGAGAAGTAGAATTAGAGAAAGGCCAGTAGAACTAGGGAAAGAGAAGTAGAACTAGAAAAAGAGAAGTAGAACTAGAGAAAGGCCAGTAGAAGTAGGGAAAGAAGTAGAATTAGGGAAAGAGAAGTAGAACTAGAGAAAGAGAAGTAGAACTAGAGGAAGGCCAGTAAACTAGGGAAAGAGAAGTAGAATTAGGGAAAGATAAGTAGAACTAGGGAAAGAAAAGTAGACTTAGAGAAAAGCCAATAGAACTAGGGAAAGAGAAATAGAATTAGGGAAAGAGAAGTATAACTAGAGAAAGGGCAGTAAAACTGGGGAAAGAGAAGTAGAACTAGAGAAAAGCCAATTTAACTAGGGAAAGAGAAGTAGAATTAGGAAAAGGTAAGTAGAACTAAGGAAAGAAAAGTAGACCTAGAGAAAGGCCAGTAGAACTAGGAAAAGAGAAATGGAATTAGAGAAAGGCCAGTAAAACTAGGGAAAGGGAAGTAGAATTAGGGAAGAGAAGTAGAACTAGGGAAAGAGAAGTAGACTAGGGAAAGACCAGAGAACTAGGAAAAGAGAAGTAGAACTAGGGAAAGACTAGTAGAATGAGGTAAAGATAATTAGAAAAAGTAGAAAAGAAGAACAATGTGAATACAAGAAGACCAAGGACTCTGTAGATATAATAAGGGGAATATGAGGATAACAGGAGACGACAAATGGGAACATGGGAAAACAATGAGAACAAAGTGAATGGGCCTACAAGGGCTGAAAGGGGATATAAGGGTTGCATTTTTAGGTAACGGTCAATGCCAAAAATCTCAATTGAAAATCCCAAAATGACCAATTTATACGGAATGTTACCTGTAGATAGTAAAGTCACTGTTTAGGATTAAACTGTGTACTCCACAATGGGACTGTAGAGGCACATACAAACTGTTTAAAGATCTCCAAACTTTTGCTATAAGTATCGCCAGAATTCTTTAGACTCTCTTCTCCATTATTTTCACTGTTCCATCCAAAAAAAAAAAAAAAAAACACGAAGTATTAATCTGTAATTATATATTTAGGTGAGATGGTGTCAACAGTTCGTCTCAGATTACTTGACATTCGTCATTCAGTTGAAAAATATCCGTGGAAGAAACTCAAACCAGATAGGGTAATTACCCCAAGCAACATTGGAGCTTAAGTCCGAGCGCAGCCTCAGGGCTTCAGATAATTTTCTTTCCCCTGAATAGGGATATCTTATGCGAAGTTTTACCGTTAGATGGCAGGAGCGTTCCATGCGGCACAGGGCTATATTGTCATATGCTACAGTTCATTACGTTCTCCCGCTTGTTGGTTTTCTGTGCGTGTCAAAATTATATTTATAATTATTTTGTATAATCTAGTATAATTTAATATAATTCAGTATTTCCTTACCTCATATTCTAATTTACAATAAATAATAGCGTAAACTTGTATAATACTGAACTATTCCCCTTAAGAGATGGGGAAATCTGCAGTATGCAAATATAGATAAGAGTAAATTGAATGTTCATGAACCTAGCCTAAAAGAGAACTTTGAGAACGAGGTGCACGAATAAAACAAGAAGGATCTTTGTCGAAGGTGAATATTGCCTCTTTAACCGTAAGTATTGTAAGTAGGTACCGTACGCGATACATAGGATCTGCAGCCACCAATGTTTTTTTTTATAGGGAAGAGACTGTGGGGCTTGAATTCCTCGTACTTTTGTTCTCTAATTGCAGAAAGAACAAATGCAATTGTTAATAGGATGCTATAATATGATCGTAGTAGTATCACAATTATTCGTGCGTTTTGTAGGTTAAGGACATGCAGTTTTGAATACTATATATGATGATTTTGAAAATTTGAAGTTAAAACATGGTTTCAATAAGTTACATAGACTATAGCCTATTATTTATAGGCCTATATACTTTCTTCACTACGGATCGTCCTAGATAATAAACATACCAGTTCATCGAGAGTTTACTTTAGGCAAAGTATCGTTCCATTGTAAAATGCACTCGTAAACTTCGAGGACTACTCCTACAAGTAGGCCTACTGCATACTATCTGAGCTAACATAGCTTGCTGTCGAGGTTGCATATGTTTTTATTAATTTTTTTCTTTGCTCTCTTCCAAAATGAAACTGTAGCCAGCAATTCCTTATTTGAAGTAGTTATTTTTGTTTAATAAGCGCAATTTAATTAGTTATATTTTTTTTTAAGTTGAAAGCATATATTCAAAATCGTTCGGGACTTGATTGAAGGCAAAATGCTTTCCCTGGTTTTTACATATAGGAACACAACAAAAATGTGGAGTTTTGGGTTGTTTTTGAGAGTATTTAATAATACATTACCGGTACGTAAATTCTCAATGCTTATATAGGGACATCATTTTATTTTTACTAACATTTTTAATATCAACCTGGCTATACCTTTCTATTAAAGATTGAAACAGGAAACACCGTTTGCTACCCCTTCCACGACTGGAGTTCGATGATACTGGCGTAATATACAAACAAATCACTTTACTAGGTAAGGGGGGAAGAAAAGTAGTTTATCCATTTATGTAAACTAGGAAATATCACAATTTTGAGTTTGATAATTTTCATTAGGTTTTTGTTTAATCAAAATACAGTACTGTATTAACACTTAGTGTTTTTACTCACGAATTGAGCTATCCATTCGGACGTATTAATTATGCAGTGTATATTGTGCTGTTACAGCACATTAGCTACAATATAGAGAATGAAGTTAAATTGAAAAATAATCATAATATGGATATTTAAGCACATTTTTTTAAAAATAGTGGCCGTTCATTTCGATACAGGCTTCAGTTCTTTTGTGCATATTATCGCACTATAGACTATTGTACCTAATTCCAATTACCAGTTTCGTCCTTCGTACGAGTAACTCATGTTGAAATAATTCTGTACCTACTCTATAAAAGAGTACCTTACGTACTTTAAATTCAATCTTCACTTCTGCCCGATCCGAAAAGATAAAATTACTCAGACATGCTATCTATTGTCTGTTCAAGTGATTCTGACGCAGGGTCATAGAAGGAGGGAAAATCACGAGACAGTTTACTTAATGAGGCCCTTTTATTTAAGTTAATTTAAGCAGTTGTATAATATTACGTAGGCGTTCAATTCCTAACAGAAAATGTTTTCAAAAAAGAGCTAAGAAAGCCCAGCTACTAGACTTAACAGAGGGGCGAACAGAAGCAGGTGGGGGAAACCGGGATGCGACGTAGGCAAACGGACGACAGTACCTGTACGAAAATATGATTCAATATTGAAAGCTCTTTCGTCACTGGAAAACGCGAACATATTTCTGGAACGTACTATACTCAGTAACTCAGTAACTGCTTACGCGCCCTCGGCTCTGTGTCGTGAACGGTTGGAAGTTTACTAGTAGAAGGGGTGGGAGTGAAGTACATTCAAAAACTCAGGTACAATAAAAATTGAAGTAAAAATAAAATGATGTCCCTGTGTATTGGAAAACAAATGGACACGCAAAGCGCAACCCTCAAAGTACACGCGCTATCTGTTGGTGCTAGTTCAGGATATCCCTATTATGCCGATGGTTTTTACATTGTAGACCTATGAAACATGAAACATGGAGCAACGTTATCGGTTGAAGTTCAAGTACCGGTAGAGAACGCCAGAGTGACACGGATTATTCAACTAGCTCTTCAATTGCTTACAAGAGCTAGCATTGCAAGTATATTTCAACATTCCTTTCTTCACTCATTTGTTCGTTCATTGTACAAACTTTACAGTGTGAATAAACACATTAGTTAAGAAAGGAATGTTGAAATGTACTTGCAATACCAGTTCTTGTAAGCGATTGAGGAGTTAGTTGAATAATCAGTAACAGAAAATTTAAATTACTATATGTATATAATGTTTTTAAGTTATCTATATTCCTCATTTTTTCAAATACTTTTCAGCCTATTATGTGGAATGAAATTATTGCCTAAAATATTATCCACATTCGCTGTCATATGGCACAGGATTCCTGGTCACTGTGAACTCTTTGGCAATGAACAAGCAGATGCCTTAACTAACAACCAAACATTCTCATGGGGATAGATAAAAAAGTTTTTTTTTCCCCACTATATTATTATTATTATTATTATTATTATTATTATTATTATTATTATTATTATTATTATTACATAATTATTTTATTGGTGTTGGGACGATACAAAGAATTGTCATTGTATTATATTAATTGTGTATTGTATTGTATTAATTATGTTTTGTTTATAGCAATGTAATAATTTTATATCACACTGGTTGAATGGAAGAGAAGGCCGAATGGCCTTAACTCTGCCAGTTAAAATAAACCATTATTATTATTATTATTATTATTATTATTATTATTAATGTCAACACAAATAC
Organism: Periplaneta americana; assembly: GCF_040183065.1. Classification (NCBI taxonomy): domain Eukaryota; kingdom Metazoa; phylum Arthropoda; class Insecta; order Blattodea; family Blattidae; genus Periplaneta; species Periplaneta americana. The sequence continues at coordinate 117,876,210 of NC_091127.1, forward strand.
TTATACAAATTTTGACCACTCGAGCGCAATTATGAGGGTTTCCCAGAAAGTAACTTCTTGAAATACTCTGGACTTCAAGTAACCCCAAAGGAAGAAATTCATACGTAAAATTTAATGGAGATTCGGAATATGTAAATCTTAAAATAGGTTGTCATTTAAAAAAAATGAAGTTTACTGTCACACTATATATTCCTGATAACTAACTTTTCCGAACACTGATTTATCTCCAACAGCTCTTGTATAATTTTTTTTTTTTTTTTGTAAAATTAAAATTTAAGACGTACTGAGCAGTATTCCGTATTAAATTAACAGTTTGTATAAGACAAACTGGCAAGGATTCGGCTTTGTTTCGATCCCACTATGTAGGGCCTATCTAATGGTCAATATTAGCAGTATGAAAAGTTCTAACTTCTCGAAAATGGATTGTTCTTAAAAAGAAAAAAAGTCTTATAGCTACAACGAATGACACACCTACAATGTATATTACTCCGAAATCACAGTTAGAAAAAACTAAATACAATATGCAATGCAAATTACTACTACGTACGAGAAATTCAGACGCAGAACGAGTGAAGAGAAAGCGCAAGTAATTTCTCTACTTACCGCTAGAGGGTAGGGAGATGCATTCACCCGACAGCCACTCAGATCCTTTCCGGCAGCATTAGTCTGAAAACAAAAGTGGAAAATACTGAACAAAATATGAGTAAAATGTTTGTAATTATTCTGTAAAATCAGATGCATAGAATCCTTTTTTCTTTCAACGGTTCTCACTTACGTGATCTATTGATACATTTTAATAAATCAATAAGCCTGCGAACTTAATATGCCACAAACATTTTTGGAAATACATCGATGGCCAAGAAGTGATATCACAGTCTAGTATTTACAGTCACGAAGCTTGAGTTTTGAGGGTGCTAGAAACAATAGACTGTGCCGGTACTATTTCGCATTGTCTGTAATGAGGCGATATTAGCGATCCTAGTGGCTAGCAACAATCTATGGATGCATATTTACTACGTATTGAGCTTCGTGACTGTATATACTAGACTGTGGTGATACCTCGTATCTACTGAAGTGGTAGTTTAGTTTAAATACATTATTGTTTAGATTAACTACATTATTATTATTATTATTATTATTATTATTATTATTATTATTATTATTATTATGTTCACAAAATTGAACAGTTAACTAATATTTTGTCCTCGAGTAGCATATCTTGCAAAGCAGAAACATATAGGCCTGTAAAAAGTCTGTGTAATTTGGGAAAAATTAATTTTTGATTCACCTGAAAATTTACAGATACGAAGTATCTCTTCGTAACCATCGAATTTGGTGTATAACAGTCGTGCTCACAGAGGGCAACTTGCATTCAGTGCGTATACTGTACGTGGAGCTAGGACAGGGCAAGGTGCATTACGCTGTGATGACGTAACAGCGCGCTAGCTCGAGCTTTTCCCCACTTGGTCGACCCTCCTTGGTTGTAGACATGCTTTCCTGACAGATGTCACAAATAATTTAAATAACCTAAATATTTCCTTGCAAGGTAAAGATCCCCTGATTATTGATTTTCTCAATAAAAGTAAAGCATTTCGAATGAAACTTAATTTGTGGACACAACAAATGCAAGAACGCAATTTGCTTCATTTTCCAAACCTAAGCAAATTTATGTCTAATGTTCCGGATTCATAATATGCTGCATTTGTGGAGTCTTTCACTAACTTAGATAAGGCATTTGAGGAACGATTCAGTGTTATAGAATCCCTCCAGTTGGATTTTCAAATATTCATGTTCCCATTTTCCGTTGATATATCCACAATTCCCTCCACGCTTCAAATGTATCTCAATTGTGACAGCTTTCTCGAGATGAAGTTCAAAATAACTGAAGATATAACTACATTCTATCATGATATCTCATCTGATCGTTTTCCACGTCTGCACAGGCATGTTTGGAACTACGTACTTAAGGGAAGAGGATGGTATTTTTTGGTGAAAAATGAGTAAATTTTCAAAAAACAATTTTTTTCCTTAAAATACTCTGTGATATGTGTAGAATGCATTGCATAATATTTTGTGGGTATTTGTGCCCTTATCAGTTGTTGAAACGCCATTTTTAAACTTCCTGCGCTCTGGATTTTTAAATCACACCGCCCTTTTGTTTGTTGTTTCCGGAACTTCATTTTTTTTTCAAAACCAAATTTTTCTTTAAAATACTCTGTGATGTGTGTGTGGAATACATTGTATAACATTGTATGGGTATCTGTGCCCTTATTTGATGTTGAGACGCCATTTTTTAAGTTCCTGCGCTCTGGATTATTAAATCACACCCCCTTTTGATTGCTGTTTCTGGAACTTTACTTTTTTCGCTACATAGCCAGACAAAAATCGATATAATTTTTGAACTATTAAAGATATATGAATGAAATTTAGAATACACATTCTCTAGACTACTAGCAAACTTTTCTCTGTAACGGAATTTCCCTAATTGATTTCATTTTAAAAATAAGTCTCTCTGTTTGCAAGAAAGAAAATAAAAAAAATGTTATTAAATTTTAATTGTTTATTTTACAAATGTAGGAACTAATATCAAATTTCTGTTACAGACAGTTTGTAAAGCGTGCTTTTACAAATAAATTGTAACATAGTGTTTGAATTTATCTTTAAAAATGGCTTAGATATATCGAGTTTAGTAAAATCCTGCATTGGGTACATTTTTTTTTTCAAATCTGCCTCCCAAATAATTTATTCAAAATATTTATATTTTGTTGAGTTGCTATAGCCATGAGCTCTCTACATACAAAAAATTAATATTTTACACCAAATAAGAAAAAAGTTTTAAAAATTACTATCCTCTCCCCTTAAGTGAGAACGTTTTCTCCGTTCTAAAAATGTGTAAAACCAGCCACAGATCACAGCTAAGCGATAAGCATTTGACATCTATGATTCGACTGCATTCGAGTACATCGAATGTTCCATATATTACGCGTCTGGTGGCATAAACACACATGCAATGCCTAGCATTTTAAGTTTACGTCTGATCCTAAAACACACTTTTTATTTGGAATTTCTTTTGCCAATGTAAAACGCAATAAATTGATTTATATTGTTTATATTTTGTTTGAAAGACGATCCTACATCCTCATCTCCTTGCCCCTCTGGCTCCGCCGAGTTCCATAGTAGCGAGTTCTACTACACCCTCTCGCCCCGGGCGAGGCTTCAGGGCCCTCCCGTGAGCACCCCTGGTCTATAATATTTCATTTTACAAAATTTACTATGCAATAAAAATAAAAACATCATATAAACCTTTCCAACTATTCTTGAACTTCAAATATTTTCGTGTTAATTAATACTCATGTAAGAGGATGAATTATTATACTGCATGTGTCTACTTCGCGTTCATTACGCGTTCATTAATATAGGAAGCTAAGGGTGACGGAGAAATGAAATGATTAGGGATGGATGTTGATGATGTAAAGATGGCTGATAATGATCAATAAAATGCCCTAGAACTTTAAAAAAAAGATCTTAAGGAGAGATGTAAGCTCAAATGCACTGTTACATATAATTAATCACTGATCCCACAATTTTGTATGCTCGACCATGCCGAAATGTAGTAATTATACACCTGGTAGCAGTCCTTTAATGCATGTCATTAAAGTACACCTATTCATTATAGTTCAGTTATTCAGCCAATGAGAAATCACCGTTGTAGCATTATAAAAGCGCAAGTATCGATTATTCTCGGATATGCAATCGAAAGACAACTAGCAAAAAGTCACGGAGGCTGGAAATCCAATACTGTCGCAGAAGGTTATGTTCTGTTACTATAATAATTAGCGTTAATTGTAAATAATATTCAAATTAATTCAATTTTCATCTCGTTTTTCAATTCTAAATCAATTTCCAGGTTATATAAAGATTAATCTTCGTGTTATTCTCTAGATTATATGAAGGTCAATGACATTCGTTCCTCGGAAAAAATCAATACTTCCGCGTCTGCGCACATCTCACAATTTAGAAGGTCAGTTCCGCTCGTCACTTACATATCGATTGATACTCGCTTGAGCTCGTTTCATAAACAAACATACTCGCGTCTTAATTACTACCATTATAGGCTCGTTGCATAATGTACTATTAGCTATCCATCTGAAATTTGGTACAGGTATTTACAGCGACTGATTCTATTATGATACTTAATTACAATACCTTACAATGTCAGGAAGCCTAATTACGAAATGTTGTATACATTTGCTCTACATTAAATGTAACAAATCTCTGTAGACGGAATTTTAAAACTTCAATTCAATTTTTTCAAAATAAATTTTCAAAATGTAGTAGTATTTTTTTTAAATATAATCATTTTGCCAAATTAAAGTTCTTTAAATATTCTCCTAAAAACAAAGTTTCTGCAGGGAAATTTTCATTATGCAATAAATAATAAAGGAGTGTGAAAAAATTGCATTACTTTATCTTAAATAGTTTCTGAGAAAATGTTATATCTAGTTGGTATGCGGAAACCCTATCTTATCGGGTGACAAAGATCGCCATAGACACTGAGAAAATAAGCAAGCAATATTTTCCATATCAACTGACTTACTGCGCAAAAACTAGAGTTGTGTTCCCGATACCCTTGACACTTGAGTATATCGGTATCGATTGATACTCTTGGCGGATAAAAAAGTTATTTTTTTCTTCCACCATGTTAATAATGTCAAAACAAGTGTTTACACAAATTTTGGCCACTCGAGCGAGATTACAAGGGCCGTCTTGAAATTTAGTTTCCCTGAGACCGTTTACACAATTTCATGGAAAGATCTTTTATTGGGACAGATATAGCAATTGTTGAGCTATTTTTCAACATATTTCCCACCGGAATTGAGATATTTGTCATATCATGGGATCAACAGAGAAGAGAAGACGGCTGTCACACACTGGTTCCGATCCCAGGCGGCAGACTTCTACGACACAGGGATACAAACGTTGATCCCATGGTATGAAAAATGACTCAATTCAGGTGGGGAATATGTTGAAAAATAGCTCAACAATTGCTGTACCTGTTCCAAAAAATCTTTCCATGAAATTGTGTTTTCTTTCTGTAAACGGTTCCAGCAAAACTTACTTTCTGGGCGGCCCTCGTAATTGCGCTCGAGTGGTCAAAATTAGTATAAGCATTTGTTTTCACATTAACATGGTGGAAGAAAATATTAACTTTTTTATCTGCCCCCATGAGAATGTTTGCTTGTAAGCTGTCTGAACATCTCTCGACAAGCGACAGGAGTGACTCGACTTGTGTGTAGAAACTTCGGTGGCGCAATCAGACGTCATCTGTTGGCTGTACAGTACTTTCAAGTCGTGTGAAATCAGGGAGTAAACGTTCGTGATCTTCCTCATTGCTTGCATGGCAGTTTCAACACCGACGACGACTTCGATTTAAAAGTGGAACAGTCCGCTGGTGCTACTGACCAGATACAGGGTGTTGACAGAACTTACAGACACTCGTTTCGAAAATAATGTCATCAAAAGAGAATGCGACTATCAGGGATTTCGAAATCCATATTCACTCTCGAACCAAGAATAGATTAATTCGTTGCTTCTTAGAGAATTAAGAGTTTCAGGACGAGTGAAACTAGAATGTGATGGAAAAAAATGATGTCTGAACAGATTATTCCCCGAGTCACTCCTCGTACACCAGTGGTCGGCAGATTGTGCATTTGTGACGTCGGAGCAAGGTCACACTAGATGAGCACTTGAAGAGGAGCTCAGAAATCGCGCCGCGGCAAGCTATTACAGTTGTGTAATAAGTGGTTCAGGGGAATTGGTTAAGTTCTAATTTTATTTATACGTTGTATTGTATCTATACAGGATGACCCGTACGTAATGTCATTAATTTCAGGGGCTTATTCTTTGAACTATTTCAAACGAACAAGTTAAATACAATTTTGCTCGTTTTTACTTCCTTATCGAGATAAAAATTATTGTATATGAAATATTTCATAGGATTTTCGTGAAAGTCATTGGTTTAATTCCCAATATGCTGAGTCATTTTAAAAGAGCGGTGTATTATGATTGATAATTTGATTGAAAGAATTTTAGTTTTGTCTTTTAAATGTGCAGAAATTTGATCCGAACAATTGTAACATTGTAAATTTTCTTTTGCTGAACGAAAAGTTACATTTCTTCGGATCAAATTTATACAGTAGCGTGCAAATTAGTGCGAACAACGTAATTACTTATGCAAAAGCACTCAAACAGGATACAAAAAAGGATCTAAGACATACCTGAGTAATCTATGTGGCCTCCCTTGTTCCTAATAACAGCTCTGAGACGATTTGGCATGGATTCCACTAATTTCCCACAAATAGTCTTCATTTCTTCATCGCGAAACCATACACCAATGAGGGCAGAAATCATCTTCTCCTTTGTAGAACAATCCATTTTTTGCATTCTTCTTTTGCATATTGACCACAAGTTCTGAATGGGGTTGATGTCGGGTGAGTAGAATGGCCAGAGGAGTACCTGAATATTCTTCTTGTTGAAGAATTCTGTAGTTTTTCGAGACGTATGGCATGGTGCCAGGTCTTGTTGGAACACACCTCTGCCATCCGGAAATGATTTTTGCAGCTGAGGTACGATTCTGGTTTCCAATAAGTGAATATATTTGTCAGAATTCATCATTCCCTCGATATGTATTAATGCTCCAGGGCCTTCATGTGTAAAACAACCACAAAACATTACTTTAGGGGGGTATTTGGGTGCTTGCTGGAGATGAGCTGCTGTTACTTTTTCGGATACTTTCCGTACGTAAGAAACACGGTGGCCGTGGACCTCGAAATGAGACTCATCGGAAAAAAGTATATTCTTCCAGTCATTCACTGTCCAGTGTTGATGTAATTTTGCCCACATTAAGTGTTTTTTTTTTGCACATAACAGGGGTTAGCAGTTGCTTCTTAATAGGCTTACGAGCCCTTCGTCCAGCTTCCAAAAGCCTACGCCGCACTGTTGTGACGTGAATATTCCCCCCAGTGGTAGCCATTAACTCGCGGGTTAAGTCGACAGCAGTTAGTCTAGGATTTAATTTACTTTTCCTGACAATTAAACGATCATCTGCAGGTGAAGTCTTCCTTTTCCGGCCACAGTTTCCTTTTTTCTGGGGTGTGATGGATCCAGTCTCCCTGTATCGTTTTATGATCGAATTAACAGTAGCCAAACCGATGTGACATTCTGCAGCAATTTGCCTCTATGTCATAGAAGAATGCTCTGCTAATGTTATAATTTTAGACCGTTTTCGTGGAGTTGTATCCATTTGTGAAGACGACAGAATGTACACAGGATTGCAGTATTAAGTCTTCAACACAACTGAAATGCTTATAAGTGCAAAACGACAGGCAAAATGTTACATATTATAAAAAAAATAATGACAGACCTTCAACAATGGAATTACACGTACTACAGATATCAATTAAAGCGGTATGAGCAGCTGTGAGGCCAACAATGACAGAAAATGTAAAAACATGTCGTGTTCGGATTAATTTGCACGCTACTGTACACATTTAAAGGACAAAACTAAAATTATTTCAATCATTTGTTATCATAATACACTGCTTTCTTAAACCGATTGAGCATATTGAGAATTAAATCAATGGCTTTCCCAAAATACGCTAAGGAATTTTACATACAAAAATCAATTTTGTCTCGTAAAGGAAACAAAAACGACCAAATTGTATAAAATAATCATATGCACGAAATTAGATGTAGGCCAGGTCGTCATTGTAGACTTCAGTATTGAAGCTTATCAGCTATTCTTCGCCCTCAGAGCTCTGAATGGCGATGTTCTTAAAAGAGAGCACGATTGCTCTGAGGTATGATGTCACAGACACTGATTCTGCCGATCACTGGTTTAAAGTATTTATTTCTATATTTGTATGTTTATAGCAGTTTCGGAGCCTCATTTATATATGAGAACGTTTCTGCAGCTGCCTGTATTATGAATTTCATGTTAATGTTAGTACATTAAATTTATTATAAACCAAAATATTTTGTTACACTCATTTAACACAGTTGTACAGTTTTGTTTTCGTACAAATGTGTTATAACTGTGCTGGTCCCATACTATCTCAGAAGAACGGATCGCATTCTGTCAGTGCATAGGCGTCGTACCGCCACTGTTCAGTTGAACCTTCTCTCCACGCCCTGCTCAGTATGCAGAGTTTGCCGAGCAAAGAGCGTGGCGGCTCCGTGGTATGACGTCACAGAGCACGGAACATGCAGGCCACTGTCTTACACTCTAAATTAGTGACGGGCACTATCGAATCCATTTCGATAGCTGAAATTTATTATCAAATAAATTCATTTGGTAGTTTCATTTATTTTCGGTGAAGTTGTTCACGTGAAATAAATAAGGAATATATTTTCATCATTACAGCATGTATTTGTCTTTTATCACCCTTAAAGTTAAATAATTTCACGGATTTAATGACAATTAATTGCGGTTAATTTACAGAAATTTGTAGGTTACAAGTTCATCTGGATTCATAATTTTAATATTAGCAACTGTTTTCGTTCCAAACTGGTCACAAAAATTTGAAGTATCATATTGTCTTTTTTTACATTTAAAGTCTCTTTTATAAAGCAGACATAAGGCTGAGTTATCTACCTTTTTGTCGAAATATTGCCAAAGAGATTATCTATTTCTTTTATTCATGTCAATAACACAACAAGCAGGAAATAATTATAAAACCACAGTCTAGTATATACAGTCACGAAGCTTGAGTTATGAGCAGGGAAAGGATTTATATGTAAATACATATTTACTTATAAAGCTAATATAATTTATATTTTGCATTATCTTTATGTTTCACAATGTGTAGGGTTGAAAAATCCTACTTTTATTTTCCATATTTTTCCATATTTTAGAGTTTAGTACATATTTTCGTTAATTTCCATATATTTTCCATATTTCATATAAAACAGTCCATATTATATTAGGTTTAACAATAAAACAAAACAAAATTCCATTAACTTTTAAAAATACATTTCAACAATAGAGATTTAAACACATGTTCAGTAATCCCTTTAACATCAGAGTTATTTGAAAATTAGCAGTCCTATCAACAATGGGAAAGTAAGTTACAAAACTGTATTAATTTAATTTAAAATTTTTAACAGACTTCAGTTGTGCAGCTCAACAGTTAAATGCCAGTCAGAGTACACATAGGTTCAGTTTTGTAAATCATACTATAAAGACGGTAAATATGCCAAAAGTACGTCATTCAGTCAATTTAAAATCAAAACTAACAAGTTACATTTCAGAATTTAAAGAAGATGGTTTATCAACTGACAATAAAATATTATTTTGTAATTTGTGTCAGTGTGCAGTATCATCTACACAAAAGTTCCTGGTGCAACAACACATTACAACTAGTAAACATCAGGCCAACAGACAACTAAATTCCAAGCAGAGACAATTGTTTTTAACACAACCAACAACATCGAATGTAAGATCTGAGTTTAACATCGACCTGTGCCGTTCTCTCATCTCTGCTGATATTCCTCTCTACAAACTAAAGAATAAGGTCTTCAGGGAATTCCTTGAAAAATATACTCAACATACAATCCCGGATGAGTCAACACTTAGGAAGACGTATGCTCCATCCATCTACGATGAGACAATACAGAAGATAAGAGATGAAATTAAAGATAGTTCAATTTGGGTTTCCATTGATGAGACTCCCGACAAAGAAGGTAGACTTGTTGGTAATGTAGTTATCGGTTTGTTAAGTGAACAATATTCTGAACGAATTCTTTTACATTGTGATGTTCTAGAAAAGTGCAATAACAAAACTATAGTTAAACTGTTCAACGAAGCTATGGGTATCCTGTGGCCAAAGGGTATTATGTACGATAATGTGTTATTCTTTATTAGCGATGCTGCCCCTTATATGGTCAAAGCTGGACAAGCATTATCTGTTGTATATCCTAAATTGACTCATTTTACTTGTGTGGCGCATGCATTTCATCGTGTGGCAGAAGTGGTCAGAGACAATTTCCCTAAAGTAGATTTGTTGATTTCATCAGTGAAAAAAGTATTTCTCAAAGCTCCCAGTAGAGTTAACGTGTTGAAAGAAATGTACCCTGAAATTCCATTGCCACCAAAGCCAATTTTAACTAGATGGGGTACATGGCTAGAAGCAGTTGAATATTATGCCGAACATATAGACTCTATTAACAATGTTCTCCTTGCATTGGACTCTGAAGATGCAGTCTCAATTGATACTGCGAAAACAGTTACCTGTGACATAAGTGTGAAGAATGACTTAGCTCACATTCAGCATACATTTTCATGCATCATAAAAACGCTCAAAAGTCTCCAAAATAGGCACCTTTCACTATCTGAAAGTTTTGAAATTATAAATAGTACTGTGGAACAACTGAATCGTGGTAGAGGTAAAGTTGCAGATGCAGTAAGAGCTAAGGTGGACACTGTACTTTCAAAAAACCCTGGATATGAAGAACTACAAAAGGTTGTTGCTGTGATGAGTGGTGAATCAACAGTGAAGATTAACTTGGACTTATCCCCAGCAGACATTGTGAAATTGAATTATGTACCAGTTACTTCTTGTGACGTCGAACGCTCTTTTAGTCAGTATAAATCTATCCTCAGAGACAATAGAAGAAGATTCACTTTTCAGCACTTGAAAGAAATGTTTGTAACCTATTGTTATGGTAACAGACAATAAAAATTGTGTTTTGTTGAAACTACATTGGAAGATAAGGTACGTCCATTATATTTTTTGTTTAGTTTGATTAAAATGTACCAATATTTAACGTACATAGTCATTTTTTTATAATTTTAAGTCCATATTTAATTCCATATTTTGGTAAAAATCCATATTTAATTCCATATTTTGGTAAAAATAACTACATATATATTTACATATTTCATATATTTTTAGTCCATATAAATCCGTTCCCTGGTTATGAGGCTGCTAGGAACAATAGACTGTGCCGGTACTATTTTGCATTGTCTGTAATGAGGCGATAGTAGCGATCCTAGTGGTTAGCAACTATCTATGGATGCATATTTACTACGTATTGAGCTCGTGACTGTATATACTAGACTGTGATAGTACCTGGATAGGCCTGCATACATCTACCCCTTATTTGCAGTCTTTGAGCCATACGAGAAAATGTGAACCTCCATATTACATAGTAACTTACGACCCCTCCAGAACTTACCAGTCAATAAGGAGGATGGAGAAAGAAAGGAAGGAAAGAAGTAATGAGTCCATGCGTATATGTAGAGTATATGTAGAGGAAGGAAGAAAGAGAGGAATGAGTGAATGCAAGAATGAGAGAAGAAAAAGGAACACAGAATTAGGTAAAAATCAAGAGGGAAAAGAGAGAAAGAAACAGGCAGGCAAAGAAGAAGAAGTTACGTAAAAAGATAAATGAAAAAAGAGAAATGAGAGGAATAAAGAAGAATGTAAGGACAAAGAAGAAAAATAAACGGAAAGAAAGGTAGATATAAGAAAGAAGTTTACAAGAAATGAGAAAATCGGATAAAAAGAGAAAAAGTAAAAAGAATAAAATAAGACAAGAGAAAAATGTTGGTGGAAAGATAGTAACAAATAATAATTAAAGGAGAAAAGTGAAACACAGAAAGAGCTTACGATTTAGTGTGATGTACAGGGTTGTTTCCGACCTCTGATAACGAATTTGAATGACATCATGTGCGTGAGGAGTCACATGACAGCTGAACTGTGGCGCGAGGTGACAGACCAGTAGTGAGTGATCTCATAGTCAGAGTGCACGGAGATTCACAGCAGAAATTCCCAAGAAAATCGAGCCTTTTAGGAGGGATACATAACAACCCTTTTCGATGCCAAGGATAGTTAAGTGATGTTAACATGTTGGTACGATTCCTGACGCACATGATGTCATTCAAATTCGTTATCAGAGATCGAAAACAATCCTGTAAGAAGTGAGAGGTTGACTTATAAACACATTTTAAAATCAAGAATGGACTTTTAGACAAGACATCTTTGCTGACGATCAAGAAATTATGTCTAGTGCTGAAGGTACCGGTAATTTACAAAGAGCCGTATTTAAATTAAGCAGCATAAATAAATTAAAAATAAAATATGCGGATTATTATACTATATTTACCATGTTGAAACGTAGAACAAATATTTGCCATTTCTTATTTTTTTGTGTTAAAAATTATTCATCTTGATTACACAACTTTTAACACTGTATCACTTCGGAATATCTATGATAAGAACTTTCTTGTGTTAAATTTTAACGTATTAACAAAGTACGTTAAAATTTAACACAAGAAAGTTCTTATCATACATATTCCGAAGTGATAAAGTGTTAAAAGTTGTGTAATCAAGATGTATAATCAAGACAATAAAAGTCATTTTAATACACAAACATAGGTCGGAACGGATAAAAGCCATAAAAACATCACACCACATACACTTTAACCACGACGAACACACCCTCACAGGAAACAAGAGGCGCCAAGACCAACAACCACCAGTTCTGAAGATGACCCAAAATAGGTCGAAACATGTTAACAAGGTACGTTAAAATTTAACATAAAAATTATTGTTAACATGTTTTTGTTGCAAAAAGAAAATAAAAATTACAAACATTTCAGAAGGACCTTTATTACAAAGAATCTAATTAATAAACTCATACGAATTGAACATCCTTTATTTAAAATTGCCATAATTTTATCCACGTAGATGGGAAGATAATATTAAAATGGATTTGAGGGAGGTGAGATATGATGATAGAGACTGGATTAATCTTGCTCAGGATAGGGACCAATGGCGGGCTTATGTGAGGGCGGCAATGAACCTCCGGGTTCCTTAAAAGCCAGTAAGTAAGTAAGTATAATTTTATCCAATGAGCCAAATTATATTCTAACAGGAAGAAGTAGTGAATGGGAGAAGAGTTCGGGTCAGAATAAGATATCAGATGATAGACGACATTAAGATACAGTATATGGATCATATGAGGAGACTAAGAAAAATGCAGAAAATAGAAAAGACTGGAGAATGCTGGGTTTGCACTGAAAGACCTGCCATTGGGCAGAACACTATGAATGAATGAAGAAGAAAAAAATGTAATTCTTCTAAGATGAATTGAGCCTGAGATAAGACTCTAAAAATTAGCGTTCTTGTTATAATTGCCGAGCTCTAACGTTGAGTTTGCACTGAAAGATCGATCTGCATTTGGGCAGAACACTACGAATGAATGAATGAATGAATGAATGAATGAATGAATGAATGAATGAATGAATGAATGAATGAATGAATGAATGACTGAATGAATTACTTCATAGTTCAGGAGAGAAATTTGCAATTATTTCTTTCTCTTTTTTTTTGCGATGAATCTATTATCTGTAGTAGTGTTTATGACTATGTAACTTAAATCATGAACATAAATAATTTACTGTACATTGTCCTAGAAAAAGATTCTTATTTTAAATAATTTCATAGAATTCACAAACAAAATTTGAACACGAAAAGGTATTTTCTTAAATAAAAAAAAAACACTTGCAAGGGAACAAAATTTAATTAGGTCCTAATACTTTTTGTTTGTATTACTTGCTGGAACTATGCCTGAGAAGGAATGTAATATGTTCCAGTGGCGGCTGATTGACTGAAACAAGTGAGGCCAGGCCTCAGTCACTTTGCTTAACTGAAATCAAATTTTGTGTTTTTATATAATGTATTAGTTATTTGAATGAAACATATATCGCTGTAGAAGCATTTGAAAACTTTGTGATGTATGTAGACCTGTTTTGCGGTAAAATTTGTTCCTGAGGCCAGGATCGCTCGTGTAGGGTTTGGCTTCTGCATTTCGTATGTTTTCGCGGGCTTTGAGGCTGCGCTTGAAATGGTGTAGCTGAGGCACAATTCGTCTGGCCTCGTGGCCTGGTCAGCTTTCACTCCTCCCATCCGTGGACCGGTCTCAAGAGTAGAGTGGGGTGGGAATAGCAGTGGTGACTTGTCTTCCTAAATAGGCCATAAATAACAAAAATTCCAGCTCTTTGGTAGGCTGAGACTCACACTATTCTCTCCCCTTATGTCTTAGTTTATGACTTGTGTTGTACTATTATACTTCGTAGTACAGAAGTGAATCTGGGCCAATGTTGTTATGCATTTCGGGAAAATATAAACAGAAACAAATGCGAGAAAAAAATGCTGGTGTAGTTAATTCACTGTTAGAATGTCTTTTTTCGAGAATAAATAATATTAAAAGAAGGAAAGTTTTAAATAAAGATAAAGCCTACAGGCATACCTAGCCATCGCTGACAATTTTTCTCATTGATAGTCTTAAAACGCGAGTTTCTATTGCATCCTGGTACGGGCAAAATAAATGGTTAAGTGGTAGTGTGGTGCAATATAAACTTTTCTGTTGGCCTTGTTTGTTGCTGTCAAAGGAAAAAAATAAAAAGAAAAGAAAGAAAGGGGAATTTCAGCAGATAATATAGGTTGCTTCATCACACTGAAACAACCACTGAAACTCACAGCATAACAGCTTATTTGGTTATTTTTCATTATTAATAATAATAATAATAATAATAATAATAATAGCAATAATAATAACAATAATAATATTAATAATAATATAATAACAATAATAATTAATATCATGAATAAACATTTCCTATCGGAGGCACTTAAACTAGTTGCATCTGGCCTCACCGAGGATTTCGATCACAGACCGCTACCGGTACTGATATATTCCCTTCCACACTGTAAATATATTACCTTGTTATTTTTTTTTACCTATTGTATGTGTACTAGAATTATAAACAAAAACTAACGGTAGATAACTTAATGAGACTAGGAATAGTCTAAGAGAAAACTAGTAATTGACAAAATATAACGAGCAACGAAATGACAGGCAATTTTCGTTGGTTGTTAGGTAACATAATCGAGTTAACTGAACTGAATAAAGTTTGAGAGCTCCGGGAAGGTTTCTGTCAAAAACTAATAAGCAACATAAAGTCGTGACGTGACTTCTGGTTTATTTCCCTACCCATCCGCGCGCATTTTGTTACCGGAAACAGAAACCAATCGCGACGTACACGCCTACTAGCTCAAACTACAGTATGCCAGCAATGTCCGCTTAGCTTGGAATTAACTAACCGACTACTTTCCTGCGACACATCGACCCAGTTCTGTCACGTTTTGCTTGAAATGATACGGAAGTGGTTCGGATCAAGGCCATAACAGATTTACTTCCTCTCTCTCTTCACATCTTCGCTTCCACCTCATTTCCCCAATTTCTGTATGGATTAAAATGTACAGTATTTTATATGTGCGTTATGTAGTGTTTCTCCCAGGCCTACATTCATTAATGTGTTGTTAGATAATATTGTCTTCTTCTCTTTTCCATAGGCTTTCTCGAACTCTATTCACAACGTTATCCAATGGTTACTCGCTCCTTATCATCATTTATGATTATGAAGAGCTTATAATTAATAGTTTTTACATAAAACAATTCGATAAATTGCGAAATGGGACCGTAATAGCGAAATATAAACATAATTGTGAATTATCACTATTTTGTCGTTTTATAGTAAATTTTATATCCTGAATTTTTTTAAATTATTTCCACCACTGGTTAGCTATTTTTCACTTGGATTTCACTCAAGCTTTGCTATTTCAACTAATAGCAATCGTAATGAAGTAAAGCAAAATGATGGTAGTTCCAATTCTCTTTTTTTACTGGTTGTGAAGGTGCTGTATTTTGTTATGTTACATTTATAGGGTTTAAGCTAGAAAATAAATAATTGTCGCAAAAATGAACAAATGAAAAATTATATTTGTGCAAATTGCGAAATGCTCGTGCAATATAAATACTGTAATTCTGCAGAAAGATAAAATTAATAAAGTATGCAGAATCAAAAAGTTATGTAATTTGTTTCTTGGAGTTTTATTAATTTCAATACATCTTATCACACCCTTAGATATACTTGTGTAAGTAAATCATTAGATGTTGGATGTAGGTATGTTTAGAATCAATTACTGTTCAATTTACATAACATTAAAATACGTTATTTTATGGGCACTCTAAACATTAAAATTCTTTACTAGTAGGTCCTTCAAGATTTATTGTTAGCAGAGTGCTTACTCTTTTTACTGAAAGGCGGTTTTTAATTCCAATTTTTACAAGATTCTTGCAACTAAACCCTCGTTCACAATTTAATAATAATAATAATAATAATTTTATTTATTTATATTAGCAGAGTTTCACTCTACCAGGTCACAAAGCATACAAGCAATGAAAATTTAACAAAACTACTAACATATTACAAAAAAATAATAGCATAACAAAATCAACACTAAACAACATGAAAATAATACTATAATATAAAAAAAGAAAGTAAAATACAAATCTAAAGATTGGAATATAATAAAAGCAACTCAGTTAGTACAAATACTATTTGTCAAATAGTTAATAGGGAAAACGTAAGGAAGAATACAACAAAATGGAATGTAATAAAATTACAGTATGCGTTTGAATTATATAAATCAATTATAATAAATTGTTCGCTTAACTTACATTAATTGCACCAACTCTTTGAAATAAATTCCTCAACATTTATTGCCCAATACCTTTTTGAACATTGCCATTAGCATTTCATTCAAATTCCTATGAGTTGAAACACAGCTCAAGTTCAATAT
Source organism: Periplaneta americana (assembly GCF_040183065.1). NCBI lineage: Eukaryota > Metazoa > Arthropoda > Insecta > Blattodea > Blattidae > Periplaneta > Periplaneta americana. The sequence goes on from NC_091127.1 coordinate 117,892,919, forward strand.
GGTTGTCGCATTTTTGCACATTTACATTCAAAGTTTGTTGCATTTTCAGAAGTCGAGTAGCAAAATGCGACTGTGGCTTAAACCCTGATATATATCGAAAAGTTAATTGAAATCTGGAAATAATGTTCTAAAACTTATAAACACTATTTTTGCTAAATGTTCTATCTCTTGTCTGCGAACAATAAGGTTGCCTGTGAAATGCAGAATGTAAAGTACGGTATTTTTCTCAAGGTATATAATTTGATTGTTAACGAGAGGCGCGATAGTGTTTAAATTGTAATCTTTAAACAATTCTGTAGACTATTTTAATTTGTCTGCATATACAACGATGTGTAGCTAGTCGGCGATGTATGCAATGGAGGGGGAAAGGAACTGGCCACCCTACCCCATTATCTCCTGGTCTAATTGTCTCATAAGTGGTATGGCCATACCTTCTTCGTATCACTTGTGCGGTTCAGACCTGTCTTCGGACAGTTGACTAAACAACAACAACAACATACAACGATGGAGCTATTCAGTGCTTCCAAGACCCACTTCGCAGATGTAAATAGCCTACTCAACACCGTCGTGAATAGGAAAATGCATCCTTTATTTCTTTTAGAAAAATTCCTGTGCTTTGCCACAAACTTCATAACGATATGTGTAAAAATGCACATACTCTAATATAATTTAGTACAAATAAGTAATAGAATTTACATGTATAGGCAGTGGCGGCTCGTGATCATTTTTGTTGGTGGGGCCAGATATTTCACAAATTTTGCGGTATACGTTAAATAATGCACTAAGAATTTTTATTTAATTTTAGTTAATTATTGTTTCTGTTTAAAAATTAGTTCAGCACAATACAACTAAAACTACCATTCAATATTGCAGCACCATCATATGCTCGAGCTATGAGTTTATTTTCTAAATTGAAAGATGATAGACTGTTTTAGAACCTCGCTCAGACCGTTAGTCGTGCGGTTGTTTTCTTCTTTGAAAGAAAGAAACCTTTCCACAGGTTTTATGTGCTGTGGGTGGCATATAGGGCTAGTATTGATATTTTTGTAATTTTTTATGTACTTATTATTATTGATAACGATTCTTCTTCCATTACTTTCGTAGTTTGTTTCATTCTTTAAAAGCACAGAAGCAGAAGAAAATATCAGATGATAGACGACATTAAGATATATGGATCTTATGAGGAGACAAAGAGGAAGGCAGAAAATAGGAAAGACTGGAGAATGCTGGTTTGCAGTGAAAGACCTGCCCTTGGGCAGAACACTGTGAATGAATGAATGAATGAATGAATGAATGAATGAATGAATGAATGAATGAATGAATGAATGAATGAATGAATGTATTCTTAAAGTCTGTGGGGTGTTACTGTAATAATTTCTTTTAATATTTTCGCTAAATTTTCGTCATCTTAGCCCTCAAATTCATCATTATGCCGTATGAAATCTACGCAGCACCCATAATCTTCCGCAGATTTTAAATTTTCTTCCTCTTATTTCTCTCAATTTTTTAAATTCTTTCGGAGGACGTCCACACTTTTAAGAAGAAGAAGAAGAAGAAGAAGAAGAAGAAGAAGAAGAAGAAGTGGAAGGAATTAACCTGAAGTCAACAAAAGCTCTCTGGAAATAATAATAATAATAATAATAATAATAATAATAATAATAATAATAATAATAATAATACATAAAAGATCTTCGTTATTTCGTTATTTACTTCCAACAAACCACCCCTCAGTCTTTAAGTAATCAAACATAAATTTCAATAGAAGCTTTTCACGCGACATGTGTTGGCGGAACAGGCACATGATTTAGAGGCCAGACTTCACAGTACTGCGGACGAGTGCGGAGAGTTACAGATAAAACCTTCAGTGACGGACTTATGTCTACCAATATACATACACAAGTAAGTTTCACTCTCTACACTTGTATAGGTCATTCGTTATCTCGTGAAACCTACACGCGCGTAAGGGCAAGAAGAAAGCGGACTGAGAAGCTTCCCTCCTTCGCTATGTTTCCACTTTCAGCTAGCTAGTTCACTTAGCACCACTATAAGTTTCTTACCATTTTAATATTATCCTGTCATTTACGTTTCGGCCTCTCTAAAGGTCTTTTTCCGTCAGTCTCCCAACTAACACTCTATATGCATTTTTGAATTCCCCCGAACGTGCTGCATGCCCTGCCTACCTCAAACGTCTGGATTTAATGTCCCTAATTATGTTAGGTGAAGAATGCAATGCCTGTAGTAATGCGTTGTGTGACTTTCTTTATGCTGGGGTTTCGTAACAAGCTCTTTTTTTTTTACGGTGATGGGTTGTTATCTCTTCGCCCTATCCCCTAGCTGGAGGACCACGCCTTATCGACTGTCCACGACTGCTTATTCAATATATTTGCAGCTAGCGTCCATATCTGGAGGCCGTTTTCTCTATCACAACCTGAGGACGCTCCATGCCGTGGTGATAGGATCCCACAATACATAATGGTATTGTCCACATCTGTGCAGTAACGATTAGCGCGTCTGATCGCTTAACCAGGTGGCCCGGGTTCAAATCCCGGTCGTGGCAAGTTAATTGTTTGAGGTTTTTCCGGGGTTCTCCCTCAACATAATATGAGCAAATGCTGGGTAACTATTGATGCTGAACCCTAGACTCATTTCACCGGCATTTTCACCTTCATTTCATTCAGATGCTAAATAAACTGAGATGTTGATACAATGTCGTAAAATAACCCATTAAAAAAAACATGGTATTAAAAAGCACAAATGATGACATTTATCTCCATAAATACCTGCCCTGATTATATAGTATGAATCTCAGTGTCTAAGCTAAGAACAACTCTTATCGTTGTTTTCTATGCTGTGCTGCGTACGACGCGACGCGACGAGATCGTTATTTGAAGGTCGCTTGCGTGCTGCAAGTCAGACAGATAACAGCTGATGGTGAAGGTTCGTGGTGGCATCGTTGCCAACCTATGAACGACTTCAACTACAGTGTGAAGCACGTGCGTGGTTCCAGTACAGTGATGATAGAGAACTGTCAACCGAGAGAGGACTGCAAAGGATTTCAAGTGCAGTAACTTTTCAGATGTCGATCAGTCAGGTGACTGCTTTTTTTATCAAACGGCTCGAGATTCGATTTCTACCAACTATTTGGTACAGCAAGAAAGTGAAAGTGGTAGGTCCAAGTTTCGGTTTATTAACATTATTAATTTCGAATACCGAATTAATCAAATTGACGCTAATTATAATAAAATGTATGTTAGCTAAAAAGTAGGCCTAAAGCCTAATATAATTATTGAACAATCAGTGCCGTACGCAAGGGGAGGGTTACCGGGTTTACCCCCCCCCACCCTTGAACTAAAAAAAATTACATATTTAGTTCTGAATAATTTTTATCCATAATCGTTTTCTCTTCTCTAATTTTTCACTGTTAGAGTAACAAAATCTATGTCGACATAAGGCATAGTCCTCCTCCCCTCCTTGAACATAATCTCTATGCTTACTGCTGCCACGTTCGAATTACTCGTATAACAATGCTATTTTTATTATAGAGACACCTACCGCTTAGTACCGACCTCGTAATAAACTGAAGCCGAAATAATATGAAATTTAACTTGTGAAACATATTGGTAAGGTTGTTTTGACAGTTCTGCAGTGTAGATGTTAAATGTTGTGATTTTAAACTATTTTTAAGAGCGGTATTCACACGATCGTTAGTTTGAATTCTGATTTTATTGTGAAATGTTCGTTAAACTTTTGTGCATTTGACAGTTCGTATAATAATAATAATGATGATAATAATAATAATAATAATAATAATAATAATAATAATAATAATAATAATAATACTTACTTACTGGCTTTTAAGGAACCCGGAGGTTCATTGCCGCCCTCACATAAGCCCGCCATTGGTCCCTATCCTGAGCAAAATTAATCCATTCTCTATCATCACATCCCACCTCCCTCAAATCCATTTTAATATTATCTTCCCATCTACGTCTCGGCCTCCCTAAAGGTCTTTTTCCCTCCGACTTCCCAACTAACACTCTATATGCATTTCTGGATTCGCCCATACGTGCTATATGCCCTACCCATTTCAAACGTCTGGATTTAATGTTCCTAATTATGTCAGGTGAAGAATACAATGCGTGCAATTCTGTGTTGTGTAACTTTCTCCATTCTCTTGTAACTTCATCCCTCTTAGCCCCAAATATTTTCCTAAGCACCTTATTCTCAAACACCCTTAATCTCTGTTCCTCTCTCAAAGTGAGAGTCCAAGTTTCACAACCATATAGAACAACCGGTAATATAACTGTTTTATAAATTCTAACTTTCAGATTTTTCGACAGCAGACTGGATGATAAAAGTTTCTCAACCGAATAATAACAGGCATTTCTCATATTTATTCTGTGTTTAATTTGCTCCCGAGTATCATTTACTGTTGCTCCCAGATATTTGAACTTCTCCACCTCTTCAAAAGATAATAATAATAATAATAATAATAATAATAATAATAATAATAATAATAAACATTTAAAATATCGATAATGTAAATCGTAAACAATTTAAATAACAAAATTCTGCGTAGGCCATTGTGAACAATGAATAATAATTACTTTTTTCAGAGATTCTACTTGGTGATTTAATTTGTAAGACATAAATTTGGCTTAAATTAATGCAATGTTAACTACAGTATATGACATAACAGGTACCATCATTCTACATAAAAAGTTCAGCGTTTAGACCTACTTAATGTCTATCTTGAACTCGCTAAGACTTCAATAAAATTATTAAAATGTATTTTGCATGTTCAACTTTCATTCTTCAGACAGATTCTTCTTCCTCTGTCCTGGCGAGTTCTCCGATTATTTCTGCACTCCTATATATGCATGCACTTGATTATGTTGAATTCCACATCTTAAATTAATGTTACTCATACCGTACTATGTATTATGTAAAAATAAATCTTATTTTATGTTATTATGAATGGTGCGTAGCCTACTTCAATTTACGCCTTGAAAGTTTTGGAACTATAAAAAATGAGCGTAAATATTTCTGAGTGGACTGTACTGTAAATACAAACACACTCTATTGCCATTTGGACAGACTCCAAACGTTTCCCATATAACTTATCTTGTCTATTCTTTATCTCCTACGAGGGTGTAATTATGCAACTATTGGCAGCTCTGAATTTGTGGCTTGCAAGCAGGCTGCATGAACGTCGTGTTATACCAGTATCAGTAAGCAATACGCATGCGTTATGTTGTTATTGTAGACTTCTTTGTGACTGGTGTTTATTAAATGCCAAAACCTCTGCATTTTACTGTTCCGTCATGAAAAACGATCCACAATTAAACGTTGCTCTTGTGGAAATAGTTGAAAAATACCCTGAACTATATGATTACAGCCATGAAAAATATTCGAACAAGTTGCACGTGGAGAAAGTATGGAATGAAATTGGAAAGCAACTGAATGAAACAGGTAGGTGTTACCATATACAATGTAGAAAAAAAAAAGTGTAAGATACCGGTATTACATACATAAGTACCGGTATATGAAATCATAATCATATTTACATATTTTTTTATGTGATTTGTAATTTAGTATGAAGCCACACAATCAGTAGTAGGCCTGGGCCTGAACAAGGTTCGGTAACATAACCTCAATGTACTGTAGGTAAAAATATGGCTACAAAGGCTCAGAGCCTTTTAACAGATTTTTCAGTTCTTTCTTGGTCAATCAATTGACCATTTCTTTGCCGTGAATAGCCTGCTTTCGTATTCCAGCATTCATATCAACTTGACTAAATTGTGGGCCTATATTGTACCCAGCCAGTAGATCTGTTATGATTGTCTGAAAGATATTCCATGATCAGTTTAAGTCCCACCATAGAAAGTTTATTAACTAAAAACATTTGCCTTGTCAGAGCATATTAAAATGCGATAAAATTATCTTTGTCGCCTTTCATAATGCTTTCTTTTATCCTCAAATATTGTTTAGGTCTATTCTATTTCTCACCAAAGCACAGTGGTCCAAGCGAATCTAGCAGAACAATATTATTGTACTTGCAACTTGAAAGTGACAGATCTTTAGCATAAATAAAGAAAATATCCAAAATAATTATCACATTGATATTTATGACTTATGATGACAAATTAGTCTACAATACAAAATGATTACCTACCTACTTTGAAAAAAAAAATTGGAACGGTACAGTTTAAAGGCCTATAATGGACTAAGCCTACTTGAAATTTAAGAATGAATGTAAGCCTAATACCTACATCACAGGAAATTAATAAAAAAATAATATAATAGACCACATAAAATAAATTTTAATATAGGCCTAATTATAACATAATATAACAATTAATGATTCGAAATACTGTAGGCCTAATACCTGGAAATCTTATCTTAAAAAGTCACAATTTTCTGAATTTCTCTCACAGTACAGTCATTATGGCACTGTAATTATAGGCCTAATATTTTCTTCACATAATAACAAAAGTCATTTTTTGTTACCAGTACCGTAATTTTTTTTTGCGAAATAATTGGAATCATTCCATAGGGTGTTACTATTCACAATTATTCTTCTGTTTGAAACACTCCTGTTTTCCCTAAAATATGCAAGTCGGTACCATATAACATTTGTGCAGAATTTTGTAATAATAAGTAATAAATAATAAGGCTAATTTAATAATTACTGAGCATTATGAAAACGCAGGAATCCTCACTGTTAAGTCTATGGACTTAGGCTATGATAATTTAGCCTTTTATTCCAAGATTTAGCCTATATTGTGACATTGACGCATTACATTCCATACACTTAAATATGCATAAACAAGTCGGCCTATCTTACTTCCTTGGAGATGCGGTTTATTGTCAGTTCTGTCGATTTGGTACAGTAGGCCTATTGGTCCGACATCCTAGTTTAGAATTTTTTTTTATTGTTAATCACCTTGGAAAGAAAGACTTGACTATAAAAAAAATATGCAAGAGACGCATTTTGCGGTTTAAAGCCTGTTTTAGTCTATAAATGTCTTTATAACATAGGTTGTTCGGGGTAATTTGGGTATAAATTACACTGAATAAAACTTTACCAAATCTTCAAATGCATGCCAATTTAATATATAATTATGGGCTATTTCACAAAATTGCCTATCACGGAGTGTAAAAGTTCGTGTTGATCACAGTGATAACTTACTGCTTGGTAAAAAAAAAAGAAACAAACTGTTTTTGTTTACCAATCTATGACCTGACACATCACATTCAAAGCAAAATTCAGCAGTGACACAGTAATAAATTCATATAGTCTATTAGGCCTATGTGTACATTACACATATTTATAACATATTTTTAATAAATTTAGTAATAGCCTAGCCTACATCAATTTAAAAACGTGGGGTATTTTCGGTATAATTAGGCCTAAGCTTATAGATTAATTGGCACCTAACCTATTTTTTCGTTCCAGTGGATCATGCCACGTACACAAATAAAGGATTGACGAAAGATAAATATTCAAAGTGTGTTCTATCCCTGATTTTAATGGGAGATATTTTACAAAATAAGCCTTATCAAGAACTTAAGTAAGTTGACTAACATATTTTTTCTTTAAATCTTGTTAAGGCCTAATTAAAATTTTTAAGTTCCAACATAACCTGTACATGTGTACATCCTGTTCTTGGCTACATACACTATCCTATAGTTGGGGTAATTTGGGTTTATGAGGACTTTAAAGCAAGTTTTACTTCGATGAAACACATTATGCCCAAATTGCATTTAATATGTATTTGTAGAAGAATGGAGTGTGTGAAATGAATGGACTGAATAAGAAACAAAGCCATGTTAGAAAGAGTGGATGAAGAAAGAATAATGCTGAAACCAGAAAGAGAAACAGGAATTAGCTGGGTCACTGGCTAAGAAGAAACTGCCTACTGAAGGATGCACTGGAAAGAATGGTGAATGAAGAAAAGTTCGTTGCAGAAGAAGATATCAGTTGATAGACAACTTTAAGATACATGGATCGTATGCGGAGACAAAGAGGAAGATGGAAAATAGAGAAGATTGGTGAATGCTGGGTTTGCAGTGAAAGACCTGCCCTTGGACAGAACACTATGAATGAAAAGTATGAATGAATACCTAAATTTCTCCATTCATAGGGTAATTTGGATATAATTAAATTTAGGTTTTTATTACCTTACCTTACGATTTTTAAGGAACCCAGAGGTTCATTGCCGCCCTCACATAAGCCCGCCATCGGTCCTTATCCTGAGCAAGATTAATCCAGGCCCTACCATCATATCCCACCTCCCTCAAATCCATTTTAATATTATCCTCCCATCTACGTCTCGGCCTCCCCAAAGGTCTTATTCCCTCCGGCCTCCGAACTAACACTCTATATGCATTTCTGGATTCGCCCATACGTGCTACATGCCCTGCCCATCTCAAACGTCTGGATTTAATGTTCCTAATTATGTCAGGTGAATACAATGGTTTTTATTATGTTAAGAAAAGTTCAACATACTTGAAAATGCAATTGAATCATTGTAGAAGGTCACTGAATGGAAAATTTTGTCATGGCAACAGGCTATGTGTCTTCGAACTTAAAACAGACTGTTTTTATAACCAAACTACCCTGACCCTGACTTTTTTTTTACAGGTGTGTCAGGACTAGTTTTATTTTAAAGTAGATGTAAGAAAATTTTCGAAAAAAATTATAGCTAGATATGTTTTCCATTAAGGATATAGTTAATTGCATGAACACAAAGTTCTCAGTAACTTATATGTAGGTTGTAAGTTTTATTACAAAAAAAGGAAAAGAGACTCATATCTTTAACTAAAATATCCACTAGAAATAAATGCTTTCAGTTGTTCACAGTCGCTTGTAGCCACTGACAAATCTTACAGAAACTGAAGCATCTGATGCCAAGATGTAAGTCAGCGATCCCAACATTCAACTTAGAGTCTCGACTATGCAGTCGGATTTTACAGGCTGCATCATGATAGGACAGTAGCCTACAGATTTACATTGTGCAGTAAGTTATTTGTTTTCATTTAGGCTGTTTTTTCGAGAGTGACCAAAATTACTTAAAAGTCAAAATTGTCCTGCTAGATTTGCATTTTGGACCTCTGTGAAAAGTGGACAAATATTTCCCCCCCCCCCCTCCTCCAATCTACATGCGATAACAGCAGTTATCAGTTGAGGATCATAAGTATGTAGCTTAAATGGTCACTTAGTTATAATGTCATAAGTAGGCTTCGAGACTTGGGACCCAATACAGTAAGTTTACTGTGCATATACTAAAGGTTGTTGACTCACTGCAGGTAACAAAAGGTAAAGATGTGTTGAGGTAACAATGTTGCTATTTAGAATAGAGTACGGTAGTATGGGGAAACATACACATATGTACATTCTGAAAGTAAATATACTTACACAATGACAATGTCAAAAGAATGTGAAAAACATTTATTCTCCTGTCTTTTATAAGCATTTGTGTTTAATTATACACAGTGTTAATGGCGGAAATAAACATGTAGCAATTTTAATTTCTTCATTTATCCTATTGGTCGTCTTTAGGAAGTGCAGTTACAGTACGGAATTGCATACATCATCAGTGTCTCAAACTTAAATCTTTTTCGGTTATCTGCCAAACACAGTTTGTACTGTGAAAAGCTGCGCTCTACGTCGCATGAAGTGATAGGAGCAAAACGAAAAAACCTGACATCATTGCAGTCTCTAAGAGACAGTCCTTTATTCTCTGGTGACTCTATGTCCACAAATTTGTTGTTTATATTACACAATGTTCCATATCTGTTAGTTTTACATAAAATTGATTTCCACTTCTGTTTTACACGTTCAGTAACTGGTGTACTTGGTGTCTCATTAATTCTCTGTGTCATTTCCTCAACTAATATGAGGGCTTCTGGCATCTCTTGCTCTGACTTTTCTAACCGTGTAATAGTTCCAGACACAGTATGAAAATAGGTTTGTATGAAAACCAATTTATTCGTCAGAACCTTCAAATCCAGAGCATTTTTCTTTGCATATTTGTTGTCATTTATTCTATACCCCCACCCAGTGTACGCTTTACCACTATACTCAGTACGCAGTTATGCGGATTTCCCACTGAACTACTCTATTGGGTCCGAAGTCTCGAAGTCTAGTCATAAGATGATAACAGAGCTCTCTCCCCCCCACAGAAAATCTTGTTATGTAAAGATATGCCATATGGTTGTCTGTCAAGGACTTTTAAATAATTTAAAATACTTCACTTTGATCTACATTAAAATTGTTTTCTGCAACTATTTCCTGAAAGTGTGTGTTGCAACTGTAAACAATTTTCTCGATAACATTGTTTGTGGAATGTGTAGACTAAATGTTAAATTACTTCCTCATATTAATAAACAGAATCCTTTCTTGTAATATTGTTTATTAAGCTATTTTGTGATAAGATATAGAAATTATTAGTTGATTTATCTATAGCCTACACATCTCTCTCTTTCACACAGAGAACATGATAATTACAAGTTCTGGCTATAAAATTGTTTAGTAGAGACCAGTATCACATGCCCTCACAAAGAACAGCATGAGAATTACAAGTTCTGACCTTTAAAATGTAAAGGAGAGGCCAGTATCACATGTCCTCTACATACCAGTGTTCTTTAAAAAATATTTCACGTGATGAATGGCTAGACATACTATGTACTCGTTTTATTCACTTCAATAAAGAGAGTTACAGTAACTTAACTAAAACACGATTTAAGCTGACATTGAATTTAATTGTAGCTATACTACATATTTTTTTATACAACAAAAGCTTACTATAGGCCAAAACTTACACATCACAATAAATAAGACAAAGTAAATCACTGACCTGATTTCTGAATCTAATCTAGTACTTCATTTTTTCAAACTCAAAAAATATACCCATAAAAATAAATAACGTACTTAAAATAATGATCTAATTGATCCTGCTTATTTTAGTATGCTCCAAAAATTAGTTTATTTGATATAATCTGAGATAATGGTTGGCGGAATTATGGATGCCCCTCCAAACTGGACTCAACTCTTTTTCTCTTAATGTTAGAAAATATTGAATTCAAAAGATCTTTTTTGCTTTTGTTTATGATTAAGTTTCTGTGCTTAAATTGATGAATTAGTGTCTTCAGATTATGTGTCTGGACTATAATATTTATTTTAAATTTCTGAATGTATAAGAATTTCTATACTTCATTTGAGGAATGAAAGCACTGTAATGTATCTGTTGTAACAGCCTGTATTCATGTGTTAGAAGTCTGCAGATGTTCAGGCCGCCACTTGGAGAAATATGAATAACATACTGCACGACAATGCAGAAAAAAGAAAAGTGATCCCCGTATAATGTGTAAACTTAAAGACGAGATTAAATAAAATAATTAGAGTTTACATTTCATATGATATCTTCAGGAAGGTACCGGTAAACTTCTTATAAAAGAGTTTCTGTTAGCACTGTTACTTAGTTTTATTTATGTATGCATGTATTTCTGTACGAGAGAGAAGAAGAGGGAGATTGTTTTAAGCTATGCCCTATTATAATTTGTAGTAGACCTATAGTTCAAACCTTGGACAACTCGGTCCGAAACATCGTGGATATGGATGTAAGACTGTAAGAAACATGCCCCCGAAAATACCTTTAATAAACGATCATATTTCGATATATTGTACCATGGTCAAGCTATAACAGGGGGAGGAGATAAATGATGTCACCCATAACCCTGTTATATGGGGATTCTATGGTATTTCTCCCCCCCCCCCAAGGAAACAGTTCTCTCTCCTCCTTGGTAATTGAAATAGGTATGTATTGTGGATCTCTCCTACACAAATACTAAAATTACTGGATAACTATAAATTCAAAACTTACATATTGCCAATAATTTTGTAATTTTTATCTTAACTGATCATATTATACCTGCCTAATGAGTGAAAAAAAAGAAGTAACAGATTAAAAATTTTTGAAGCCACTTGAAAGATTGAATAAATCAATAAGTAATATTAGTATTTTATGATACAAGAGAATAAAGTAGGATTTTATTCATGAGTGGAAAGTTTAGCACTTTGGACGTAGTTGAAGGTGATAATTTCCATTAGAGAATAAAATCGATTTACTCTCGCATTGCATACAGCGTTTTATGCAGTACTAGTATCTAAACCAGAGTTTAATATTAAATTATGGGTCTATTGTAGGTTGTGCATTGACTGTGAAGTGATGAATGAATGAATTTCTGAAATTTGTTGGTAATCTGTTGGTTTCCAATGAGATGACTTTTTTTTTTTTTAATGGTAATTAGAACTTAAGTCACTGCTAAGAATGAAGTCATTGTTGCGTTGCCAAGGACGACGAAATAAATAGCAGTTTGTACACCAGTAATGTATAAGTAGCATTAACAACTTATAAAGAAAGATAACATGTTCATAGAAAAGTAATAAAAAAAAAAAAAAGGACGAAATAGATACTACAGAATAATGTAGAAGGATGCAGAAAATTAGATCAATTCTAAAGCTTCGTAGAGATCAGTTGTGTAGGCTACTATATTAAAGTTTTCATAATATGTTAGTATAAATGAAAACGTAGTAGAAATGGTACTGGACGTAGTTGCTTCTTGATAACAAACACATTACAAATAAATTTCATACGTATTAATTTATTTATCACTCCTTCATCTAGGCTGATCAGACATCCCCGATTTCTGGTGACAGTCCCCGGTTTTGAGTTGCTGTTCCCGGGGAGCAAATGTACCCATTTTTGTCCCTGGAAATTAATTTTGTCCCCAGAAGTTTTGATTTTGTTCCAATAACATTTTACACGTAAATATTTAAGTATCGTGATGAAACTGCTGTGATTCATGCACATTTCTGAATGGTTCTCATTATGAGACAGAAGAACCAGTGAGCACAGTATGAGATATTCTGCACTCTTTGAGAAGAACATAGCATCTTAGTCTTCATTTGCGTTGCATAGAAGCATTAGAACTGCTTCCATTTTTAAGTACCGTAGTTAAAAAAATGAGGAGTTTTGTGACAAACCAACAGGTGAAAAGTGGTGTGATGTTTTTGAACATTAAAAAAAAAAAAAATTCCATTCCATTTGAAAATCTTCTCAAAATAGTGTCATTATTCATGTGTCTTTCAGTCAGTAATTCATCAGTTGAAAGACTTTTCTCCACAATGAATTCAATCTGGACTAAAGAAAATTCAAGAATGAAAATTGAAACAGTTAAAGCTTTATCACAAGTAAAAATAAAATTTCATTTCTCATGTGAAGTACTTAGTGTGAAGCTGTATGGGAATAAACATTATCCTTAGAAAGATATATTTTTCAGACAAGTACTTGTAAAATGTGTGTGTTAGAGTTCAGTGTGTACAATATTATGTGAAAGACTTCCATGTATGCGTCAGGATTGAAATGTAATTCTTAGTGGCTGTAATTATGTATAGGAGTTACGTGTGTTTATGCCTTTATTTCAAAAAGTTAAGATAATCTACACATTTAGTGTGCAAAATTCTATAATTGTATCTAGTGTTACATGTATTTTCTGCAACATTTAAACGGAGAGTGACTAGATAAGCGTTTGTGGTTTTTCTTGAAATTGGTGATGTCCCCTGCTGGATCATAAAAAATCTGGTCAGCCTATCATACCCACACATTATCAAGAATGGGCCCACAGTTAAAAAAAAAAAATCATATGTACTCTGGTTTAGATACCAGTAATGCTGGAAACATTGTATGGAACACGAGAGTAAATGGATTTTATTCTCTTATGGAAATTGCAGTAGAAGTCTTGGTATAATGTGATTGGGGACATATTTTGCTCCCATATTATAGCTAAGCAGTGGTGTATTGAAAGGGGTCTGTAGAGTGACAATACTTGTAAGTTTTTGTTCTTTCATTTACTCTTTAATTGCTTCTCCTAGGATGACCTAGTCTTTGACTGCAGTTCTTCACACGATCAGTTATTTAAATTTTATCACTCACTAAATAAGATTTTTGTTTTCTTATACATCATGACACGTGTGCTGAGCTCTGGAGTCAGTACTACGTGAACGTGCTGTATGATTTGTACTATATACCAGTGGACAAGGGGTGAGGATTGTTGCCTTCGGTTGTTTTCTAGTATCAGAGATGTGATCCTAAAAGTAGAATCCTATATCAAGGGGATTTTCTGAGAAAATAACTAAAATTCGTTGCTCAAGAGTCAACCCTTTACTGTATACTTAACTGATTGTAAAACTATGCAAATCTGGCTTTCAGGTAGTAGCTCCCTGTAAAGCAGGTTGAATAATTTCAAGGAAAAATTGTTCCGGGGCCGGGTATCGATTCTGAGACCCTTCGCTTAATGCACAGATGCTCAATTGAAGTCACACAGAATTTGTGTGCACTCTAAGTTGGGTTCTGGCGTCTTGTCAGCCCATTTAAGTTGTGTGGATATAAAGGAAGAATTGTGATGATGTCGTGTATAGTTTCTGGGGTAGCTCAGTCGGTAGAGCATTCGTGCACTAAGCGAAGTGTCTCGGGATCGATACCCGGCGCCGGAACAATTTTTTCCTTGAAATGATTGTAAAACTGTTATGAATTCAATGGACTTCACAAAACTATTCAGAATGAGAACATCCAGTTATGCAAAATTACCTGGGTACAGTAATAGGGGACTAGAAATGGCACGGGACTCCTTGTTAACTCCAGACAGAATTAGTGATAATTGTAATGTAGACTAATTTACACAAGAAAGTTACACAACACAGACCTGCACGCATTGTATTCTTCACCTGACATAATTAGGAACAATAAATCCAGATGTCTGAGATGGGCAGGGCATGTAGCATGTAATAATAATAATAATAATAATAATAATAATAATAATAATAATGATTTATTTTAGCTGGCAGAGTTAAGGCCACTCAACCAGCAAAAAGTGTATATAAAAATGCATGAACTTACAAAGAATCAACAATTTGATTTAGATGAGAGTTACATGTATACAAGAGTTATTTACGAATTAAACAACAAAATACTATGAACTATTAATTAAACACTGAAATAAACTGTGTAGCAGAATTAAACTAAAATACATAGAATGTTAATATATTTCAAATAATATTAGATTATAGAAAGAGATTATTATGAGACAATTAAAATACAGCACAATCAGGATGATGTCTAAAGAAAAAAAGTAACAATGTAGTCAGCGATATTTTAAATCAGTATGGTTGGAGTGAAATGCTAATAAGGTTATCTTTTAAGCTGTTCCTAAAGTGTTTGTTGTCTTGCAGCCCCTAATACTTTGTGACAAGGAATTCCATTGACGCGAGGTAGATATTGTAAAAGATGATGAATAACAAGATGTTCTATGAAGAGGTATACTTAGCGTGCCACAGATAAGTGATCTGGTATTTACGTCGTGGTTAGAGTATAGATAAGAGAAACGAGAAGAAAGGTAATTTGGTGTTGAAGTGTACAGAATTCGAAAGAGTAAAGACAAAGTGTGTAAAGTTCTACGTTCTTTAAGTCGGAGCCACGAGAGACTTGCGAAGGACGGTGATATGTGATCATATCGTCGGATGTTGCACACGTATCTGACGCACATATTCTGAGCTCGCTGTAACTTGACTGACAGTTCAGAACTTAGGTCACTTAACAAAACGTCACAATAATCGAAGTGCGGCATTACTAGGGTTTGTACTAGGGTAAGTTTTAGTTGCTGGGGCAAGAAGTTTCTCAAGTGACTCAAACAGTGAATGGAGGAACAGATTTTTTTTATCGTTTCTTTAACTTGAAAATTCCAACTTAGATTATTATCAAAAAAGAAGCCAAGGTTTTTTACGACAGATGAATGAGGGATTAGCGTGTTGTTAAGGATAACGACTGAAAGATTACTGTTATTAAGGGAGTTAACTAAACGCTTATGTCCAATAATTATGGCTTGAGTCTTACTTGGATTATGTGCGAGTCCGAAATTGGCCGCCCAAGTGGAGACAGTGGCTAGGTCACAATTTAACTTGTCAATCGATTCATTGATCGTATTGGGTCTGGAATGTATGTAAAGTTGTAGGTCGTCGGCATAGAGGTGATATCAGCAATACTGTAAGTTCTTTGATACGTCATTAATGTAGATAGAGAAAAGTAGTGGTCCTAATACGGAGCCCTGCGGCACTCCCGCCTTTGTGCATCTCCATTGGGAGAATTGATTATCAAGTGAAACACACTGTTGGTGGTCCCGTAGGTAGGAATCCATCCAGCATGTATGGGCGAATCCAGAAATGCATGTAGAGTGTTAATTGGGAGACCGAGGGAAAAAGACCTTTGGGGAGGCCGAGACGTAAATGGGAAGATAATATTAAAATGGATTTGAGGGAGGTGGGATATGATGATAGAGACTTTATTAATCTTGCTCAGGATAGGGACCAATGGCAGGCTTATGTGAGGGCGGCAATGAACCTCCAGGTTCCTTAAAAGCCAGTAAGTAAGTAAGACTAATTTACTGAATGTCCACAATTAAGAAGTCCACTAAAATGGTGTCATTTTTTTCCTTCTAAATGCCCGCTCCCACTTAGCGGAATCAAATCAAACAGAGTTTCTCTTCACAATGTATTTAAATGGAAGATAGCAGAAAGCGGCATGTCAAATCGAATTGAAGCAAATCAAACAGAACAAAATTCAGGAGCTAGAATATTTGTTCCACTGCCAGTACAGAATTTCTTGTTTCGGGTATGATCTTAAGTTCTCGTGAAGCCTTCGTGAAAAAACAAATGAACCATATCCACTCTTGGCGGCTTGATTCGTATACTATTTAAAGTTATTGCTGAAACAGTACGTATACAAAATCACAATTTAATATGAACGAAGAAAAATTAATAAATCTTGTGTAGAATTATCTTCTTTTGTATGACAAAACACAAAAGTATTGTTCAGTTCTATTCCACTAGATGTGAGTGGCAGCAGACTTTTTGTTTTTATTTGATTCGATTCCGCTAAGTGAGAGCAGACCTTTAGGGGACATACTCTTCACCATGTTATATCTTAATCTATGGTGTATCAGACTGCACTATATCGGGACTTCCCTTGGCTACAGCTCGATCTCTAAACTTTCCACTCATGAATAAAGCCCTACTTTACTCTCTTGCACCATAAATTGCTAGTATTAAGTATCTTGATTTATTCCTGTCGTACCTGTTTATTACAGTTTTCTTTTTAGCTTATAAGTGGTAGTGCTGGTGATGGTGAGGGTAGAAGTGGATGCAGTAGTAGTTGTGATGTGATGGAGGATGGAGTAATGGTAGTGGAGTGGTTATTATATTGCTAGTGTTGATAATGACGATGATGTAATGATGATGGCTATGATTATGCTACTGGTGGTACTAGAGTCCGAATTTTTATGTAATATTGACCCTAAATGTAATTTACTAAATATGTAATATTACATTTGCACAGGAAATTAAAAATAAATTATTTATTAAAAAACTAGTTTTAGTTTAACTAAATAAGATTAATTCATACAAATTACATATTTATATATGTCACCATATAGGTTTTGATTCGATTATAAAGTTAATCAAGGCATGAAGAAGGCATATACCACAAGATATCCCTCCATATTTTCAGCAGCTGAAGTTCCTTCGTGATTAGATAGTATGTTCTTATATACCGAAAATGATTTCTCCATATTGCACGGGGTTGCTGGTGCATATTAATTTAAACAAATGGATGTGCCTGACAGCAATGTCTTCTGAAGGGTTCCGCATTTTTCCGATAAAGATCTGGATAACAGTAAATAAATTACATAACCCTGATTTCTTTCAAGGACTGCTTCGAATTTTTTCACAACTACCCAAGTGGTTGTCTTGTCTTGAATGCTGAAATACAGTATGTATCCTGTTATGTACTAACACCATTGAGTTTAAAATTGTTAAATATTTTTATAATTTTGTTTTAGTTTATGCTGAAATATAGATTCATTGTCTTTATTTAATTGAACAACATTGGCATGGATGTTAATTTTATTTAAAAATATGTAATTATCTTAAAATTATGTAGTATTTTATGAAATATGTAAAAATTTGTAGTATTAAAATTAAATTTAATGATCTTAGCAGCCTAATTTGCCAATGCTAATTGGGGGTTGATGAGATACATCCTAATACATTACATATGTAATTACATAAAAATCCGGACTCTAGTGATGATAAAGAAGGTGATGATAGTGGTTGTAATGGTGATTGCAGTGGTAGTGATGGTAATGTAGATGGATCTGTTGCTGGCGGTGTGATGTGAGAATTTTGTTGCTTCTAATGAAAATGATTATGTACTTATGAACACAGTTATTATAATGCTGCTTATGTTAGTGATGGTGGCTGAATTTTATTACTGAGGGGGAAATAGTAATAATGGTGGTGATAGAGGAGATGATGGTTCCGGTTGTAATAATGAAAGGAGGAAAGTTATAAGAAGAAGAAGAAATTACTGGAGTAGGTAGGGGGGAGGAATTCTAGAAGATCAGATTACTGATCTGTAACAGCTTTATTTCCGCTTCTCATTGTAAATGTACTGTTCATTATATTTTGTGAAGTTTTTTTATTTGTCCTTTAATTAACAGACATTAAGACTTAAGTCTTTCGTTTATCATCTTTTTGTGAGTAATGAATCATAGCCTTGCTAGTGTCCTATATTTTAAATGAAATACAACTCTTTCTGATTTACAAGATTTTAGAAAGGTCTTGTTTGACTTATATACGAGGCCAGATAATTTAAAAACGGGACTGCTTCACTCCCATCGAAGATTAAAGGAGGGATGCGGATTGTTAGTGAAAATTGTGAACCTTGAAGGTTCTGCAATGCAATGAAGGTTCTCACTATTGAACTTAGTTTGTCATTGAGAGTGGTTTGAAGTGGATGCTGCATTGTTACCTTGCCAGAATAATGCCTAGCAAAGGGATTGAACAACATGTTAAACTCAAATTTCTTGTGAAACTGGGAAAATCCCCAATGGAATGCATTCAATTATTAAAGTAGATGTATGGGGTTAATTTAATGTCACATTCACAAGTGACACAAAAGCTTTAGTGAGGGTCAGGAGGAAGTGAAAGATGGGTGAACATCTGGATCAAAATTCTAATCGTTTTCTTCGACATCAGGGGTCTTGTCATGGTTGAACAGGTGCCTGAAGGTCAGACTGTAAACCATGTAAACCAGCATTATTATATTGAGGTTTTGACATGGCTGAGTAAAGAAGAAGAAGCAGCCGGATCTTTGAAACAACACATGGATGCCGTATCAGGACAGTGTATCCACACACAATGCTCTTTTGGTGAAGAAGTTTCTAGCCGATAAACGCATTCTAGTGCTTAAACATTCTCCATATTCGCCAGATTTGGTCCTCTGTGACTTCCTCCTCTTCCCCAAAATGAAAAGTGTCCTGAAGGGAACTCATTTTTCATCCGTTGAAGAGGCAAAGGCTAAAACAGCACAACTACTGAAAGCGTTGGGGATTGATGAGCTGCAGCATTGTTATGAACAATGGAACAATGGAAGACACGCATGTAGCAGTGTTTAGACAGGGAAGGGGAGTACATTGAAGGGGAGAAGAGTTAAATTTTAAGTTTCTGGAAATTTTAAAATCAGTCTCATTTTTAAATTGTCTGACCTCGTATACTTTTATTTTGCCTATGTATGTTTTGAAAAAAAAAAAAAACAGTAACCATAAAAATTCTTACAGTTGACACAGATACCTGAGAAATTCGGGTATAGCCAAAAAAAATTATATTTATCTAATTTCTAAATAAATCTTCACAGGTGCTGCGTGTCGAGAAAGATGGGGAAATTTACGAGGAAATTACAGCAGAGCCCTAAAACCAGTCACTATAGGAAATGGACCAAAGATAAAGAAAGAATACTACCTCTCCCAGAACATGAGTTTCCTTCTACCATTTATGAAATCAAAGTCAGTTACAGGGATTGCTCAGTCATCAAGCACTCAATCACAGTCAGGTGAGAAGGATTCAACTGAAGAAATCAAAGAGCAGCATTACGACACAATGACTGATATAGATACTAGCTACATAAATGAGGAACATCAAGAACATGAACCAGAACCCATACTGCCGCCAATTGAGAAACCTGCATTAGTAGTGGAAGAAATCAAGAAACCTTCAAAGAAGAAGATCAGAGAAGATTTTGAAAATACTGTAATCCAATATATTAAAAGCAAAAAAGAGAAAAGAAGTTCTCTGAGTGACCAGGAAGATGCAGATTTTAGTTTTCTGAAAAGTTTACTTCCAGAAGTTTCTAAACTAGATTCGAGAAAGAAAAATTTATTCAAGGTTTCAGTTATAAGTCTTTTACATGAACTGATCTATGGGGAACCAGTTTCTCCTGTATTTGTGCCAAATTCTGCCTCATTTATGGATAACATTTCGGTATGATTTTTTTTCTGCTCATAATTGTATAGTACATTCAGAAATGTATCATGTATATACATTTTTATATCTTACCTTTGTGATAATTATTATTATTATTCTTAACTTTAATTATTAGCTCATTTGCTTTGTACAAAAAGGGAGTTATTAAATTATACATTGTTTTTCATTATACAAAGTGTTTTTGAAATCTTGGAATGTAGGCTTTCATGGCCGGGGTTGATAGAATGGATATTTTCCGGGCTAGAGGGCCGTGGTCTGTCGGTGTTACAACCAAACGTTTCGTCCACTACTCTGGTGGACATCTTCATTGGCGTGGTACACGTATGCGGAGAGATCTGCTGTGTGTATCAGGAACTGGCATTGAGACTGGTAGCACGTCGATATTTACAATGTGGGACTGTCGTTGTTGCCGCAGTCCGCACCAGTGGCTTCGGTATTCTGATTGTTTGTCATAGTGTCTAATTGTCGGAGAAAGCAGTATGCCACACTTCTATGCCAGGTTACATTGGGAAGCTATTGAAATTCATAAACACAAAAACAACTTTAATCGTAAGGAGGAAGGACTCAAGGTCAACAAAGATTGGTATCAGGCCCTCAGAAGCACACACACATCAAACCCTTTCTCCGACAATTAGACACTATGACAAACAATCAGAATACCGAAACCACTGGTGCGGACCGCGGCGACAACGACAAGCAACAACAGTCCCACACCATAAATATCGACGTGCTACCAGTCTCAATGCCAGTTCCTGATACACACAGCAGATCTCTCCGCACACGTGTACCACGCCACTGAAGATGTCCACCGGAGTAGTGGACGAAACGTTTGGTTGTAACACCAACAGACCACGGCCCTCTAGCCCGGAAAATACGCATCCTGTTTTTGAAATATTTGATTACACTTTGGGAACATGTGCAACTGACAGTGAGAATGGAATAAGTTCAAATACTTATGATGCTACTTGATCGGGCTATAGCCCTTCAATCCTCATATTTTCGTATCATATAAAGTGTCCACAGTGGCCTTTTTCAACAGAGCTTCTATATTAGGAACCACTGTGACATAAAAAATTGCATGAATTATCTCCCCAAACAAAAACATGTATAACTTAATAGGATTTGTAAGCATTTTAGTCGAACTGCCAAGGACTACTATGACCAACTGTATACCAGTCCTTGGTTTGGTACAGGAGGAGTGATTGCATGGCTTAACTCTCAATTTTTTTCCTTTGTAAATGTCCCAAACAGCTTGTGTTTGCCCTTTCTGTTTTGATATAAATGTTCTCTGCAACTGTACTGTTAGTAAAGGGTCATCACATTCAGGAAACTACCATAGAATATGATTTTATACATATGTAACTGCTGAAGAGGACCACATTTTGAACATTTCCTATGATGTGTAGGCTACATATGAGGTTTGAAGGGCTGTAACTAGAAGAAAAAGTGTTTGGACCTATGTTCATGTGGATTTATTTCATAATCAGAATGCATGCAAACTAAGTTTAGCCAAACATTCGAGGAACATTTTGTGTGTACTTAACCTATCCTTATCAGTGTTAAGTTAGTCTATTACAATAGTAGTTGCTAAGCCTATCATGTTAAACGTTAAGAGCGTGAAGACCAGAAACTTTGTTTGAAGTTCAGCAAGACAGTAACTTGTAATTGGTCCACAGTATAGTCACATCCTTCATACTCCCCTGACTTGGCTTAGCATCTTGTAATTTTCCCTCCCACTATAATTTTACAATCTGACTTTCATTAGACCCGGAAGTTATCACAGCTACAATATTATGAGAGTGAATGTGCACAGGGTGTTGCTACTGTTCAGTGAAAATCTTTTAAAACTAACAGTCCGCAAGTTGGCTGCTTACTGTTGGCCTCCCCCCCCCCTACCCCCTGCATCCGTTGGCATCTCCATCCATGAGCTCATGTCACTATAACACTTCACCAGCATAATTGGAAGCTATCTTGAACTGTGGACAGATCAAATTTAAATTAACATGTATGTTAATGGACAGTCCTAGTAATGGCAGTGACAGTAGCCATTAACCTCACTTTCAACTGCAAAGGTTCTACAGTGTCAAAATTCAACATGGATGGCAAAAAATGGTAGAGAAATTTTTCTTGGAATTCAATAGGACAATATTGTTTTCTATCCAATCAATCCATGACTTGACAAATGAAGGGCCAAGGTTGACCAGTCAGCTGCTAGTCTCATGTCCACATGTCTCAGCAGAAGTAAAGGATCATTAGACCAGAACAGAAGTTATCATGTGGTCATTACAATTCCCCTAGCTGTTATAGCAACTTTTGAAACTGGATTTTACAGTCCTAAATCTAAGACACAGGACATACAGCTATATTCATCCTGGAAGAGGCCATCGGCCTACTAAAGATTTCATCGCTATTTTAAAATCCATTGCCCTGAACTGAACTCACTGACCTTGCATCCCATGTCTGGCATGGTAATCACCAGTGGTGGGGTGTGATTTTGTCGCTGTGATAGGTTTGTCACTGGTTCAGACTGTGACTACAGTTTCAAAATCACAGCTCTGAGAAAATGAACATCTCTCCCAATATGTGACTCACAGCTAAGATGACTGATGTACGAGTGTCATGCTGAAAATCATGAGCAACCCATTGTTATAAATCTTAATTTTTATTTTTTAGACAAACCAGGTACATCTTAATCTACGGACTTTTCTGTCACTTTTCAACATAGTCTCCATTTCTTTGCATACATTTTTTCCCCTGTTCTTTAAGGTTGAAAATTCCCTTGCTGTAGAAGTCCGTTTCATCTTTCCAAATACACTGGCGCACTGCTTTCTGGATGTCCTTAAGCATCTGCAGCTGCTCCTTTATAGAACTGAAAAGATGGTAGTCGGGACTGTAGGGAGGATGCGGAAGAGTTTCCCACCCAGATGTTCTGATTTTTTCCACAGTGACACAATCAGTGTGAGACCACGCGTTATCGTGTTGCAGGATGATCTTTCCAGGGTGTTTATTGCGCAATTCACAACGAAGCTTCAAAACTGTCTGAATATGGTGGACAGCATTTATGATCTGTCCAGGTTCAAGAAATTCAACCAAAATGCATCCCAGATCTCATCAACTCTTTCCTTGTTGTGTTCTGTGGAGGCAGTTCGAGGGCGACCGCTACGAGGCTCATCTTGGATGCTCATGTTCCCATCTTCAAAATGTTTCACCCATCTCCTAACACAGCTGGCGCCCATGCACACATCTGTATGCATGCTGAAGTCTGAGGTGAATTTCAGCAGCAGATTTTTTTTCTTTAATAAGGAATTTAATGACAGCATGCAAACATTGACTGTGGTCACATGATAGAAGTTAATGACGTCACAATATGTCAATACATAGTGTAAAGTCTGTAGATTATGATCATATAATAATTTTTGTTACATTGTTGAAATTGAAATTATAGCAATGTGTTGCTCATGACTTTCAGTACGACCCTTTGTACATATTTGTAATAGGTCCAGAGTGCAGACAATTTCTAGTCTTTATTAGTTGAATGACAACATAACTGAGATTTAATTAATTTTTGTCCCACTCTAAATGTACTGACCACTATTGTTGATCTAAGATATGGCACAGGTATATCAACTCAATTCACAGAAGAGCGATAAACAACTGTCAGCTCGTGATGAGAAACATTGGTATTCCTCATGGCTTGTTCAGAGGTAAGTAGATGGCAGTGAAATTGAGTTCTACGACGACTTGGAAATCTACAGACTGGAAACAGAGCCCCACAATCGCCAAGAATCATCCGAACACACTGTGACAAAATCACTATTATCTATTAGTGATTTTCCGGAGCTGTTCACATTTCGGAGTTGTGATAGCAAAATGCTGTCCCACCCCACTTGCCGCCTGTAGTAATCATTAGATGCCCAAGAACATGTTAGTGGAACTTAAATCACGAACTAATACAAAAACAAATACAGATATTAGAGACTAATTTGTAGAAATGAACAGACTAATATGCATACTATAGGTCTATAAAATTCTAGGCCTAAATGAACAAATAAGCAGTGCTTAAATTGGCCCAGTATGAGCCAGGGAGGGGCGTATGCAAGGAGGGGTTAATGGGTTTGAGTTTGAACACATGCTAACAATAAATTCTCAAATGTTTATAAAGTATAATTGAATGCATATTAATACAATAGAGCATCAATTATCCGAAACAATTGGGAACGGGGGGTGTTCAGATAACTGATTTTTCGGACAACCAATCATTTACGAAAACAAATTGTACTGGTGTAATAGGAGCAGTATGAATCAAAGAAACGCTGATATTAAACACAAAACTGTACATATATATATATATATATATATATATATTGTATCACACATCTTACAAATAACACAGAGAACTGATTAGCCTAGATTGACAAGTTCAAAATGGCCATTAAAGTAAAATTTGCTGACTGGAATGCTTTTGGTTAACCGATGTTTCGGTTGATCGGTATTCAGATAATAGATGCTCTACTGTAATACATGTATGGATGCCGGTACTGTATTAGATGTATATGCATAATCTAAATATCTTAAGTGCTGAAAAGAAATGAAATTTAAGAAAATGATTAGAGATAGATTAGAAGACCAGATAGTATCGAAATTTCCAAAGAATGCTGGAGGAAGATAACCAAAAGTTAATTAATAGATAAACTAAATGATCCCATTCATAAACCAAAAGAGAAGAAAGACCACAAACACCTTGGAGGTCTAGAACACACCAAATGATGAGAATAGAGAACTAACAGAGTCAATGGCGACAGATAAACTATATAGATGTATTTGTTGCTATTATAAGGACATTTCCATCAATAAGGGAAAAAATTCACATCTGTATCATCAGAAATGTGGTGAGTACGATTTTTTACTGTAACATCTGTTACATGACATTTCTAGCATAACATGTATACTGCATATTATGGCTGGCACTAAAAGAGTGTAACTAGGGGCTGTATTCATAGACATTCTTAGCACAGGCTTCTGGTGGATGATCAGCTAACATTTTTCATATTCATAAACCAGTGTTAGCGATATAATATGATATGATATGAATCCTGTACAAGTAATCACTCGATAGCCTGGGCTAGTTTAGCACGCTCGTGGCCCAGGCTAGCGAAATGTCTATGCATAGCACCCTTAATGTTTAATGTAGAGACTAAACGAATAATATTATAATTAGTATGCAGGATATGTTTCCACACAATCACAATACATGTAACATCTAAAGAAAAGTTTATTTAACTTTCATGACACCTTTTCTAACTGAATTATATGGGTCATTTCATTGTGACATTTGAAAGACAAAGTTGTTTTACATGAATAAACTGGACTAAATTGACAACATTTTCATGTAAATTTAAATCATACATATAAGAGCAGATATTTGAAGGAAATTACCTAAAACGATTCCGTTAATATGGAATAATTGGAATGCAATACATTTGTATTAGAACGGCATAGACTATCACTGATTAAATGGAACGAAATTGAAGCGAGAAGTTCTCTAGAACATAAACATACAACAATAATTATTTAAAAATATAGCAACTTTGTAAGATTTGGGATTGTACAGGATAAAGATACAAGGTTTCTAAGGAAGCTGACGTAGATTGATAAAGAAATACATGTTGTAAAAATAGATTTGATTTATTTTTAGGTAATGTTGATTTCATTTTGTTACTTATTTTTTTCTGATCAAACTAATAGACATACACCATTTAATGTGCGTCAGATTCATTAATGTATTGTTATCGATATATTTTTAAAGTTGTCATCCTTTATCATTTATGCTTCATGAGAAAATGGGGCATTTGCATAAAAAACCAAAATAAAATCAACATTATTTTAAAGATTTAGTTTTTTTTTTTTACAACTTGTATCTCTTGATAAATCAGCGTCAGTTTTCTTAGAAACATTACATCTTTATCCTGTAAAAATTTCAATATGATATCGCGAGTAATTCCTAAGATAATGGATCATTAAATAAGAAAATTTAACATTAGCGGTATAGGATAGTTAATCTACCTTTAAAGCTGCGTGTTCTTGAACCCACTGCTGAAGCAGTAAAATTCTGGCACATTTTTCATTAGGCATCATTAAAAAAACTAATTCAAAATTAATAATTTTCTTGCAACTAAACTGTTCTAAAATACAATGCACTCTACACACTGTCGCAGTTTCTTTTATTTGTCACCATAATAAAATGAAATAATCTGATTTGCCACATTGGCAAGTAGAAAACAGAAAATTGCATCATAGTGCCTATATTATTGTTGGGAAGTGGCGAAATTCGAATTTAGCTACTGCAAAAAAGTCTATCAACACTTCCTGTAACTTCCATGCTGATCCTATTGCAAAAATCTTATGGACGTGCAAAGCAGACCATAAGGTGGCTTCTTGTTTCCATTATCTCTTTATCTTTTCTTTTAATCTCAACTTTCATCCACCAAAACTTCCCAGTTTTACAGATTTTCACAGTCAGCAATGTTTGATTATGGAATGCTTTGTTAATTTCCACAAAAATTGTCCACACTGATTCGCTGACAACAGTGCACTGTCTGAATGTTGTCAGGTTGCAATAAATAAAATACAACTACCATAATGTGTTCCAGTACCTGCGTTTCTTCTGTATTCAATTTTTTCGATATTTCGTGTTCTGAATCTTGGATTAAAAACACCACATTACTAAAAAAATAACAAAATATGCTTTCATATGCTATAAAAGCTGAATTTTGCATTAACCTCTTAAATATGCATATATATGAACTATAAAATCTTTAAATTTGGTTGCAAAAAGCTTGTAGTGCATTTATATTATGGAAGCATATGATTTGAAACTAAGGAATAAAACATAGAAATATGCTAAACTCCGCCCTCTACTCGTAAGTATTAGCAAGCAGAAATAATAACATGGAATTAACAGTTAATTCAAAGTATTTTTGCTTAATATCAATTAAATTATTAGTAATGTTCAACATTTTTTCATGCACAGTTAAATTTGTTATGAAATTTAAAAGTGACTTATCAAAATTCAGTTTCTGTGATCATTTTTTGTGTTGATCGTTGTCACGGGTGTGTGCTTGTCAAGTGATAAGTGATTGCCATGTAACTATTGAAAATGGATAAATTTTAATACCAGTAAAAGAAATTGTCCAAAACAAAACTGCAATAAACTGAAGAGAATGATAAATTGGGCTGCAGTAGTGGCAGTGAAACTAATAGCTCATGGGTTGAGCAGTTTCCATGGGTATTATGTGAAAAATCAGACGATGTTATTTTTTTTTGTAAAATATGAGAGGGAATTTTTGAGAAAGCACAATTAAAGCCTTCTTGCACTTCTGTGCAGAGTTCTGTTCCCTCAATATTTCAAAGAAGACAGCACCCGAAAGTTATAATACATTATTAAAGTGGATTTTACTCTACTTCACTTCAAATTAAAAACATTAACACAGTAAAGCTAAAGACTCTTCTCACACAATAACACAACTTTATTTATATAAGCTGTCATTGTGATAGAAAAAGTGGCTGCTACTTGTGCTGCTGATATCAACTTTTGTTTTTGTTTTTTTGTTTTTTTTTTTATCTTCTCAACTTGGTGAGATTGCCAAATACAAAGAATGTTAAACAGTAACAAAAATGTGACATTAAAAATGTCTTACAAGAAATTTGTTTACAATAAGCTGAAATTTACAGTAGATAATGTTTTGCAATTATTATAAAAATTTGCAGTAAGTAAAAAAATACAGATAAAAAAATAAAATAGAATGAGAAAATTTAACTAATTTGAATTTAAGTATAAGTGTCGCTGTAAAATCTGCAGAGAACCCTTTAAAGCTATGATAAAAATTTCCTTAATTGTTTTTGTTGGAACTCCAAATTTGTGATGGAATGACACGAATTGTTTTGTTACGATCTCTCTAGCGCCCACCAAACCGATGACTTCTATATCCCTGAGTTTATATGATGTTTTGTAGTAAAGGATAGTTGGTTTATAAATTGTCCTTTTCTCAAGATTAACCTCCTCGAGTTGATTCTGGTGCATCTCGAATCTGATGATCGGATCCAGAATATAACCTTTTGTCTCTCCAGGTTTAAATGTTATAATATCAATATGCCGAATTCTTCCGGTTTCCGCTATTCCATGGACTTCTTCATAAGTAGTGTAGCCATTGGACTTAAGGCATGTTGCGATTACAGACCTTATCTTGTGATGCCTGCTGTTACGAAGAGTTTTGCCAAATGGGCAATGAACCCATGACATGAGCCAAAGTATCTGTTATAGGTGTCGCAACAATGGAAGACAATCATCTCACCTGCAGTATTTTTGTGAGTGACTTACATAAACTAGCATTTAGCTACATGCACATAGGGAGTGTATACTCACTGTAAATTTTACGACTACAGCACTGGGTAGAGTTTGTGACTGTATATTGTTTGTCTGACCCAGTAGGGTTAGAACATGCTAGAAGCTAGATTAAAGTACATACTTATAGGGAATTGTATGTGAACACATAGAAAAAGTCGTGATAAATTTGCTAATATTTGAACTGCAAAGACTTAAGTTGCAATCGTAACTTGATGTAATTTTTACAGCATTATAATGAACTAGCTGTATCCGTGTGCTCCGCTGCACCTGTTAGAAATAAATATAAAGTAATTACATAATTAAAATAGGACGTTTGATCCAGGGAACATTCGTGTTTGATAAAAGAATAAATCGTTTAATATGTTACTTTATTTAAATTGTATTTAAATAATTAAAATGCGATCATTTTGGTCCAAAGAGCAATCATTTGGTGCAATGACAATTCCTTTAACATGTTTCTTCATTGTTATTACATGCAACCATAGTTTAATGAAGATTGACATATCATTTAGTTTTAATGTGTATATTTTATATTACTTGCTATATGTTTCAGAAGTTACTGTAATAACATTGTAGAATTATGTCCATCTAGAGAAACTACAATTTCCAATGGTGAAATAATAATTAAATAGCTTCTGATATTACTTCATACAAACACAGAAACATTCTCTATAGGCTATGTTTAATAGCTTTCGATTGTTGTTGTCCAAGGCCCTTTATAGACGAAGTCATTTGTTTTTATTTCAGTACAGCGCCTTAGATGGCATTGTTATTGTAATTTTAAAACTCATTTATCTCATTAAATATCAGTCCTATCAAAATTTTGTATAGAATAAAACTTATCGGAAATTATTTTTAAAGAAACTTTTGTTATGTAATATTTTTCATGAAAATGAATAATAAGGGAGATATTTCGATTTATTTAATTCAAGCCCCCTTATAACCCCCCCTTTTAAATAAAGTATTTTGAATGCCATATAGCCTAAAATCTAAGTTATAACGAACTTAATTTATATTCCAATTTTCATATAAATCGGTTCAGCCATTATCGCGTGAAAAGGTAACAAACAGACAGACAGACATACAAACAAAAATTTCAAAAAAGCGATTTTCGGTTTTAGAATGGTTAATTATACATGTTAACACCAATAATTTTTTGAAAATCGAAAATTACCAGAAAAATTTTGGCTACAGATTTATTATTAGTATAGATATTGTAAATTGTGAAACACAGCTTTTAGGTGCATAGTTTTTTTACTCACTGTGGACTGTGTGGAAAAATGTTCTTAAACTTTCATATATTGCACACATCTCAAAAATACGTAAAATGTTAGAAAGGCGAAATTTTTTATATGCTTTCAGAACTCCAGCACGTTAAAAGTAGAGTATTATTTTGATATTGGTGTAAGAATTTGATGCATTTTATTTTTTACAGAAATGAATTTTAATAAGGGTTATATTGGATAATCGAATAAAAATGCTACATGACTAATCACAAAATACTATTAATTAGTATATTTTAAAGTTTATCTTATTTAGAACTACCAATAAAAAAATCATAGTTTGTTGTACACTTATACACATATATGTATATTTAAAAATATTTGTTCACATAATACTTGACAATGGAGAGTGAAGAAAAACTCTGCATCTAGCCTGACATCTTGCAATATTCCTAAATAATTCATTATAAACTTGTCAAAATTACATCAACTTATAGATGCAACTTTTTTGTGCGCCCTGCATTTTAAATGGTAGCAGATTTATAATGATTTTTCCCTGCGTTCATGTACAGTGCCCCCTTAAATTATTAATTTCGATACATTGTCATAATTTTTAAAGAAATTACATACATGTGTTTCATTATTGTACTTTAAACCTTATTACACTTAAGCTGCTATTTCTATTTTAATTCCAGTTAAACTTGAGTGTAGGAAATTTAATACTACTGTAGCTACTTATTCTGCTAGGTACCAATAGAAATGTATTAAATCATAATAAACACTTTTAAGATTGGTCGAGTGATTACCATACCATCATTACATGTGAAATTCACAGATTCAAACTGGTGTGAGAGCATGAATTCAGGTCTTCTTTTGGAAGAAAGGTAAAGCGTAGAGATCCACATTGTAGATATAGTCATATAAAATTACTGTCTGTAAATGACAGTTTCAGGCAAAATTATGTGGCTGCCTCTCCTATTGGGTTTCTCTTCTGAGAACGGTCCAGGACATTTGCAAGAAGTTTTCATATGGAGTTCTTGTTAATCTATAATTGAGGACCTAGAACCAAAACCCGCCAAGTCCATTGAAAGAAAAAGTGAAGTGAAGTTGCTTTCCTATGTATGGAATGGAATTTAACTGAGGGGGGCACAGATGGCCCAGCACTGCGACCTATTGAGATCTATTGCACTAACCCTTGATATGGAATGAGTTGCATGCCATCCCCTATGTGCACCACCCTAACCACATGACTCCCTTAACAACCGGTCCCACCAGCCGACAGAATCCATATACCATTCCTGCTTCGGCAAATTCCTCCAAGGCCCCCCTGTCAGTCCGAGGCGAAACTCCTCCCCCACATAGGTCCTCCTTGGGTGCCATTGCAGAAGTCATCCAACATCGCTGAACTACGATCCATGGAGGCCGGTCGAGAGAGCCAGCAGCTTTGGGAGGCCGCGGGTATAGTGATCTGAAAAACCAGAAACAAGATGATGTGGGAGGAAAGGAAGTGGCGAAGATGAGTGGGGTTCCAATCACCTGATAAAGTTACCTGATATTCATTCATAGGAGTGAGGGGAAAATCCCCAGAAAACCTCACCCAGGCAATTCGTCCTGACTGGGAATCGAACCCGGGACCGCTGGGTTCGGAGTTAGACTCGCTGACCTCTCAGCCACAATGGTGGACTGCATGGCAAATTCAATGATGACATGATTTTTCTTCAAAGTTTTCTAGAGCCCTATGAAAATGTTGGACAATGATCTGAGTTGGTTTCAATAACTGCTAGATCCAACTGGATTGTCACCATCGTTAGTTTCAAAACCTGCTGCCAAGTTCATTTCAGCCAATTAGGTGCAGGATTGCGTTACCCAGCATTTCTCTTGATTAATTTTCATGGTTAAGCAGCTGTTGTTCAAACATTAATAATTTTTGTTATTTCCCTCTAATAATAGTGATTGAAAACATATATACAATGAGCAAAGAGCACAAAATAAAAACAACGCTGATTTGAATGTGCTGTAAGTGGTTACTTTCTGAAGCATCTGAAAACATTGATAAAGTTTATATTATATTTCTTGTAGTTGGGCACTTGTTTCTTCTTCTGATCGCGTTTCGGAGTAATTGAAAAAAGAAATACAGGAGGAGGAAGTGCTTATAGATCATCAAGAATATAAGAGCATAATTGGCAAACATGGAACAGTGTTTAATTTGGAGACGAAGATGCGTTTCTTTGAAACTGGAAGAAAGAGACCGACAAAATCTTAAAACTTCCTAGAAACTGGTACATCACGTTCGGTCCCTGTAAAAGACTCAGTTTAGGAAGATCTGCATTGAAGGAACAGATAATAATAGTGTAAGGTGAGATTAACTATAAATCAGACACAAGTGTACCAAAGGCAGTAACAAGAAAAAAAAAACTAGAAGAATTTCGATGATTAATTCCGAGCCTTGGAGTTACTCTGAAAGCACCTAAAATAAAAAAGTTGTCACCAAACTTTTGGAGGAGACCATGGTTATGGCATAGTCTAGTATATACAGTCATAAAGCTTGAGTTGTGAGAGTACTAGAAACAATAGACTGTGCAGCTACTATTTCGCATTGTCTGTAATGAGGCGATAGTAGCGATCCTAGTGGTTAGCAACTATATATGGATGCATATTTACTACGTATTGAGCTTCGTGACTGTATACACTAGACTGTGGTTATGGGAAGAAAAATAAAGAAGGTAAACTTGGGAATTCGAAAAGAGACAGTAGAAAAAGTGGATAGCTTCATATAGTTGGAGTGTTACGAGCTTCTGCAGGAAGTCAAAAGGAGGATAGCAATGGCAGAGTAAGCTTTTAATAGAAAAAGGAGCATCTTCTGTGGAATTCTGGAAAAATAACTAAGGAAGAGACTAGTGAAGTGCTTGGTGTGGAGTGTGGCATTGTATGGGGCAGAAACATAGCCATTATGACGAAGTGAAAATAAATGACTAGAAGAATTTGAAATGTGGATATGACAAAGAATGGAAGGCACAGGTGCAGCTCAGTCGGTTAAGACGTTTGCTTGCCGATCTAGGGGGCGCGGGTTTGATTCCCGCATGGACTGATTACCTGGTTGGGGTTTTTCCGAGGTTTTTCCCAACCGTAAGGCGAATGTCAGGTAATCTATGGTGAATTCTCGGCCCCATCTCGCCAAATACCATCTCGATATCGATGCTAAATGATCTAGTAGTTAATACAGCGTCGTTAAAGGACCAACTAAAAAGAAAAGAAGAATGGAGTGTGTGAAATGTGCAGACAGAATAAGAGATGGAGATGTGCTCGAAAGAATGGGTGAAGAAGGAATGTTGAACGGGAGAAAAGTTCAAGACAGAAAAATAATCAGAAAATAGACAACATCAAAATAAAATGGAACTTTTGCGAAAATGAATTATAAAATTAGGCAGCTTTTTATATGGCGTGAATATGTTAGGAGAAAATCCACAAACTATTAGAGGAAACTCACGAATTTTACTTGAAACAAGTAATTAAAGAGATAGGTTTGGAAGTAAATCCAGAAAAGAAGTAGATAGGGCTTAATATGGTCATGCCTCGTGACCAGAATATAGTACGAAATGGAAATATAAAAATTGAAAATTTATCGTTTGAAAAGGTGAAAAAATTCAAATATCTTGGAACAACGGTAACAAATATAAATGACACTCAGGAGAAAATTAAAAGCAGAATAAATATGGGAAATGCCTGTTATTATTCGGTTGAGAAGATTTTGTCATCCAGTCTGCTCTAAAAAAAAACTGAAAGAATTTATAAAACAGTTATATTACCGGTTGTTCTGTGTGGCTGTGAAACTTGGACTCTCACTTTGAGAGAGGAACAGAGGCTAAGGGCGCTTGAGAATAAGATGCTTAGAAAAATATTTGGGGCTAAGAGGGATGAAGTTAACAGGAGAATAGAGAAAGTTACACAACGCAGAACTGCATGCATTGTATTCTTCACATTAGGAACATTAAATCCAGACGTTTGTGATGGGCAAGACATGTAGCACGTATTGGCGAATCCAGAAATTCATATAGAGAGTTAGTTGGGAGACCGTAGGGAATAAGACCTTTGGGGAGGTCGAGACGTAGATGGATTTGAGGGAGATGGGATATAATGGTAGGGGCTGGATTAATGTTGCTGAGGATAGGGACCGAAGGCGGGCTTATGTGAGGGCGGCAATGAACCATCTGCTTCTCAAAAAGCCATTTGTGAGTAATTTAAGGCAGTTTTTTTTAGTCCCATGCTCCGTTTTCGAAATTAATCGTCATGGCATAGAACAATTAACAACGAACTTGTGTCAAGTCTGCGATACCGTGGTTGGAAGTCGAAGAATTAAGTAGTAGTAGGCCTTAATGTGCCAAGGAAAATGTATGTTACCGTACTCGACTGTCTGTTTGTTCTATGTATTGAGGTTAACGAGACATCTGTAGAGCGAGTTCACAACCGTACATAAGATACGACGAAATTATCGAAGGGTAAAGGACTATGTACAAATAGCCTATTGCACATACTGCGTAGTTTCCGTAAAACCTCTATGCCTCAATGGAGTCATCCTCGATTGCCTAGTGCAGTGTTTTTCAACCTGTGGTACGCGTACTATAAGCGATAGATGAGGTGTTATTTGGTGGTACACGAAGATAAGATTTCAAAACTTGATTAGAGCCTGTCTGCCATTTCCCTATAGTAACTGCGAGACTTCGAAATTTTAGACCATTCGTACATTTACCATCTTACGGCAACTGCACGAACTTTGAGACCTTGTTACAATTCTAGTTAGTGCTAAAAATTTCTAACTTTCGACTGCTTCTCGACTCTTTTCTCGTGGTATTAGCAAGAGATCTTCTAACTCTTTGATTTAAACTGACGGATCGAGGGAAGGGGCTGATTTTTTCTACTATTTTCGTCAATCCCAGCCACTGCTAGGACGAGTTCACTAGCTACTGTTCAAGGGGTGTACGGTCACCCCTAGCGAACGATTTCCTGAGGTCCGTATGTAAGGCAGAAATAAAAGTGTTGGATTTAATTTCTTCTATAATAATGTCACAAGAGGTCTGGGAATTCTCAGATCTCGAGTGAAATTTATTAGGGATTATTTCGTGAATAAAATAAAAATGTAAATAATATATCCCTAAAATTCGCTCAATGTTAATATTTCTATAGTTTGAATACTTATCTATTAATTGTGAAGTTGAAATAAATGAATATCGCTTACTGCAATAAAGAAATTGGATGTTATTCAGTAATGCCAATTGAGAAAAACGAAACACAGGTTTAATAATGCTACTTACATGTACTGCGCTTTTCTCTTGTTATTTTAACAGAAATAAAATTTCGTTATCTCCTAAAATCATAATATAATTACAAATAACCTGATTAATATATTAATTAACTGAACAACTGTTGAAAACGCAGTCATCAAATCTGAATTAAGGAGTATCATTTTCTTTAGATACAAAGGACATGGAATTACAAGACGAAGATGTAGATGTGGAAGTAGTTTATTTAGTACTTCATCATTACATTAATGGATTCATGCTCATCGATTTACGGTGTAACAGTTGGCAACACTGACTAAACAAAAGAACGACTATACGATAAAATGATTGTGATAAATCGAGTTGGAAAAATAATCGGGATGTGCTACTGTGATTGGTTGGAATTCAAAATTTCATTACACTTCATTGGTCGAAAATGGGATGACGTCATATAAACGAAATAGTCAACACTAATCTCACTAGAGGTTTTGATTTATCTAAAGAAAATCAAAACTCGAGTGGGATTTAATTGACTATTACACTATCAGAAGAAAGTATATAAAAATTAGAAGATATGAAGTGCTCTAATACAATAAAATATTGACTTACTAAAATTCTATTTCACTAACGTTAGCTTCACCAAAACGTTTGAACGGAACCGCCAATGTTTTCATTTAGCTGTGTATGCGGTAAACAAATGGCGATCGCAAAGCATGTTTTATTACCGTAAAGAATTTGCAATTTGAAGTGTTAGCAAACAAAGAAACAAATGCTAGGAAAGTGATAAAAACAGAAGAAAGTATATAAAGATTAGAAGAAATAAAGTATTCTAATACAATAAAATAGGTATTAGGCCTAATTGACGTACCGCACTAAAATTCTATTTCACTAATGTTAGCGTCACCAAAATGTTTGAACGGAGCCGCCATTTTCAGTCGACTATCTTTGCGGGAAACAAATGACGATCGCAAAGCATGTTTTATATGTTTAGTAAGTCTATGGTTTTATAATACCGTAAAGAATTTGCAGTTTGAAATGTTGGCGAACAAAGAAACAAATGCTAGGGAAGTGATAAAAACTAACAAATGATAGGGAAGCGATAAAAATAAATGCTAGGGAAGTGATAAAATTTTGCGATAAGCAGCCATGATTGGTTGAAAGACGTCCTTTCGTACCGTTTTATTGGTCAAAAGTAGTATGACGTAGTAAAAGTGTAATAGTCAAGGTAAAATAACTACGTAAACTTGTCCACCGCTGTGGAGTCTTGCTATGAAACGAGCAGGCCCGGGTTCAGATCCTGGTTGGGACAAATTACCTGGTTGGGGGTTTTTTCCAGGGGTTTTCCCCTCAACCAGTTGAAGCAGAATTTTTGGGTAATTTTCGGCGTTGGACCTCGGACTCATTTCGCCATTATTAATTCACGTATCATCATCCATACAATAGCTCGGGTTAAGTTCATGGTGCGGCATGCTGTACTTGTACAAGACGCGGCCGTTCCGCTACCCAATCATTCACGAGAATAGGCTGCAGTTAAGCCTTCGGGTCCCTCTTCCGTACAAGAGAAAAAAAAAAAAAAAAACTACGTAAACTTAAATATAACTGTTGTCATATTGACTCGAGAGGGGCTTCCCCCTTAATATATCCCTGGATCCGCCTCTGTATTTAAGCAAGCTCCTTTCCTTTTCAGCCAGTGAGTTTTTTGTTGCTCCTTATTGCTACAGATCATACGTAACAGCTGAAATTGTGTTGGGAAATTAATATATGATTATCAATTATCATGCACTCCTGGTAAAAGAACAGAAACAGGCAAATGCATCAAGACACAATTCTATGAAAACGTTAACAGCGAGTGCACAATAGGACAGTCCTATATGTCTTAGCACCTCCAAGCTGGCACACCTACATCCTAGGGTCAAGGAAGGTCGTCAAACGCAGATATGACTCCGCATATTTATCGTGAGGAAAGTGAGCCCATTCCCCAGTGCACAAGCCTAATTTGTTTTGAAACATTGTGTAATGACTGTGTGAAACCGTAGCACCTGCAGTGTCCCTACAAAACAAAGCATGACAGTGAGACAAGAATATGGCTTTTTTCGATGAAATGAATGAGTTAAGGGGGGACTCTGACGTGAGTTTTCTAAATTTTGAACAGGTTATTTTATATATTATTAGTAATGTAATTATTGTGTATTATTTGTATTGTGTATTATTTTTATTGTGTATAATTAAGTTACCACTGTCACCGGGTGTTTGCCCACTTGCAGTGTAAATAAATATTTACATACATACATACATGAGAAAATTCTTACCCTACCCGATATCGAATCCCGGAACTCATACCGTATGATATAAGTACTGCTAAGAGATAAACCAAATAAGAAACAAAGCTATAATTTTGCTGTACTGCTTTCGAGTTATATAATGTCGACATTTTGTACACACGAACTTCACGTCGCACTTAAAAAGAATAACGTACTCGTACGTGCTTCTTTGCAGTTTCCTCTGACTCAACTTTTTCCACGGGATAGTCCTGAGCTTGTAACCTGCTGCCTTCCCCGTAATTACTTGCTTCCGATTTTATTATGCCTGCTTTGAAGAACTGCTTCTTGTTAGCTTAACAAACAGTGATTGGATGTCGTGTGCAATTCTGCTTTCCATATAGACTCCTTGACTTTTGCGAACATGTCTACAATGCTGCAGACTAAAGGTAAAAGTATCTCCTTAAGGCCTAGTTTTCACTATAATGAGCGTCAAACTTGGCTCACGATGGAGTGTGGCCTATCAGAGCAGCGCAGCGTGTCTCAACGGTGTTGGAATATGCACGTGCGGGAGGGTTGGGTAGGAAGGGAGGGGAGCTTTGTACTGTTAAAAAAAAAAAAAAAAACCGGACCGACCATTGTAGCTAATTTCAGAGCCTTGTTCACTCCAGAGCACGATAGACTGGTAACTAAGACTTTCGTGGTTCGAATCCTGCCTGGGAAGGAAACTTTCTTTTGTTCCTTATTCAAATTTATTCCCAATACTTTTGGATTACAGCGATATTTTACTATTTAATTAACTTATTATTCCCAGAACATGAATTTTACCAGCAATCGATAAGTATTGGGAATAAATTTGAATAAGGAACAAAAAAAAAGTTTCCTTTCCAGGCAGGATTCGAACAACGAAAGTCTTAGTTACCAGTCTATCGTGCTCTGGATTGAACAAGGCTCTGAAATTAGCTATAAGGGTCGGTCCGGTTTTTTTGCCACTACTGTACATTCCTCTGCTGCTGCTACTACTCCTGTATTATTATTATTATTATTATTATTATTATTATTATTATTTGTAGTATTTTATAAACAAAATTACTCACTTTAACCGACCAGAGGTATAGCTGCTACTTCTGTATTATTATTATTATTATTATTATTATTATTATTATTATTATTATTATTTGTAGTATTTTATAAACAAAATTACTCACTTTAACCCAGATATGCCTACTGTCCTATTAAAAGGACAGTTGTCAATGTTTCAAATTACCCTCTCTACAGTCAACGCATTTACTTTTTCATAGGTGTCACTATTACTTGTCTTAATTAGAGGCTTGCTTGGTGTGTTAAGACTGGTAATTAGAGTTCTGGTCATCGTTGAGTTTGAG
Source organism: Periplaneta americana (assembly GCF_040183065.1). NCBI lineage: Eukaryota > Metazoa > Arthropoda > Insecta > Blattodea > Blattidae > Periplaneta > Periplaneta americana. Next base: position 117,931,902 of record NC_091127.1, read on the forward strand.
ATGTGGACGTGAGAATTGTTCGTTTATTTCAGCAATGGCATCCGAGACGCTAATCAGATAAGAATGTTAAATATTTTTACAGTTCGGAATTATTTTACAAATTGTTGTAGATCAAATGATTCCTAATAAACATAAAAAAAATAACGTGAAACCACAATGTGTTCGAAACGTCTATTCATTGCGACATGACAATGACGAAAACTTATGTGTCATTTTAAAAGGACAGTAGGCATATCCCCATATATTTTGAAATTGTTTCGCTTTTTCAATTTTAGTGGATTTTCCCTGCATGAAATGCTATCTACGTTTGAAAATTATGCTACAGGCGAAATTTCATCTCAAATACAGACATATCATATAATGCAGCCTACAAATGCCACACAGAGTTCGTGTGCACTCAAAATTGTGTTTCTGGCGCCTTGTCAGCCCACTGAGGTGTGTGGATATGAAGGGAAAAGTTGAGACAGTGGCGGGTGTAATTGCTGGGTAGCTAGTCGGCAGAGCGTTGGTGCGCTAAGCCAAAGGTCCCGGGATCGATACCCGACTCCGGAACAATTTTTCCTTTGAAATTATTCAAGTCTGCTTCACAGGGAGATATATCTGAAATCCAGATTTGCACAGCAAGCTCTGTTTGCAAGTGGAGGACTGGCGACGTTCTGGAGGGAGGTATTGAACGGACATAAGTTTCTATTGTTTTTCATTTAGTATTTTTGGAAGAGGTCTTATTTTCTATCTAAATTGTCATTGTCATAACAATGTAGATTTTAGAAAATGAACTGAAACCTGTCTTTCGACATTGCCACAGCAATTGCTTCATTATATGTATCGTCACTTCTCTCCCAATATAACCTCCTCCTCGAAACTTCAACACTCTTTTCGCTTAATAATAATAATAATAATAATAATAATAATAATAATAATAATAATAATAATTGTAAATTACAACAATTACATTGTTTCCTTTCATGTAAGCATAGTATACAATTGAGTTGCTTAATATCAAAGACGGACATCTGTCGTCTCCATAGTTTTGATGTAGAGGCAATTTCGTAATTCACAGTGTTCTTTGTAATATTTAACACACTTTATTTTATAAATGTAATGTTAGAGTTTGCATATGGTTTCACTATAACTGGAAAGAGCATGAAAAATTGTATAAAAAACCACAGCTATGTAAATTTCGATTGAGGTCAGATGTCCGTCTTTGATATTAAGCTACTCAATTATTCCTCAATATGTATGCTCATATGCCTACTGTCCCTTTAAAAGGACACCTGTTTCTAGCTCAACCAGTTACAACTAGAATGTTTCGACACATACAAATACTTCAATTATATACTGCATTAAATGAGATTTGAAAAATACACAAAAATTGCAAAAAAATATTTCAGCCATATCTGGGTTAACCCACCAGAGGTATAGCAAGTTGTTCGCCTGCGTTCTCGTCTTCCTCGTGCCCCTCATCCTCCTCTGTGTCAATCAATTCACTATCCGAATCGCTGTCGTCTTCAAGATTTATCACAGTTGGTTCTAAGTTTGGTCTCTGTTAATTTGTTTGTGGAAATATTCTTCTTGTAGCTGTTCTGCATGACGACACACAATTTGACCATTTTTCAACTGTCGTACTATCTATCGCGCCACTATGTTCTGTTGATTTTTTTGCCTCATTACAAATATTTGTAATGAGTATGAACCAGTGCTGTCAAGGAGGCCATACGGGGCCATACATAGTATGGGAACCTACTATTTTTTTAATTAATCGTATGGGGAAAAGAAAATTTTGTCTGTATGGAGCCATATGGTATATGGGTGTCTAATTTTTATACGCGGAGATCTGTATAGATCTTAAATCAAATCTTGCTGTTTCTAATGTTTTTTTTATGTTCATAAACAAAAATTGTCCACCTCTGCATCCCTGGAATCCAGAATTATATAAAGTAATGTTTGAAAAACTAGAAGTGCTGGAAATACACACTCCAAGATTCAACGAAACAAGTATGCATCTACGGTGGGGCTACATGGTATATCCTTTAAATCAAACTTGTACAACTAAAATGTAAAGGAAAACAATTTCTTTACTTCTTCTTTAATATTAAAAAAGTCATTAAATGACAGTCGCAGAGATAGATAGAGGAGAGTAAAATATATTTCTAGGTAGACAACAAGGGGTGGGGCGTATGGCCAAGAGAAAAATTACCATGGCAGTACTGGTATGAACGCTTCCAATACCACATGCCTCTATAGTTAATTCCTGTGTTTTGGAAAAATCAGTGCGATCCTGTATTTCGGGTGAAGCTAATTTCTTTAAGAATTGATACACATTTTACATTATTTTTCTCCTCTGCCCTCTAATAACTTCTTGCCGGCCAATTCTAAGCTCTTTACTTGCTCCAGGTTCCAGCGACATATTTGAAAACACACACACATAAAAAAATGAATGTGGAATAACACGTTATAAAAATTTATCACTACTTTAAAACACTTAAACCACACATACTTATTCACTAAAACCACTTGAACTTACGGTATGAACAATCTAGATCAAGTTATATAAATTACAAATAAGAATAACTTTTCCTAAGTTTGACTGTGCTTCCGATTAATATCACAGTACTCAAAGAATTGAATAGACTATTATAGACAGCATTCTGTATAATAAGGCATGAAGAACAACTGATGCGTGTTATTGTATGTTTACACAGCTGCCATAAGATAAACAGGCAGAACGTAAATGCAAATAACTCTGCACCCACTTGACATAAAAATATGATTCTTGGACTGACATGACTAATGTAAGCATCTCTACACGTGAAAATAAACAACCACCACATATTTTTAATCAGTTCTACAGAGCAAAGGGTGTACAGAATCCTCCTATCCCAACTGGGCAACATTGCAGGGCGGATCTGCTACGTGACTGGTGACAGAGCATGGATAAATATATAATAGGATGCGAAACTGCGGTCAACACCATCTGACGGAAGGGGGTTCAAATAAGATGATCAGCGCCCGACGTCGTGAGTGGTGAACATTAGAGTTACGTGTTGGGTAGATTACCCAGAGTTCTCTATTTATCCGTTCGTTCGACACGAACAGACGATGCTCGAGAAGATAAAATGGCAGCCTGAAACTTGCTAATGAGTGGACATAAAGTGATACTGAGTGTGTGTATAAGCAGTGTATGTTAAATAGTGTTGTCGTAAAAATAGTGTTGTTGAATGTATTGTAAAGTAATAGTAATATAATAAATTGGACTATCTAAGTAGTTTTTGCAGACTTTTCTATTGCGCTGTACACTAAATACCCAAGGAATACAATCCCAATTATCTAACCTTTTGCTTTATTTTCTGTCTCTGTCTGGTTATATTTTAATTTGGTAGTGTAAAATAGATCCTGTTGGCTCCGGTAAGAATTTTCAGTGGAAGATGGTGTGAGAAATAAAAATGTAAATGTTTTATTTTAAATTGGGTTAGTTGAGAATATCGATGAGGGTAAGAGGGAAGGAATATTTTCTGCATAGTTTAACATTTTCGTCACCAGGTGCGCTGCTAAATGCATGGAGTAATTAGTTTTTGTTTTTGCTACCTGGTGCGCTGCTAGATGTAATAAGTTCTCTTCCTTCCAACAAACGGCAGCAAGATCAGTTTCTACATTAGCGCCTCTAGCATGTGTTACGGGAAACTCAGTAAGTTTCGTATCCTATTACATATTCCTCCATGGACAGAGTCTGCGGTTGATCTGCCTCATCTTCATTCAACGCTGAATCTCAGTATAGTAGAGTTAACAGCAGAGTAAACTAGAATACTTTTTAGCCGAACTCACTACTCTGCCGAATTTGGTAGAGTACCCGTCCATACGCAAAAGGAAAGTAATATGGAATAGTAGAGTCGTACAGCGCAACATTTAAGTCACAAAAATTAACATCAGCCGTCGTCATTTTGCTGTGAGGAAGCCTTTGAAAAATTATTGCTGAAATTTTGCTTAGGGAAGCGACTTCAGCTCTCGAGAAGAAGAGAATAGAATAAAGAAAAGATGGGTTAGAGACTGGATCAAAAGAGTGCACAGTCATGGAGCATCTGCCCTTCTTCTGGAGGAACTTGCTGAAGAGGACGTACAAGACATTTTTCATCAAATCATCACTTTGCATTTCAAGCAGCAGCTTGATATTGACATTTTATAGACGTTGTATGATTATTCGTATATATTTATATGTACTGATAAGGGAGATAATATAATTTATCTAATATAATATAGTATATTTTATAAATTGTGTTTGAGGATGACCCCGGAAAACTATGAGACAGTGCTTGAGATGATCACTTAAAAAATGTCTCCTACTCAGACCCCTTAGTTTTTAAGGTGATACTAAACTGAGAAATAGGTATATATGGCCTAAAAATGCGATTTTTAGATTTTTACATTGAATTCTAAATATTTTTGTGAATCATTTCACCAAGTTACATTTGCATTTTCCGCTTCTAACAGGTGTTTCTGCCGCCATTTTAAAGTCGTGCGCTACTTATTTAAATGCCACGATGGGTCATGCCTACTCCCTCTGCCTACTCTCTTCTCTTTATTTCAAAATTACTGTGGTTTTCCTTAATTTTCTAATACTTGTTTGCACACTGAGACAAAGAATCCGTTTCAGATACCACATATCGTCGTTGTTCCTGCAATGACTCCTATGTGACATATTTATCGATTTTCAGATTTTTGCTCTATTAAATGACTTAAATAGTGATACAGCAAATAATAAAATCTCGTACATGTAATTATATTTCTTTGTTTCGAAAATGTAAGAATTCACAGTCTCCTATGTACGGCTGCCATAGGATGAATAAATGTGTTTTTCCTTCCTCCTGAAAGATTTTATATTTTGCACATAGGAGTTATTGCAGGAACAACGACGATATATGTGTCCAACTGATAGCAGAGTTTCAGGATGTAGACCTATGTAGAATGCATTTAAAATTTGGTGTCTATTTTCTCTGTTTAAATGTTTTCTACGCATTCACTTTTTCATAATCTATACCATGACATATTTTTCTGAATTTTTTTCTGCTGTTTCAATGTATTCCAATATTTGATAATTAGCATTGTAGTTGTAAAGTATGACTGGGTCTAAAATGTTTCATTCCCTAATATGGATGATTTTTTTTTTTTAATTTTTAAATGATTAAATTAAATAATTTTTAATTAAAAACATAATTACAACTTGAGCAAACTAAATGCCAATTATCAATTATATTTTATCATGCCATAAGCTACCTTGAGAATAAAAATTATTGAACAATTTGTGGAAATTATGGCACAAGATAGGAATTATATTGATATAAAAATATTAATATCAATAATTAATAATGCCGATATTACTTACATTAGAGATTCGAAAATTTGCATTATGTACCAAGTAATGCTCAGAACTAGTATAAAAAAAACAATTTATGTATTTTTTATAGTTTAGAAATTACAAAAATTCAGTTCGCCCCCCCCCCTTAAGTACCATAACGAAACAAAACTAAGAATAACGTGCCAAACACGCGGTATCTTCATAAACAGTACACTCAACTATGCCAAATCTGTAAAAAGTAGAGTAAAAAGCAGTGGTGAGGGAAGGCGAGTGGTAAGTTACTATCCCATTGTGCAATCTTACTCTACTCTACCATGATTAAGTACTTACTAATTCCATTTACATTGGTAGAGTTGAAAGGATAGTTAGTACTCGCCCAAGTCAAGGCTGGTTCACAATAAACCGGAAACGTAAACGAGAACGAGAACGGCAATATTGTTAAAATAAATGTATTTAAAGGTGAACATTCACAATTAACTATTGTCAATGCTCACATTTAAATACATTTATTTTAACATTATTTCCGTTCTCGTTCTCGTTGTCATTTACGTTCCCGGTTTATTCTGAACCAGCCTTTACTCTACTGCTAAAGGCTGGTTCTCAATAAACCGGGAACGGAAACGAGAACGGAAATAATGTTGAAATAAATGTATTTAAATATGAGCATTCACAATGCTTACGTTTAAATACATTTATGCTCGATCATGCCGAAATGTAGTAATTATACACCTGGTAGCAGACCTTTAATGCATGTAATTAAAGTACACCTACTCATTAAAGGTCAGGTCTTTCAGCCAATGACGACTCAGGTTACAACTGTTCAGCCAATGACAGGTCAGCTTTCTACCGTTATAAAACCGCAAGTATCGATTATTCTCGGATATGCAATCGAAAGAGAATTAGCGAAAAGTCACGGAGGCTGGAAATCCAATACTGTCGCAGAAGGTTATGTTCTGTTACTATAATAATTAGCGTTAATTGTAAATAATATTCAAATAAATTCAATTTGTCATCTCGTTTTTCAATGTCTAATTTAATTTCAATGTTATCTCTGTAGGTTCTTATGGCCTAGCAAGGTCAATGTGAACATCTGTTCTTCGGAAAAAATCAATACTTTCGCGTCTGCGCACATCTCACAACATACGGGACATTGGCCGAGGTCACATACAAAGAAAATTAATAATATCAAGTTAGAAATATGGTCGAGCATAAAAAGTCGTATGAAACTCGCCTATAATGGTAATTAAGAAGCTCGTATGAAAATTATGAAACGAGCGCAAGCGAGTTTCATAAATATCCATACTCGCTTCTTAATTACCTTCATTATAGGCTCGTTGCATAATGTACTATTATTTTAACAATATTTCCGTTCTCGTTGTCGTTTCCGTTCCCGGTTTATTGTAGACCAGTCTTTACTCTACTAATGAAAACTAGGCTTAAGGTTTTCGGTGTTCCCTTGATTTTAGCTTCATTTATATGGTATAGAAATTCACTTACGTATACTGTAAATGAACACAATCCAATCCAATACAATAGGCTAGTAAAAATGTAGTAATTAAAGTACTGCATAATGCACTCTACCAAACAGAATTCCAGAATGAAATCGAAAAAAAAAATGTACAATGAAAGCCTCTTGCAGTCTTATCAGCTTGTAGATTGCTAGTTGCGCACGCAGTTGTTAATCACTTTCACATACTGCCTGCAGCGCAAGCGCGGGCTGTCTAGAACGGGGGTTCACTCAGTAATGATACGTTCGTTCCATTCAGCTGAGCACTTTCATTTGTTTGTCTCATTCACCTGGTCAACGCAAGATCACAAAAAATGCTACTAAGATGCCCTACTTTCTATGCTCATATTCTTAATGTTGGTATCACTGATCCCGGCGCTTAAATAATTAGTGACAGCCACGTATTTAGTAATATGAACTTTAACTTAGTAGTACGTAACGGTGTTTGTATCAGGGCTGGACAAAGTGTCAAATTGTGCGTCAGTTAATCGACGGGAACTCACGAAAAAGACTAGCTTCGATTTCTGGCAGACACTACGTGTGTGAACAAATTTTAGTGGCTTTACTAGGAGTATTTTGGTTTTCCTTACCATTCTAATTCTACAATTCCTATATTATCTATGATTGAAATAATGGTATATATTAATATTTAAATGTTGTTTGATGATTTCTCACTTTTCACATAGACTTTCTATCCACGGTCCTAGCACCATAATTATTAATATACGATCTTATGACTAGTATTCATTTGTTCTTTATCTGCCCAAACAACGCTTATCCACAAAATTACATATATTATCTAATTTATGACATGTATTTATTTAAGAAAGTTCAATTTTAATTCCCCACATCTTCAAACATTGTTACACATATTATATAGGTTTCAGTTGCCTAGATATCACTATTTTAGCGACCGTACCGCACTAATAATGTCAATTTATTTCTTTTACACAATTTTTTATAACTTGTTACACGTTATTCTCTGTTACTTTATACCACGTTCTTCCATTCACGTTCAGTACATCATTCTAGGATTTTAGTTATATTCTCCGTCACTGTTTTTCTAAATATGTAATTACAGAATTCTTTTGCAGACATTTCTTGTACATTTTGTAAAAGTATGCATATTTAATTTTTTCCACATTCCCAAACAAATGATCACCTACAGATTGTTCCACATTCATCACACATTTAACAAACTTACCCATAACATATTTTTCGTAAATTTGATTATCTGCTATAGACAATTTTAGTATGATATTATTAAATATGCATATTTTTAAACAATTTTATATATAATTCTTGTTAATTATTTTAATCTTTACTTTTCAATTCGAAAGTTGTTTTTAAAGTTTTTAAAAAGGTTTTTAATTTTTGAAGTTTGTAAAATTTTTTTAAGCTCTTGTAATATGGATTTATTTACCATATATATATCCACACAGTTGTCTGATGATGTCCATAACAAGGGGCGAAAACGTTCACGTGTAATAAGATGTATTAGCAAAAATAACTTTGTTGACATTTTAATAAATAAGTCAAAGACGGAAATATCAAACCTTACTTTTTGTATAATTTCAAGGAATAATTGTTCCTGGGCTGGGTGTCGATCCCGGGACCCTTCGCTTAGCGCACGAATGCTCTCCCGACTGAGCTACCGCAGGAACTATACACGACATCGTCACAATTTTTCCTTTATATCCACACAACTCAAATGGGCGGACAAGACGCCAGAACCCAACTTTGGGTGCACACAAATTCCTTGAAATTATTGAAACCTGCTTTACAGGGAGCTACTACCTGAAAGCCAGATTTGCATTTAATTTTTGTATTTTTATTCTATATTATCGCCGGATAATCACCTGAATGTTCGTCGGTGACTCAGTGCTAGAGCGCTGGGCTTATAAGTCAGGGGTCCGGGCTCAAATTCCGCTCTACCTTGAATTTATTGTGTTGGGCAAGCACGTGGTTCAGGCAAGACAGAGGTTTTATCTTGGTACTCCGGTTCCGCTGCGACATCCCAAGAATTTTCCACCATCATCATCATGTCCACACTTGTGGAGTAACGATCAGCGCATCTGGCCGCGAAACCAGGTGGCCCGGGTTCGAATCCCGGTCGGGGCAAGTTACCTGGTTGAGGTTTTTTCCGGGGTTTTCCCTCAACCCAATACGAGCAAATGCTGGGTAACTTTCGGTGCTGGACCCCGGACTAATTTCACCGGCATTATCACCTTCATTTCATTCAGACGCTAAATAACCTAGATGTTGATACAGCGTCGTAAAATAACCCAATAATAATAATAATCATCATCATCCTTTGCGAGTGTAATGTGGATCCACTGCCTGTGATGCACTCTGTATAGTCTCCGACGAACTAAGTGGTCTTTGTTCTCGGCACTAGCGACTTCTCGTAGAGACGAGACGAATAACGACAAGTTAAGGATCCTATCATTCTAAAAAAATGTTCCTCAATCGTAACAAATGTAACAATTAAGAGATAGCGATTACAGTCATTAATGTTAATCAGTTACCAGAATTTCTACTATCACGGAAATGCACGTTTTCAGAACATCTGATATGACATGCCGTCTGTCTGCCCGTCTATCTACAGGGACATCATTTTATTTTTACTTCAATTTTTTATTGTACCCGAGTTTTTGAATGTACTTCACTCCCACCCCTTCTACTAAGGAAGTTCCAACTCCACACAGAACCAAGACCGCAGATAGTAAGCAGTACTGAGTTACTGAGTATAGTATGTTCCAGAAATATGTTCGCGTTTTCCAGTGACGAAAGAGCTTTCAATATTGAATCATATTTTCGCACAGGTACTGTCCGTTTGCCTACATCGCATCCCGATTTCCCCCACCTGCTTCTGCTCGCCCCTCTGTAATAGCTGGGCTGTCTTAGCTCTTTTCTGAAAACATTAATTTCTCTTAGGAATTGGAAGTTAACGTAATATTATACAGCTGTTTAATTTAACTTAAATAAAAGGGCCTCGTTAAGTAATTAACTGTCACGTGATTTCCTCCCTTTCTACAATCCTGCGGCATAACCACTTGGACGGACAGTAGATAGCATGTCAGAGTAATTTTATATTTTCGGGTCGGGCAGAAGTGAAGATTGAATTTACAGTACGTAGAGTAGGTACAGAATTATTTCAACATGAGTTGCTAATAGAAGGACGAAACTGGCAATTGGAATTAGATGCAATAGTCTATAGTGCGATAATATGCACAAAAGAACTGAAGCCTGTATCGAAATGAACGGCCACCATTTTCAAAATTGTGTTTAAATATTCATATTGTGATTATTTTTCAATTTAACTTATTTCTCTATATTGTACGCTAATGTGCTGTAGACAGTAAAATATACACTGCATAATGAATACGTTCGCATGGATAACTCACTTCGTGAGTAAAAACACTTATTCTTAATACAGTACTGTACTTTGATTAAAGAAAAACCTAATGAAAATTATCAAACTCAAAATCGCGATATTTTCTAGTTTACGTAAATGGATGAACTACTTTTCTTCCATTCTATACCTAGTAGAGTGATTTGTGTTTTACGCCAGTATCATCGAACTCCAGTCTTGGAGGGGGGAGCAAGCGGTGTTTCCGGTTCTCTAAAGGTATAGACAGGTTAATATTAAAAATGTTAGTAAAAATAAAATGATGTCCCTGTATTTGTGTATAGCGTTTTCTACTAAACTGCTGAACTGTTCCAATTCATGTTCGTATCTACGTGTCAATTTAATTTATTAATGAGATACATGAAATAAAACAATCATTTGCAAGAATTTGGTGGTCTATATTTTGAAATTAAGAATGCGTACCGGTGATCCACTTTGAAAGTCGGCAGACGCTTTTATTCTAATTACTACAAAAATCACGAAGCTAAGAAACGATAAGCCTTGCTAACATAAATTAATTTCTATAGATCTATATTAAATAATTTATGTTTTTCTTAGGGAATTTTGTCGAAATGTCGACTTTTCGGGCGAGAAGATGCAAGTAGTCGAATCAATGTGAAAGAGTGCCTGTGGGCATTAACGGACGGTAACATTTGAAACCATAGTAAACCCTTTTCTTGCGCGTGAGTGGCTTCTTCCGAAACAGATAATTCCACTTCATAGACTTCAGACAAAAATTTATAGGCCAACTTTTCTCTCAAGTTTCCTGCTGGACAGATGTTTCTTCAGAATTTCACGTGAGACCGCAGGGAGTCTTTGACGAATACAAGTGCGAAACAAAGTAGAAAGTATCAGGGTTGGAACATTAAGCCAGTAGGCTATTCGTGACAGAGTTGTGGATGGATCTTCAACATAAAAAAAAAATTGACAGATATAAGCCTATAGCTTTACTATGCTGAATGATTTTACGTAGAACTACGTGTAGGTGCGATCACCTGTCGACAGCTGCATAGCTTTCCTATCTGCAAATATTTACTTGAAATTATGTGTGAGTGATGCAAGAAATTAAACAACGAGAACAAGGGAGTCACAAAGAGAACAAGGGCGTTGCGAGGATAACAAGAGAGTCACGAGGATAACAAGGGCGTCACGAGTACAACAAGGGAGTCACGAGGATAACAAGGGAGTCACGGGGATAACAAGGGAGCCACGAGGATAACAAGGTAGTCACGAGGATAACGAGAGAGTCACGAGGATAACAAGGGAGTCACGAGGATAACAAGGGAGTCACGAGGATAACAAGGTAGTCACGAGGATAACAAGGGAGCCACGAGGATAACAAGGTAGTCACGAGGATAACGAGAGAGTCACGAGGATAACAAGGGAGTCACGAGGATAACAAGGGAGTCACGAGGATAACAAGGGAGTCACGAGGATAACAAGGGAGTCACGAGGATAACAAGGGAGCCACGAGGATAACAAGGTAGTCACGAGGATAACGAGAGAGTCACGAGGATAACAAGGGAGTCACGAGGATAACAAGGGAGTCACGAGGATAACAAGGGAGTCACGAGGATAACAAGGGAGTCACGAGGATAACAAGGGAGCCACGAGGATAACAAGGTAGTCACGAGGATAACGAGAGAGTCACGAGGATAACAAGGGAGTCACGAGGATAACAAGGTAGTCACGAGGATAACAAGGTAGTCACGAGGATAACAAGGGAGTCACGAGGATAACAAGGGAGTCACGAGAATAACAAGGTAGTCAAGAGGATAACAAGGGAGTCACGAGGATAACAAGGTAGTCACGAGGATAACGAGAGAGTCACGAGGATAACAAGGGAGTCACGAGGATAACAAGGGAGTCACGAGGATAACAAGGTAGTCACGAGGATAACGAGAGAGTCACGAGGATAACAAGGGAGTCACAAGGATAACAAGGGAGTCACGAGGATAACAAGGGAGCCACGAGGATAACAAGGTAGTCACGAGGATAACGAGAGAGTCACGAGGATAACAAGGGAGTCACGAGGATAACAAGGGAGTCACGAGGATAACAAGGGAGTCACGAGGATAACAAGTTAGTCACGAGGATAACAAGGGAGCCACGAGGATAACAAGGTAGTCACGAGGATAACTAGAGAGTCACGAGGATAACAAGGGAGTCACGAGGATAACAAGGTAGTCACGAGGATAACGAGAGAGTCACGAGGATAACAAGGGAGTCACGAGGATAACAAGGGAGTCACGAGGATAACATGGTAGTCACGAGGATAACAGGGGAGTCACGAGGATAACAAGGTAGTCACGAGGATAACGAGAGAGTCACGAGGATAACAAGGGAGTCACGAGGATAACAAGGGAGTCACGAGGATAACAAGGGAGTCATGAGGATAACAAGGGAGTCACGAGGATAACAAAGTAGTCACGAGGATAACGACAGTGTCACGAGGATAACAAGGGAGTCACGAGGATAACAAGGGAGCCACGAGGATAACAAGGTAGTCACGAGGATAACGAGAGAGTCACGAGGATAACAAGGGAGTCACGAGGATAACAAGGGAGTCACGAGGATAACAAGGGAGTCACGAGGATAACAAGGGAGTCACGAGGATAACAAGGGAGTCACGAGGATAACAAGGGAGTCACGAGGATAACAAGGGAGTCACGAGGATAACAAGGGAGTCACGAGGATAACAAGGGAGTCACGAGAATAACAAGGGAGTCACGAGGATAACAAGGTAGTCACGAGGATAACAAGGGAGCCACGAGGATAACAAGGTAGTCACGAGGATAACGAGAGAGTCACGAGGATAACAAGGGAGTCACGAGGATAACAAGGGAGTCACGAGGATAACAAGGGAGTCACGAGGATAACAAGGGAGTCACGAGAATAACAAGGGAGTCATGAGGATAACAAGGGAGTCACGAGGATAACAAGGGAGTCACGAGAATAACAAGGGAGTCACGAGGATAACAAGGGGGTCACGAGGATAACAAGGGAGTAACGAGGATAACAAGGGAGTCACGAGAATAACAAGGTAGTCACGAGGATAACAAGGTAGTCACGAGGATAACAAGGGAGTCACGAGGATAACAAGGGAGTCACGAGGATAACAAGGGAGTCACGAGGATAACAAGGGAGTCACGAGGATAACAAGGTAGTCACGAGGATAACAAGGGAGTCACGAGGATAACAAGAGAGTCACGAGGATAACAAGGGAGTCACGAGGATAACAAGGGAGTCACGAGGATAACAAGGGAGTCACGAGAATAACAAGGTAGTCAAGAGGATAACAAGGGAGTCACGAGGATAACAAGAGAGTGACGAGGATAACAAGTGAGTCACGAGGATAACAAGGGAGTCACGAGGATAACAAGGGAGTCGTGAGGATAACAGGGGTAACACTGGGATAACAAGGGAACACTAGAATATCGAGGGGTATACTAGCATAACAAGGGGAACTCTAGGATAACAAGGAGAAAGCTAGGAAAACAAGGAGAAAGCTAGGAGAACAAGGGGAAGCTAGGATAACAAGGGGATAGCTAGGAGAACAAGGGGAAAGCTAGGAGAACAAGGGGAAGCTAGGATAACAAGGATATAGCTAGGAGAACAAGGGGGAAGCTAGGAGAAAAGGTGGAAGCTAGGATAACAAGGGGATAGCTAGGAGAACAAGGGGAAAGCTAGGAGAACAAGGGGAAGCTAGGATAACAAGGGGATAGCTAGGAGAACAAGGGGAAAGTTAGGATAACAAGGGGATAGCTAGGAGAACAAGGGGAAGCTAGGATAACAAGGGGATAGCTAGGAGAACAAGAGGAAGCTTGGATAACAAGGGGATAGCTAGGAGAACATGGGGAAAGCTAAGAGAACAAGGGGAAGCTAGGACAACAAGGGGATAGCTAGGAGAACAAGGGGAAAGGTAGGAGAACAAGAGGAAAGCTAGGAGAACAAGGAGAACACTAGGATAACAAGAAGAACACTAAGATAACAAGGAGAAAGCTAGGAGAACAAGGAGAAAGCTAGGAGAACAAGGGGAAGCTAGGATAACAAGGGGATAGCTAGGAGAACAAGGGGGAAGCTAGGATTAAAGGGGGAAGCTAGGATAACAAGGGGAAAGCTAGGAGAACAAGAACACTAGGATAACAAGGTAAACAGAAGGAGTACAGAATAGAATACAAGAACAGCATTGGGATAACATGGGAGCACTGGGATAAAAAGTGAAAGCTAGGAGACAGGGGGAACACTAGGAGGACAGGGAAAACACTAGGAGGACAGGGGGAACACA